>NW_012143856.1:1328631-1349263 GCF_000956105.1 Propithecus coquereli | reverse complement strand
CAGATTCTTTTCTGAGATTTGCAATAATTCGAAAAAACTCACAGAGGAATTGTGTAGCCTAGATATATTGAAAAAATTAAGCAAAAGCTAAATACGTCATGAATACAGTAAATATATGTTGACACTAGTCTATCATTTGCTACCATAAAATATACACAATTCTGTTATAAAAAGTTAAAATTTATCAAAACTTACACAAACATATACCATATATGGTGTCATTCAAAGTTGAGAGAAATATAAACAAATGTAAAGATGCAATATTAAATTATAATTGAATAAATTAACTGTAGTAATACTGTACTCCTGTAATAAGTCTCCTCTTGCTGTTTCAGTGAGCTCAAGTGTTGCGAGTTTCTGTTTAAAACGCCATTATGATACTAATCACTTCGGCCTGAGCAGGTTGTCCCTCTAGTAAATGGAATATCATAGTGAAAAATGATCTCTTAAGGTTCTCAATTATTTCTCATCATGTTTGGTGCAATACCATAAATCTTATATAACATGGGACCCCTGTGAAGTGTCCCTAGTGATGCTGAAGCGCTCTCAACAAAGTCATGACGTTACAAGAAAAAGTTGAATTGCTGGCTCACCGGCAGTGTGAAGATGAGAATGAAGACCTTTATGATAATACATTTCCAATTAATTAATAGTAAATATATTTTCTCTTTCTTTGGATTTTCTTAATAACATTTTCTTTTTCTTCAGCTTATTTTTCTGTAGGAATACAGTATATAATAATATAATATACAAAATATGTGTTATTTGGCCGTTGATGTTATTGGTAAGGCTTCCAGTCAACAGTATGCTTTTAGTAAATTTTGGGAGAGTCAAAAGTTACATGCAGATTTTCAACTGCACAGGAGGCCATTGCCCCTAACCCTCAAGTTGTTCAAGGGTTAACTTTACAATATATCCAGTTTTGTCTCTTTAGTTCAGACATGGAATGGTTGTCTCATCATCTTTTGACAAACCAAACCCCAAAACTAACTAAAAAGATCATTTTGTTTGCTGTGTGGGCAACATATCACAGAAATGCAACAGTGGAAGTAGAGAGATCAATTGTGGCTTTTGAAAATTTTGTATCAGGTGCATTTAAAAAAAGATAAATTTGGCATAAAGAACTATATAGAAAAATGCCATAAACATAGTCAAAAGAAATATTTGCAAGTCATATCAGCAACAAAGAGCCAATTTCATCAATAAGAAAAAACCCAATAACTTATCTGAAAAAATGAGCAAAGGATATGAACAAAATTCCTAGAAAAGAAACTATATTTATTAATCATATAAAAAGAGGTCAACTTCCCTTAATATGATAGAATTATAAATTGAAACTAAACTATGGTAGCCATTTTTCACTGCTTAGATTTGCAAAGACCAAAAATCTGATAACAAGCGTGATTATGGATGGTGTGGCAAACAGGTTCTTTCTTGCAATGCTGGTGGAAACATAAACAGGTACAACTTTTAATGAGAACGGTTTGGCACTATCTAACAAAATTTTTAAAATACACCTATTATTTGACCTAGCAGTTCTACTTTTAGGAATTTATCTTATACGTAAAGTTAACGTATGTGAAATGACTATTGTCCAAGTGATTCACTGCAGTCCTGTGTAGTGTTGTAAAATATGAGAAACAACTTAAATGTCCATCAATAGGGACTTGCTAAATAAAGTATAACGCATCCACGCAACAGAATATTTTACCTCTGTGAAAAAAAAGAATGAGGACAATCTCTAAGCTATATTGTTGGGTTGACAGAAAAAAAAAACCCAACTGTGTGCAGTAACTCCAGGAGAATATGAAAATATCTGGTACTGGTGATTACTTCCCGAGAGTACTGCAGATAGGGAGGCAGAAAAGACTTGCTTTGTACTTAATTCTCTTTGGTGCCATTTAAATGTCATATGAGATGTATGTATTTCTCATCAAAAATAAGCAAAATAAAAAAATTTTAAAAGTCTGTCGCAGTTGTCCAGATGATATCATTCTTCTAAGAGGAGTAGTCATGGATAGCATGCACAATTCAGGATATGTTTTGGAGGAGAGTTGACAAGATGTGCTGATGGAGTAGACGTGGGAGATGAGGTAAGTAAGCCATCAAGGATGCTAGCTAGACTTGTGGTAGCAGCCAGTGGAGACATGTGCCATTTACTTTGCTGAGGAGCACTCAGGGAAGAACAGGTATAGCATGGGTGAGAGAATTCAAAGATTCTGTTTTGGATATGTTAAATTTGAGATGCCTATTAGTCATCCTCTTGAAGATGTCAAATAGGCAGTTGGAAAAGGAGTCATTAAGACTTAAAGAGTCACTCAAGAAAGGAGTCTGGAATGGAAGTATTTTAGATACATCAGCATATAAATCATAATAAATAGAAATACAATGTGAGCCACATATGTAATTTTAAATTTCCTAGCAGTCGCATAAAAAAACAGGTGAAATTAATTTTAATATATTTTATTTAATACAATATGTACAAAATATCATTTCAACATGTAATCAGTGTTAAAATTAACAAGATATTTTACATTCTTTTTCTCACAGTTGTATTCAAAATCGGTGTGTATTTTACATTTACTCATCTTAGTTTTGAGTAGTCACTTTTCAGGTGTTCAATAGCTACATTTGGTGAGTGGCTACCTATCGGAAAGCACGGTAATGTTATTTAAAGCTAGGGGACTGGATGAGTGGAAGAGGCGTAGGATTGGGCCTTGCAGCACTTGAACATGTAGAGTTGGAGTAGAAGAGGAGGAGCTAACAATGAGACAGCAAATGAGACAGCCTAGTCAACTGGGAGGAAAGCAAGGCTAGTGTCAAGGCAGCTAAAATGGAGGGGGCTGGTAACTGCATCAACTGACGCTAAGAAGTCTAGTGAGATGAGGTCAGAAAAATGATCATCATTGCATTTAGAAAGATGGAGTTGTTAGTCATCTTGGCAAGACAGTTTCACTAGACTGGGGGCTCCTCCACTGTAGGTGAAGAGAGAATGGGAGGTGGAAAGTGAAGACTTCTCAAAGGCAACACATTCCATAACTGATCTATCTCCTCCAACTCTTTCCCCCCCTTCTTCTCTTCCTATATTTTGATCTCTATTGGGGGCCCAAGCTACAAACCTGGAAGACACTCTGAAGTCCTTCTTATCTTTCAGACCTCATATGCTATTATAAGAAAGTCATTTCCATTTTATCTTGTCAATAATTCGTGATTCTGTCTCCTTTGTGCCATCCCTATTTTTTTTTTTAAACTGGTGATAGGCCCTTGCCATCTCTCGTCTTTACTACTGCACCATCTTCCTAATAAGCCTCACAGTTATTCAGCCTCTAGTTTTGCTGCCCTCAAAATTCCAGGGTATGGGGGTGATGCTGTGTTGCCAGATTGAATTTTTAAAAACACAATCTTGCAGTCTTGCTACTCTGGAATCCTTGCCTGGCTCTTCATGGAACAGGTTTAATGTTTCCACTCCTGAGTTCTTTCTCTTTTATCTCTGGATCAATACAAACACATACACATCCAGTACTGGTTCATGCTGATGTCTTTATTACCCGCTCCTAACCGTCTGCCCTCCCACCAAACCCCTAAAAAAAAAAAAACAGACGCTGTGACTGTCTCATTTTTACTAATTCCAGCCTGGGTATCAACTTCAAGGCGCTCCAGCGCCCACCCCCTTGCCCCCTCCCTCCCTCCCTTGCCTCCAAAGCTGGTTACACTGTGCACCTGTTATCTCCTTTTCAAATGCCCTTTGCAGACATTTCTAAGAAATTCAGTGCCAATTTCTGCCACTGTTATCACCACATTCATTCATTTATCATACTGCATTTTAAAGTACTAGTTTCTGTTCATCTCTCCAACTAAACTCCGAAATCTCTGCGGTCAGAGAGGTTTGCCTTATTCCAGTTTGTATTCCCAGTACCTGGCACATCAGAAGGTGCTCGATTAAGTTTGTCGGTATAAAGAGCAGTCATAGAAGCCGGTGAGAGCCGTGCTGCAAGGGGGAAGGCGGCATGTGTTTTGGGGTCCCTAGCGCAGGTCGGATCCTCAGCGGGAGTCTGGTGTCGAGGCCAGAGGGCGGCCGGCACTTTCTCCCGGAGCGAGTGCGCTGAGTCTGGAGTGAGTGCAAGTGTCAGCAGGGCAGGAGACGCAAGGACAGCGCGGGAAACTGAAGGCTGGGTGTGGGCGCCGTAGGCTCTTTTTCCCAAGAAGACAGTCGCCTAGGGAAAGCGAAGCACAGCAGGCGCGCTCCTCGTCGGCCCCACCCTGCGCGTGATCACCGCTCACGGGAAGCTGGCCCTGCGTGACCTGCCGGCGTCACGTGAGCGCCGCCGTCATGTGATCGCGACCTGGGCCGCGCTCTGGCAGCGCCGCTTCCTGCCGGTCGCGGAGTTGCTAGCGCTTTCGCCTCTCGGTCTCCGGTGGGCGCAATGGAGGAGGAGGAGGAGGAAGCGCGACCGCTGCTGGCAGGCGGCCCTGACGAGGCCGTCAGAGATGCCCCCGCGGCCCCCCGGGCGCTGCCGGCCCTCTGCGACCCCAGTCGCCTGGCGCACCGGCTTTTGGTGCTGCTGCTGATGTGTTTCCTTGGCTTCGGTGAGCCGGCCGGGTGGGGCGGGGCTGGTAACCGAGCATTGCCGACTTTCTCTCGGAGCCAGAGGGGCACCGTGCTCGCCGGTGCCACGGCGCCTCAACACAGCTTCTGGCTTCCGCTCCTGGGCCTCTCTTTTCCCTTTGCAGCCCCAGCCGGGCCGGCGGATGTTGCTAGTTATTCAGCATCCCGAACGTGGATGTCCGGGGACTGAGCTGGGCAAGTTTTGTCCGGCTCGTTTGCTCTCCAAGAAGTCTCAGAGGCTAGCACCTCGCCCCTGCGGCCACAGATACGAGGCATCTCTAGATTTTCAGGGCTCCTCTCTTGTCACACTGTGTTCAGAAGAAATTCAGAAAGGCTTAACCACACCCCTGTCCCCTGTCCCTAACCCTAACCCCAAAACTGCTTTCTTTCTTTCTTTTTTTAAAATAATTTCGTTGGCAGTCTTTTTTATGTTTCTCACTCTCTTTGGGAAAACGTATGAATGTGTCTTCCTGATAGTCTCAGCGAGTGGATGTGTTTTTAATCTTCCGCTCTGCGACTGTTAAGCAATCATACTGGACTGGACTTGTGGTAGGCTTGGCGATGGTTGGTTTTACTTATGAAATCTGATGACTCCAAAAGCAGTTTCTCAAGATAATTTTAAAAACATCTTTCCTTCCTATGTTACAGTTTTTAATTCTGCAGCTATTCTAAGGTTAATATTAGTTCAGTACGAAAGAATGTGTTTTTCAGGAGGCTAGCTGACACCTGTGTAATGAGCAGGTTTAGGAACATTATGGTGAATAACCTTGTGCTACTGCTGAAATGTATTAGTAGGCATGAAGAATGCTTTGGGTTTGGTTTCTTTGCAACTTTTTTTGCCCTCTCTCCTCTTTTCTTTTTTGGAAGATGATGCCTGTACCTTAATCTTAAAGCATGACATTGAATCCCTTACAAGCAATAAAAGCAGGAACCAGAAATTTCTGGGTTTAGAAACAAAAAACAAGAAAAACAACAATAAAACACTGTAATAAAAAAAATTGTTCCTACTCAAGTAGACAGATTATTTTTGGTAGATTCTGGTTATCTGCCTGAGTTTCAGAAGCCAGATTCATACCTTTCTAATGACAGTTTTCATTCCTTTGCTCCAGTTGCTTTTGTGTACGTATGGAGAGAGCAGAGAAATGGAGGCAATATTATCTTCTACCAAAGATTCTGTTATTTTACCTTTAAAATAAATCTGAGTGCATGAATATCAAATCTCTCCTCACTTCTCTCTAATACTACAACAAACATTATGTTTTAATTTAGTTCTTTAGAACTCTCAGTTGCATTTTTCTTCATTCCTCAGATTGCATTCACTATATTATTTGATCTTGGGTATTCTATTTAGAATTAGAACTCGTTTCAGGTATTGGGTTAGTCAGAATAGCTAAACACCATTCCTTTGCTCTCAAGATGAGTGGAGACCACGCACAGCTAACATTGTTAGGAAACTGTTCAGGATGTTTGTAAAATTTTGTGTGTGTGTGTGTTTTGGTAGTTTTAAATAAGGAAAATATAGCTGCTTCATGAAGATGTTAATAAAATAATAGACATTTGAACCATGATGAAACTAAAATGGAAAAACAGTTGATTGTTGAGTTCTTTTAATTCAGATTCCCAGTATTTGCTGTGTGTGCTTGCTACTCATTTGTGAAAGTTATTTTGCTACAATTTAGAAAGTATTGGTGGATGAGGAAGTGGTCCACAAAAAGTTTCCATCGTGTCAGTCCTTGAGCCTATGGTATAAACACTTAACATCACCTTTTTAGTAGTATTTGCAACTTTAAATTTTTATATGGATACTATTATTACTTATAAAATACTTGCTCTTCCTTTTTCTAGGCAGCTATTTTTGCTATGATAATCCTGCTGCCCTTCAGACTCAGGTTAAACGGGTAAGTTGATTTTTCACCTTTGTTCCATTTGTTTGCTTTGGAGCAGGTGTAGCTGCTGAGGCATCATCAACTCTTGGGTTGTCTAGTCTGAAATGTCCACTGAATCCATCTTAACATTTGTAGTCATCAAATCCACAAGCCGTAAGGAGTGTTCTTGAGTTGAAATGAGTTGCTACAAAGATGAGTTGCCATATGTGACTTGAAATTGTTTCAGACCTTAGATAAATAATTATCTGCTACTTCCACAGTATTGCCAAAAATATTAGCATATTTTTGTTTGCATTTCACTCTTCCAGTGCTTAATCTTCTGAATGACAAGTGATTTGGTAGGTTAGCTTTTTGCCTTCTTAACTATGTTTTTGTTGTTATTTTGTTTTTTAAATGTGGAAACTGACTGCATTGGATTGTCTATGTCAATATTTTTTGTTTGGTTTTGTATTATAAAATATATTTGGTATTTATAATTTCTTGGGTTTTTAGATAGTCTTTTTTCTTTGTAAGTTTTTTACCTTTGAACAGGAAAAAAATACACAGATCGGCCCTTTGCATTCTAGAATTAAAGAGGAAAGCAGATAGGAGTTGGCAAGGGTGAGATGTAGAGAGGGTAGGGTGGGATAGGCTAAGATGATTCTTTTCTATGAGGGAGGAGTCCCCATTGCAGGTAGTATTGAGGGATTAAGAGTATACAAGGTAGAGACAGAGTGAGGTGGTCCTGATAGTAGGGTGTTTGATCCTAGAATCCATGAAGCCCCTGAAATGGCATGTGTATGCAAGAAGTTCCCAGGTGTGACCATTTTTCTGGGGCAGGGGCCATAGCTTTCATGAGATTCTCAAGAAAGTTAGTGACTTAATACAAATGGGTAAGAAACTTGCCTTACACAGAAGGAATAATGTAACCACTATTTTCTATTAGATTGTCATAATTTGATTTGTTAGTTGCTAAACTTAACTGTTCGGAAAAAATAGTTTTATTTTCTTTCCATATAGGATATGCAGGTGAATACCACGAAATTCATGCTGCTGTATGCCTGGTATTCTTGGCCCAATGTAGTTTTATGTTTCTTTGGTGGCTTTTTAATAGACCGAGTATTTGGAATACGGTAAGCTTGAAAAAAAGTCTCACCTATGGGTAAATCTCACCTAATTATTGGGAAAATGCAGAGCTAGATTAAAATATTTCTAGAAAGAACTGAATAAGCTTCTATATTGACTGTGATAATCTGCATGAATTTTTAAAAATGATTTTTCTCTCTGGACTTGGTTTTTGAAACTTGATTGGTATTTCAGCTAAGGTCGAGACTAGTAAATGCTACTGATGGAGTGAAATAATTCAGTTATCTAGAGGTAAATTATGCTCACACTTGAGATCAGAGAAACCAGAGTCTGAATCCCATTGCTACCACTTGCTCAACTTTCTAGCTGTTCTGACCTTCAATTCTGTCATTGGTAAAATATGGATAATAATTCCTGCTTTGCAAGGTGATTATGAGGATTAAATGAGAGATAGATGTACAGTACTTGGCATGTTGGTAGTATGCGCTTCTCCCAGTCCCAGGGAGATTTTCTATTTCTGCCTTTTTTTGCTCATTGAACATTTTGTGACCACTTCTGTTAGATGCTGAGGAAAGAATAACACTGTAAGCTTTGTCACTTCTCATTCTTATTATCGTGTGTATGTTGTTAGTGGAAACTAAAGAGGGAATGGACTGGGAATATTTTCAGAAGGCAGAGACCAAGGCGATAAAGGGTCTTCAAACCATATCTGGTAGATAAGGGTTGAAGAAATTTTAAGTGTTTAGTCTTGGGCACTAACTTTTTAAAACTTTGGAGAGTTACAGTATGAAGGAAGAATTAAATTTACTTTGTTTGGTCTCAAGGGTTAGACTTAGCTTGAAACTTCAGGGCAACAGATTCTACTTACTTTGATGAAGAGTTTGCTTGGTCAGTTTGACAGGAAGTGATATTAATTGTCTTGGAACCATAGTGAGTTTTCCAGTGGTAGAGAACAGTCAGTAGAACATGGCATGACCATTTCACAAGGACCTTGAGATTTAACAAGTATGGTTTCCTTTGCTGACCCTTAAGGACTCTTCTGACACTGATATTTTTTTATTCTGGGAGAAAATCTATCAGGTGTTCAGACTGTAGAATGTTAGACTTGTAATTGTATTAACATGGTTGATATTTGTCCTTTTAAAAGTAGTTTTTTAGTTATCAAGAATTATAACCACTTAAAATTACTTAGTGTAGAATTCCTTGGAATCAACACTAAACTCTTAAAAGAAATTTTATAAAGAATTTCCATTTTTAAATAGTTTTGACCCTGGGAACTTCTTGAAGATTATTTAATAAGTTTTATTTAAGAGATAACAATGGTTTAAACTAATACATGCCATTACTAAAGCCTCTGGAATCTCCTCAGAAATCTAGACTTCTGTAGATTAGTATTCAGCCTAGGAAAGTTGCCGACTTCAGAGGCAAATGAGCACTTTATTTTTCTTTCCTTGGAGGGAATACAGAGGGGGCAAAGAACCAAAGCAAATTATTACTAAAGGACTTTGTGATTACTTGTTGTAATATAAGAAGAAATTAAGAAATTTTTCTCTCTCTCTCAAACAGATGGGGCACAATTATTTTTAGCTGTTTTGTTTGCATTGGACAGGTAAGGAAGTCCAAAATATTCATTGATTGGCAGTGACTTTTGAATTCTTGTCTAATTAATTCTGCTGGCAAAGATAAATGCCCACATGGTATAATACATAGTCTATTTTAAGCCTTTAAATAATGAACATTAGTATTTTAATTTCACAGATTTACTAAGGAGGAATATTAAAACCATTGTAGAAGTTGTGATTTCTCGTAAGTTATTGTTTCTCTTTAATACCTTGAATTTACTTTTTCATTGATTAAGCATTAAATTCTACATTGTAGGTTATTTTTGCTCTGGGTGGAATATTTAATGCTTTTTGGCTGATGGAATTTGGAAGGTTTGTGTTTGGGTAAGTTATGCATAATTTAATTTATCCTAACTTATTGTTTTAGTATTCATTTATTAAGGATTTAAAAAAATATTTTTGTCTATTTTGCGGAATTACTTCAAATCCTTGAAATCTAGCCACATATACATAAGACTGTTTTTTAGTTGTCTTTTCTCAATTAAAAAAAATAAATTAAACAAAAATTTTGAGTGGTCATAGTTAACTCTGTGTGGGGTTCGAATATTAAATAGTTCTTCAGAAATGATATTTTTCCTAAGCGTTTTGCCTGTTTTGTTGTATTAAAGATATGGTTTAAACTTCATTTTGAAAAGCGTAGACCATTGATAACTAGGTTGGTCATTCATGGACATTTCACTCTTTCTTAGTGGGTAATGTGCAGACCCTTTTGAACCCTGTTCAAGAGTTTTGAATGAGCACCATACCTATAGGCCGATTGTTCTACCTGAATTTAGTGTCTGTTCAGTAAGCCTATTCTGAGTTCAGCCTTGGTCGTCCTTCCCTGAGGGACCCAG
Organism: Propithecus coquereli; assembly: GCF_000956105.1. Classification (NCBI taxonomy): domain Eukaryota; kingdom Metazoa; phylum Chordata; class Mammalia; order Primates; family Indriidae; genus Propithecus; species Propithecus coquereli. Next base: position 1,339,248 of record NW_012143856.1, on the reverse strand, counting down.
GCGACAGAACTTATTCACTCTTAAAAGTATATCTCATTCAAGCTTTTCCCCAGCTACCAGGGACATGTAGACAGACATATGTGGCCTACCCCAAAAAGTGCTCTGAGAGAGAAGAAAATAGAATGTGAAAACATGAAAGGATTCAGAGACAGAAATGTGGTCAGAAGTGGCCTCTTGGATGACGTGGACCTTGACAGAAGTGTAGGATTTGGATTAGTAGAAGAGAGGGAAAGTATTTTTGGACTGGGACAGAGTGGTGAGGAGGGCTCAGTGCTAGGATGTGAAGGAGATGAAGCTCCTAACTGAAGGCCTTCAGAGGGAATGTAAGTATATGGAACTTACTGAAGGAAATCTGAAACCTAGGGGGTAGGAGAATGTTGACTATGGAAGGTGAGCTGGGAGGATTGATGGAGAGCTTGGCGTATTGGCCTGAAGTGTAAATTTTCATGTTTTCACAAAGTACGGACCACTTTCCCCATAATCAGCACTTTGTGCTGTCGTAACCCAGGCTCCTTTTATTGCCTGGCACAGTTATTGTGGCATGTAAAATGACTCCAGTGCTTAGCAATATAAAACAACCATTTCATTATGCTTGTGGACTTTGTGGGTCAGGAATTTGGACTGGGTATAGCATGGATGACTTGTCTGCTCCTGATGTCTGGGGCCTCAGCAGGAAAGATTCATGGGAGGCTGGGGGCTGGAATCATCTGAAAGCTCACTGACTCACATGTCTGGGCTGGGATGCCTGGAAGACTAGGACTGTTGACCGGAGCACTTACATGTAGCTTCTCTGTGTGGCTTGCTTTCTCATAGCGTGAGGGTAGTTGACCTTATTAATACAAGGTGGCTCAGGGCTCCAAGTGTGAGTGTTAGAGTGAAAAGGTGGATGTCACCTTTTATGACCCAGCCTTGGGGTTACACAGTGTCACTTCCACCATATTTTATTGGTTGAAACAGTTATAGGCCCACCTAGATTCAAGGGGAGGGGACACAGACCCCACCCCTTGATAGGAAAGTGTCAAAATTTTAAACCTGCATTGCTAACTATGGTATTATTTTAAAAGCTCTGACTTTTCTTCCTTTTCCTATTTTTAGGATTGGTGGGGAGTCCTTAGCAGTTGCTCAGAATACATATGCTGTGAGTTGGTTTAAAGGCAAAGAATTAAACCTGGTGTTTGGACTACAACTTAGCATGGCTAGAATTGTAAGTATGATGACAAACCAAATGAAACCAAATAGGAAGCAAAAAATTGAATCTTGTAGTTGTCTCTTAAAAATCACAGTGTGAAATGTGTTTGCATATGGTAAATTAGGTATTGATTTTTATGTTTCTTTAGAACATAGTATGACATTTAGTTTACTTGAAGTAAGGCATCTCTAACCTTATTTCAGTTAGTAAACAGTGTAAAATGGCTACATAAACATTAATTTAAATAATCTTATTATAGAGAGGGATCTTACAAGTTTTGTTATCTGATTTCTTACCAATTTTTGATATTTCTGCTATGCAACTCTCTACATATGGCCACCCTGTTTCTGCTTGCACATTTCCAGTGATCAGAAGCTCACTCTGTGATGAAACAGCCTGTCTACTTCAATTGACTTTTTGGAGCTCACCCGCATATAGAGATGAAACCTACCTTCACAAGTAGCTTTTACTGATTGTTCCGACTTCTGCCCTCTGTAGTTAAAGTTTACCTTCTCTGCCGTGTGACAGTGGTTTGCTTATTTGAAGATAGCTCTTAAGTTCTTGTTCATATGTGCTCATTTCCTCTGATTGTCTAGGCCATGTGACATGGGTCCCAGCTCTGTCACCGTGTTGTTCACACCTCTCTGGACTTATCTTTGTTAGCCAGTACTCTTCCTGGTAATTAGAACCTAGAAATGATCATGGTGTTTAGGGTTTGTTCTGATAGAGGCTACCCAGAAGAACAACATGATGTTTTTATTGATGTATCCTGTAAGGTATTTTGGCAGTCCCAAACCACATCTTTTCCTTATAAAGTCCTATGAATAAAATATTTAAAAAAAATCTTTGCTATCAAAAATCAAGCTTTCAAAGACTAATTAATGGCATGAAAATGCCAACATGTTCTTAGGAAAGAAGAAATCCAGTGTAAAAAGCTTTTAATATAATATTTCATCATATGAATATTTCTATATTTCTGTACATGTAGGTTCTTTCTGATTTTTTCACTATTATAAATACTGTTGTAGTCCAAAACTCTCACTATAAAACTTGTCTGCATCTTTGATGATTTCCTTAGGCTAGGTGGCTAGGAATGGAATTATTGAGTCAGAGGGTTTGTTAGGGTTTCTGAGGACTGTTGAGACCTATTTCTAGATTACCCTTCCACAAATGTGTACATCCCCATCTATAGGGTATGAGAGTATCCCTTTTATTGTAGCTTTGATAGTACAGATTGTTATTACTTTAAAAAAAGTCATTTTATCACTTTGGTAGGGAAACACCTAAATATTATTTTAATTTGTATTTCTTTGATAAATAATATGATTTCCCATGTTTTCTAAATTTTATCTACAGGGATATTCCAACAGGCTTCATTATGTGTCTTGTGCAAGTCAAGATGTCTATGGCAGTTTGCAGATCTAGTTATCTAATAACTTCTCAAAGAGGGAAGTAAGATCAGTTAAGCAAGACTCATTCTCAGTGATTCCATTCTGGTTGCTAGTTATCATTAGGTTCTTCTCTGTGTCATTATGACTTAGTTAAAATCTGCTAAACTGGATTCCGGGGAGCCTTGAGTTTATATATATATACGTGTATGTGTATATATATTTTCTTTTGATGATAGAGCTAACAGGATTTGCTAATGGAAAATGTGTCGATTAGGGAGTTGAGGGAAGGAGGAGCTCAGGATGGCACCAAAGTTTTTGCCTGAGCAACTGGAAGAAAAGAGTTGCCCTGAGTGAGAATGAGAAAACTACAGCAGCAGGAGCTGGTTTGGGGGATGGATGGTAGGCAGAATATTAAGAGCTGGGTTTTGGGCACCTTAGGTTTGACCTGCCTTCCAGACATCTGGGTGGAAATGTTGAATAGGCAGTTGCATATATGGCTATGGAATTCAGAGGAAAGGCCTGGACAAGTGATATAAATTCAGGAGCAAGGAAAATGCTGCTTAAAATTGCGAAACTAGATAAGATCACCAGGGTTGTGAATGTTGAAGGACAGAGAAGACGTCCAATGACCAAACCATGGGGAACTTCCACATTTATAGGTTAAGAAGATTGAGATGGAACCAATGAAAGAGCTCCCAGGGCAAGGGGTGTAATGCGGAGAGGCAAGAGGAAAACTGCAACAGTAGTGTCCTGGAAAGAAATCAAGGAGAACAGAATGTCGACTGTGTTAAAGACTATTGATAAGTCAGATGCTACTGAAGACTGAGAAATGAATGTGTCCTAGGCAGTAGTCTCGCAGCAAATATGGTAGCAAATTTCACGTATCTGTTTCTTACAAAATGCCAGCCAATGGCATTACTCAAATGAACAGGAAGGTAAATGGAGACCTATTGGAAACTTTCTCCAATGTCATCAAAAATATAAGCTCCTCAAATACTAGGATGTTGCCTTAATAAAGTTTATTTCTAAAATACTAACATGACCTGGCTTAGCAAGTACTTAACAAATATTTGTTGAAATAATATTTAAAAATAACAAATTGCAAAGGAAAATCAAAAGGGTGCTGGACCTCCAACTCCTAGCTAACACATGAATAATAAGGAAAATGAGAAGTCCACTGCCTGAAGAAGGTTCAAATGTCTAAACTCAGTCAAAGTCACTGCTCAGACAATAGAGAAATCATAGAGTGGTAAGCTCTGTGGTCATTCTGGAAGATGTACTGGAGCAAGAGAAGCACGAAAAGACTGAATCTGTCAGTACCTAGCAACTCTGTAATGGAATGGCTCTTGAACATTTTGATCATAAAATATTTTCATCTAATAATGTCTTACATGAACCCTAAATACAGAAATCAGATAAAAGTCGAGCAGCTCTGGTTGAAGCTGAGGTGGCTGCCTGAGAACTGGCTCCCTCCACCTCCTCAGTTCCCCCCCACCACTCCTATAACCCCTACCCAACCTCTTAGAAGCCTTGAGATTCCTTTTTGGAAACTTAGGGAAACTTATGTGTCAATATATCCATATTCTGACCACTTCTCACTGTACCCACTGCTAACCCTCCTGAGCTAAGCCCCATCAGCTCTGTTCTGGATTATTGCTGTAGCTCCCTAACTGCTGCCCTTGCTTCTACCTTTGCCCCCACTTGTAGTTTGTTTTGAATATAGCAGCCAGAGTGAGTAAGTGAATCTTGCCACTTCTCGACTCAAAACCCCAATGGCTTCTCATCTCATACACAATAAAAATTGAAAGTCCTTCTTATTGCCTATAGCTCCCCTCCCCACCATTTCCTCTCTAGGGAACTCATCTCATCTTCTCCCCTCTTCATTTCTTCTGCTTTGGCCTCTGCCCTCCTTGCCATTCCTTGAACACACCAGGCAGGCTCCCCCTCGGAGCCTGTGTGCTGCTGTTTCTTCTGCCTTGAATGCTCTTCCCCCAGGTGGGCCTGCAGTTTGCCTCCGTTAAGTTTTTACTACCAAGAAACTTTCTCAGTGAGGCCTCCACTCCTAATTTTATATTCTCCTCCATTGCTTTATATTTTCCTTGTTTTTTGAAGCCCTTGTCACTGCTTAATATACTACATATTTTATTTTTTTTACCCCACTAAAATGTAAGTTTTACGAAAGTTGGATATTTTTCTGTTTTGCTCTTTATTACATTCTTGACACCTAAAACAGTGACTGGCAGGTAATAGAGCCGCAGTAATTGCTGCGTGAATGAATAAATGAGGATATTATTTACTGTAACTTTTACTATTTTTTTATGGACAGAGGAAGAATTTTTTTTTTCCGGTACCAGGAAAAGCTGTGCTTTTCCTGAGCTACTGGTGTGTTTTTTTCTTAGGTACTCTGAATTTTATAACTTCTGCTTCATTTTTGCTTTGGCTGCTAGGAAATTCTAAATGTATTATGTCATTTTCGATATCAGCCTTTTCTAATAAATTGGCATTAGAAAAATGCAGTAACTTTATCTGTGACTTTCTCTTTGTCAGTTTTTTCCTTACGGTGTTTTAAAAAAATTATCTCCTATTTAATCTGGATCCTATTACAGCATTTCTCTAAGCCACCCCAAATCTTTTTTTTTTTTTTTGGAACAAAGCATATTTATAATAATTGAAAGTTCTGTTGATTGTTTTTCCTTTTCATTTAGGGAAGTACAGTGAACATGAACCTCATGGGATGGCTGTATTCTAAGATTGAAGCTTCATTGGGTTCTGCTGGTCCCACAACCCTTGGGGTCACACTTATGATCGGTGAGTGAATCCTAATGTCCCACATCTTGCCTCTTTTGAAAGCTTATCAAAAGAGGAAAGAACACAGGAATTGGTGTCAGACCACTTTGGTTATAGTTTTGCCCCCATGATTTATTCGTTCTCTGACCTAACTAGAAATAGCCTATCATTTACCCTGTTTGTATATTAATTTCCATTTTCTCAAAATGGAAGATCTTGTTCCTTGTCATCTATTTCAGTGTTGTCATTTGTATCTCATAATACAAAGAGATAGCATAGTGAAAACTCTTTGAGGGAGACAAATCAGGGAATTTATTCATGTGAGGTGTTAATAGTCTGTAGCAGAAGGGAGAATTGTTCCCTTTTGTTCAGATTCAGTCAGTATGCCTAGAGAGCTTAGATTTTATACAAGTCAGATGTGATGTGATATGGTTGAAAATCTACTAAGTTGGGAGTCAGGAGCCTGGGTTTTAATGCCGACTCTAACTAGTTCTGTCATCTTGGACACGAAAGTTAATCCTTTTGTGTTTCAGTTTTCTGTCAAATTGCAGGTTTGATCAAAGCTGTATAGGTCCCTCCTGTCCCTAAGTTCTCTTAGTTAAAGGCTCCATTGTGCTAGTTGCTGGGCAGGTCACTGAGAAGTGTATAAGGCCCTGTGGATTCATCACTTTTGTTTTTTCTCTGAGCAGTGAATTTGTCTAACTGAGCCCCACGGTGTGTATATGACTGTTTGCAGGGCTCTAGAGAGACCTGTGGCATGGTGAGGTAAAAGCTCTGTGTCTAAGATTTGCACATCTTTTATTCCTTATAATTCCTTAGTACGTACAGCCTGGCAATAAGAAGACAGTGGAGAGGGAATCCCAAATAGGCAAGAATATCTAAAGATTCCTTTCTTCCAAATCCTCCCTCTTAAATTTTTTTCCTTACTTAAAACCTTTTTCACTTTCAAATGCTCCTAAGTATTCCATCAAGTTCCCTCTACAGTGGAGCTCTTTAGAATTTTAAAGCATTTTAGAGCCAGAAAAGACCTCTGCCATCGTCAAATCAAAGTCTCTTATTTTACAGATGGGGAAATTGAATCCCAGAGACGTTAAGTTCTGTGTCCAAGATCACTCAGCTTGTTAGTGCCAGCAATAGAACTCACGTCTGCTGACTCTTATTTCAGCTTTTTTTCAGCTAGACCATGTTATGTCAGTCTTTATTTGTTTATTTTACTAGGCTTCTTTTGAAAATTCTTCTTGAATATAAACTTTATTTACTCTTTCTCCTGATTTACCATTAATATAATGATATGAGATCAGCGTTAGGGAGAAATGCCACGCTCACAGGAAAGAGAGCCTCAGAGAGCTGTGTTTTGGGAGGGCGGGCCCTTTGGGCTGCCAGAGGGAAGGAGCAAAGGTTGCAGACTTTGGGAAGGCATCAGAAGGAAGAGAGGTGGTCACAGAATCAGACTTGGCTTTGGTAATTTTTTCCCTTGCATCCATCGACAGTGGTGCTTAGATTGAATTAAGAAATTAGGACTAATTTTCTGGCTGGTTATCAGCTTTCCTCAGTCTGTATTCTCCATTACAAGCCTAGATTAGTTTGTTCTAGTGTTTTTCTAATCTCCATCCTTCTACTGAGCAATAATATAATAAAGGTGACTGCTATTTGTTGAGTATTTACCATGTGCACTTCCTCTTCTTCTGTCTTGGGTTAGTAATGCCAGTCTTTCTTTATGTCTTTAGATGCCATCCCTTTCAGTTGCTGAGTTTTCTGCCTTTTATATAATGTACTGCCTTTTAGGAACTTCAGTCTGGTTCTCTTTTAAAATCTTTTTTTTTTTTAAATTTAGGGGGTATAACGTGTATTCTTTCACTAATCTGTGCCTTGGCTCTTGCTTACTTGGATCAGAGAGCAGAGAGAATCCTTCATAAAGAACAAGGAAAAACCGGTAAGTCTAAATGAAAGAAGAGTGGGACTTTGGGGAATAAAAGCTTTTGTGAGATAATTTACAGTGAGGTAAGTTCCTAATGCAATGATATAAACCCAGCAGGGCTTAAGATATGTTTTTTACTCTTTATTTCCAAATCTGTTTTTACTTTTCTAAATTTTGGATTTTTTTTTTTCGTCTTAAATGTTTTGGCAGAATTTACATTCTCAGTTGTACTTTGTATGTTTGAAAAATAATTATTGTTCCTGGAAGGGAGCAGGATGGTAGGTACCAATCTTGGTTTGGCTTTTTCTTATGTCTTTGTAAGTTATCCCAGAAATGATGTTTGCATAATTTACTAGAGATATATTTTTTAAACTGAATTGCAAAGGTTAATCACATGATTAAAAAAAAATATCTTGACTGCAGAAGAAATCTCCTTAGGTATGCAAAATTATGCTGATCGCATCTTCCTTTTCTTCTCTAAGGGGAAGTTATTAAATTAACTGATGTAAAGGACTTCTCCTTACCCCTGTGGCTCATATTTATCATCTGCGTCTGCTATTATGTTGCCGTGTTCCCTTTTATTGGACTCGGGAAGTGAGTATTCTCTAGCATTCCATTTTTCTTGACTGAATTATAATGAGAGTTCAATCACATAAATGTAGTTTTTTTTAATAGTAAGTGTTGCTTCTCTGATTATAGCTTATATTTTCACAGAAATTGCTTGCTTTATATCTTGAGATACAAATGATTTTCTTAGCTTAAGGTTTAGTATTGGTTTTATTCTTTTATTATTATTTTGAAGAAATACCTAATAACAGTTTTGGTTCATAATACTGATTTAATAGTCAATTTTGGACTAGAATCCTGTTTTATTTCCTCTTAATTCCTTGATTAGGAAGCTTCTTACTGAGAATGGGGACTGGGTATTGATGCACCGTGACTGGGCATCTCCGTTTGTTAGGACTGTAATTCTGCCAGACTTAAATTCAGGGTTCAAAGCAAATTCTTCTTTGCTTTATCTTCTACTTCTCTTTCCTTTTCCATTGGCAGCTGCTTAAACAGAGCAATGCGTGAATGTATTTCTGTGAATGTGTCTTTATATCTTTATAAACTTTAAGTTCAGGCTATCATTTTAAATAATTTGACACAAGAACCCTAATTGTTATTAAAATATTTAGCAAAGAACCTGGCTAGTACTGCTTTTTAAGGAAAAGAAGCAGCTTTAATTCCCTGTAGTAGTATATTTGGTTTTCTGAAAATTTGTGTGTAATGCTTGCTGTATATGTAAAAAGTACAAAATAAGCATCATATTTGATTTAGTCAGTGAAGTATTTATATACTTTATATAAGTACTTTAAGCTTTAGCAAATTGCTTGAAGGTAAATATTAAAAAAGGTGGGAACTATCAAGAAAGAAAAGTTTATTAAACTGAAGAGTTTTTATTCATCTTTATTTTGCCTTTATTTTTTGAAAACAGGGTAGTTCTCTCTAATGTACTCATTTCTCTGTCTTTTTAATTTTAGAGTTTTCTTTACAGAGAAATTTGGATTTTCTTCCCAGGCAGCAAGTGCTATTAACAGGTATTTCATGAATTCTGTAAGTGCTATTGCATGTAAACTGTGGGTCTTTAATTATAACCATGTGTTATAAGAGGCAAAAAGAGATGTATGTGACCTGCCATCCACAGTGTGAAGCCCAGACTGTGTTGGGGCTTGAACCCTGAATGTCCATCTTTGCATTAATAGAAAACCAAAGAAGTCTTGGGTTGCTTTTTATACTTCTATTTTCTGATGACCATTTTAGAATAATGTTAAATGGGTTAGGATTTGCTTTGCCTAGTATTTTTAGGAATTTTCTTGATATTCATTTTTGGCTATTGTTGCATTTCATTAAATATCTTATTTGTTCTCTGGGCAGTGTTGTATATGTCATATCAGCTCCCATGTCCCCAATATTTGGACTCCTGGTGGATAAAACAGGGAAGAACATCATCTGGGTGCTGTGTGCAGTAGTGACCACTCTTGTGTCCCACATGATGCTGGCCTTTACGATGTGGAACCCTTGGATTGCTATGGTAATGTCTGTGTTAACATGTCGGGGGTCAGGGAGTCTATCAAGCCCATGTCGGGAGTCACGCTCAGCAAACTCAGATGGCAGTGCTTGTGGCAGGGGAGAAACAATGATTTGATTTCTATTTCTACAAAAGAGTTATTATTTAAAGGGTAATTATGAATTATTAATGTATAAGGTATCTTTTAATTTCATTTGGCATATTTATTAATAACAGGGTAACCTCAATGCTGGAATAGAATTTGAAATAAAATAATCGTATAAAAGCCAGAGTGCTTATAGTTCTATTTGTTTTTCTGAAATAAATGACTTAAAAGAAATAATTCCATCATAGGTGGCAAAAAAATCTGTTGGCCCAGTATCCATTGTTTTGTCTTTGACTGTCTTAGTAGGTTTTTAAAAAGTGATAATGAATTTATCAAGTTTTCGTTGTTGTTCTTCAGAATGTTATTTTTAAGATGATAGGCTGAAGTGCTGCATTTCTTACCCGTTAATAAATATCTTGAACATGAATATTTGTGTACTTGGTGAGAATTTCTGTAGAAATATTTCTATAGATACAGCATAGATTACTAGAAGTAGAAATGCTATAGCAGAGGCTTTGTAAATTTAGCATCTTGGAGGATACTGTGAAACTTCTTCGGTAATTTTCTACCCATTTATAACTTCACCAATAACATAGAAAGGCGTCTGTGTTTTAGTATCCTTTCCATTATTGGGTATTGGCATTATTTTAATCTTTGCCAATCTGGCAGGTATAAATGATACTTATTTAAATTTAAATCATAAGGTTTCTTTTTTAATGGAATAAAAGTCAGCATTAGGACATATTTTACAACCAGTGGTGGTGGTGTTTGGTTCTCTGCTGTGCTCTCCAATTGGGTGTTGACCCAGAGGCAGAAGGATGGATTATTGGCATGATGTTGCCTTGAGGACCTAATTTGTCATTCCTAGTAAATATCGGAAAACTAGCTTGTCTGAAATATTGGTAAGAACTTTTCGCAAATTAGTTTTGTTTTCATGCTTGATCCTTGACTACATCCTAGGCTTCAGCCAGTTATATATGCATATAATAGGACAAACGAAAATGATTAAGAGAGTGTGTATCTTGTCACTAGAGGGAAACTCTTAAGGTCTAAGAGGTCTAAGACTTTTTTATATTATTTGAGTATGAGTTTTAGCCTAATCACAATAAAATTTGCTTGAGTATTCATATATTATTAATAGCTAGTATGTCACTTTTGCTGATCTGAATCAAAGGA
>NW_012143856.1:1326250-1326706 GCF_000956105.1 Propithecus coquereli | reverse complement strand
AAATGTTTTTGTTGCCATATTATTTTAAAGTAAATTAAATAGTGGGCCTCACTTGTTAAGGGAAAAAGCCAAGCACCTGATTTTTGAGGTCTTTGTTGGGTGTGGGTTTCTGGGAGTCTAGTGACCATATTTCAACATGTGGTCATATAATTTATAAAATGGACATGATGCTTTCAGACTTAAAACTCCCAAAGGACTCCTTCTGTTTGGCTCACTCTAAAACGATAAACAGTCTGTGGCTGGCAGGAGTTTTCAGGAAGTGCCAGGAAGGACCAGCACTGACAAGGGAGAGGAAAGAGGGGTAGGGATGGTCTGTGGGTGGGTCAGCTCCCTCTCCTCTAGGGGTCTCAGCTTCTCCATTTCTGGCCCTGCCATCCCTGATCCTTGGAGAAAATAGTATGTAACTTATGTTTAATGCTTTTGGAAAATAAAATAATGTGAATAATAATTTTATTT
>NW_012143856.1:1320706-1321990 GCF_000956105.1 Propithecus coquereli | reverse complement strand
AGTTAAACAGGGCCATGAGTTAGAAATTGAATTTGCATTGACAGAAAGAAAATTGCACGTAAAGAGAATTGTTGGAGACAAAACAGAAGAGAGAATGGGTTAAAGCTGCAGTCCCCAACCCCCTAGGCCTCGGACTGGTAGCAGTCTGTGGTCTGTTAGGAACTGGGCTGCACAGCAGGAGTGAGCAGTGGGTGAGTGAGTGAAGTTCCATCTGTATTTACAGCTGCTCCCCATCGCTTGCATCACCGCATAAGCTCTGCTTCCTGTCAGATAAGCAGCAGCATTAGAGTCTCATAGGAGCACCAACCCTACTGTAAACTGCAAATGTGAGGGATCTGGGTTGTGTGTTCCTTATGAGAATCTAATGCCTGGTGATCTGAGGTGGAGCTGAGGCAGTGATGCTAGCTCTGGGGAGCAGCTGCAGATACAGATTATCGTTAGCAGAGAGGTTTGACTGCACAGTAAATGTAATGCACTTTAATCATCCCCAAACCATCTGTGGAAAAATTGTCTTTCATGAAAACAGCCCCTGGTGCCAAAAAGGTTGGAGACCACTGTGTTAAAAGGATAAATCAATCAATGCATTTCTTTTTTGGTCCTAGTATTAAGTGGTAGCTAAAAACAGCTCCAACCTGTCTGTAAGCTGTTCATTCTGAATTCTGAAATGCCTCAACTTCAGCCCTATACCCCTTGGCCTCTTCCATTTGAGTGTTTTGAATACTCCCTTGGGGGTTGGGGCTGTAGGCTTTGAGCAGTGATTTGCTGCTGAGAGGTTGATGGGGAAAGTTTGAGGTTTTGTAGGAAAAACTGAAAACTCTTGTCATCCTGCAGGCCAGATAGCCAAACTTACTATAAACTTATTAGCATTTATTTCCCTCAGGTGTATTTGTGTACATGGTCAAGTACTCCTTTGCACATGTCTTCTCTTCGGTGGGTCTTTATCAGTCACACATCTTGGCAGCTGCCCTGCCTTATCTACTTTATTCCCTAAACTGATTGTTCCCCCCATAGATTTGACCACAAATCAGTTGTGTAAAGAAAATCAGTGTACCTACAGGGCATTTCATTTGGGATTACCATGTCCTTGTGGAAGTTTGTCATTCTGTCTTTTTGAAGAGGATCACCTTTGGTACATGTCTCCCAAGTGTTACTAAGTAGGGAGCAGCTCCCTGTGCTTCCGCTTCCTTATTAGCAAACTAGAGGATCAGTAGAGTTCCTTCTAGCACTCTCATTCTTAATTTATGTAACATAAGGATATGGTTAATTACCATATGTTAGACATGT
>NW_012143856.1:1318359-1320656 GCF_000956105.1 Propithecus coquereli | reverse complement strand
CAGTTCCATCTGAATGGCAGGGTTGTGAGGATTTTTTTTTTTTTTTGCTATTCCATATTTTTCAAATTTTCTACATTGATCTGTTACTCTTACCTCACTCTTACTGTTACTCTTATCTGTTACTTCACTCACAAGAAGAGTGAAAAAAAATTATCCAGAAAAATGTATAAATTTTAATATTTGATATTACGTGTCATATAATGCTTATGGTTTTCATTTTGTAAGCCAGATGGAGCTTCATGTTTTTTTCTTCCTCTTTTTGATAATATGTTGCATTATGTTTTGCAGATGAGAAGTTTAAATGACTGTGTCATGAGAATGGGTTGCACACATCGCTGGTTTGACAACCTCCATTTTTTTTTTTTTTTTATTTAGAGTTTAGACATTAGGAAAAATAATGGACTGGGAGTTATATTTCAGATATACCTATTCCAAAGTGTATTTGTGAGGCCTATTTTAGCCTATGTCTTTTGTATTGTGTGTTGCTGAAGAATTCTGCTTTAGAATAGGCCAATCAACAATGAAAGCTTAAGAAAATTGCTCTGGAACATCCAAATGAACTTGAGGAGGGACAGTATAACATGGAAAACATTGGCTCTTCTGTTGAGATAATTTTCACAAAGTATATCTTAGGGATATGGCCTTTTCTTTATCTTATAGCAGAAAAAAAAGCCTAGGGGGATAAAAGGGCTGAATAAACAATGACATTGTAATAGGCATTCCCTGTTGTGATAGGGAATGATGATAGGGAATACATAAATGATATTTGAACAAAGTCTGTTCATATTCATGACTAGCAGATTGTGCTTCTCTCTCTGTAGTTATGAGGGTTGCTGAGCAGTGACCCTTTTGAGTTTCTTACCTCTCTGCTACTGAGAATACTAATCATGTAGGGACATAATTTTGTAGTACAAACTTTCTGTACAGTTTTTTATGGACTAAGTAATAACTTTTAAAAAAGTACCCTTCAAATTATGATAATTTCCTATTTACATGGATAAATAAAATCATCAGGCCGATGTGATGGCTTACACCTGTAGTCCCAGCCTTGTGGGAAGCTGGGGCAGGAAGATTGCTTGAGCCTAGGAATTTGAGGTTACTGTGAGCTATTATTATGCCACTGCACTCCAGCCCAGGCAACAGCAAGACCCTTGTCTCAAAAACAAAACAAAACAACAGAAAAAAACAACTTTGGATTTTAAAAAAAATACTAAAACACTGATTTTAACTTTAATTCACGTGGAAGATTATCTAAAAGAAAACCCAAGTTGGAATAAGGAAAACTTGCCTAATTATGGTTATTGAAAGATTAAGGGAATAGATTTTTCTCCAGAGTAGGCATTTAAGTAACATTTGTGTTTTTTGTATTAAATAAAATATGAATATGAAACTTCCCTGACAAACCTTAAACACTTTTCGATGGACTCAGCCTTAGCATATTATTTATTAAAGTCAAGGAATTTTTTATGTATTTTGCTCTCTATGGGCATGCATATATTTTAGACAGCAAATATTAAACCAATGAATTTAGCCAATTGTATTGTTTAAAGTATACGGCATAACATTGTATGCTTGAAAATTCTGGAACAGGTTGAAAATGCATTCCATATGCAGGGTAACTTTATTTACATCCATTTTTGTGATTTACAGTTTATTGTGTCATTATTCAGTTGTTAGTTCTTCAGGCTTTGACTGCCAGGTGACTGTGCTAGCACATGGCTATTAAATATTGATCTGACCAGTGGGGGAGAGTGCAGGAAGTCCACACTGCTGCCCCTCTCAGGAGCTTTGTCCACACTGTTCCCTTAGCTTAGAATGTTTTCTCCAGGGCTTTGTACAACCAGGTTTCTGTTAAATATAACAGAAAACTTTAGTGTCTATCCCAGAACCATTTTTCCTCATGGAAACTCTTCCAGACCCTTCAGACTATATCAGTTTCTTCTAACATTCCCTTGAGCTCATACCTTTTCTTCTTGGCTTACCTCAACTTGTACTGAAGATTTTGTGATGGTGTGGGTGTGGGTGTCTGTCTCTTCCTTAGATTGTGAGCTCTGTGAGGGCAGGGACTATGTCTGTTTTGTTAATGATGATTGTATACATAGTGCCTAGCAAAAAGTAGGCACAAAATAAATATTTTTTGAACTGTACATAAATAAAAAGAATAAATCGAAAAAACCTTTTTGGAGGGTAAATTGTCAATATGAATAAAAAGACCTAAAAGAGGGATGGTGGTGGGCTGCGTGCCTTTTGGCTTAGCCATTCCATTCCTAATAATTTGTCCTGAGGAAACCATCAAA
>NW_012143856.1:1312232-1316859 GCF_000956105.1 Propithecus coquereli | reverse complement strand
TCTTTTTGAAGAGGATCACCTTTGGTACATGTCTCCCAAGTGTTACTAAGTAGGGCGCAGCTCCCTGTGCTTCCGCTTCCTTATTAGCAAACTAGAGGATCAGTAGAGTTCCTTCTAGCACTCTCATTCTTAATTTATGTAACATAAGGATATGGTTAATTACCATATGTTAGACATGTATTCATTGATGGATGACCTAAAACATTGTCTACAAACATCTCTCTCTATACCTTGTGTTTAATTGATGAATTGGGTAAGCTGGGCCCTCTAAAATGTCATTCACATTCCTTTGGGCACTCTGGCAAGTAAATGAAGGACCCCAGAGAGGCAACAGGGTGTACTCTGTGTACTCTGGAATTTCTAGGATACAATGGGTTGTTCCTAAACAGCTGAAAGTGCGGGCTAATGACACTTTCAAGCTTCTTGCAAGGCTTGTCCCCTCTGCCCCCGCCCCTCCCCCCGCATATTGAGGCTTGTACAGTTTTCCAAGGAAAATCTGTGAGTATTTTGGGATTCTGTGTCTTATCATGTTCAGGTAGTCTTTAACCTTACAAAGTGGACCCTATCTGCCCTGGGGAAGAGGTAAATAAAAGTTTCAGGACAAAAGGGAAATTCCTCACCCCACTGCCCCAGCCAAGTAGAGCCCAGATTTCACAGGGTAAAGTGGATGAGAGATGGACAGTGGGTGGAGCGAGGGGGGAGGAGGATGCGAGAGAGGCTGGGCGTGAGCTGGCAGTAACAGGGCTCAAGAGCTGGAATGAGAAAATCCGCTGGAGGGAGAACAGGGCCCCAGTTAGTGGCAAGAAGCCTGACCAGGGACATGGAGTAGCGGGAGAGTGGGCCTGGAAACAGGTCCCCTCAGGACTTTAGAGTCATTGCCCGTGGAATGGGGTGGGAGTGTTGGAGGAAAGATGAGCCTTTTTGGGTTCTGATGGGTCCGTGGAGGTGGAGTCCAGGCTTGGTGGATGACAGAGTGCAGGGAATGGGCCTAAGAGGACAATCATATTTAACAGACATTTTAAAATGTTTTATATGACTTTAACTTTTTTTCACAATTCTATGAATTTTAGTAGGTAAAGATTTGTGTTATGGCACCACAATCAGGATTCAGGACAAAGAGCTTCCTAATGAATATTTCAAAGGAAAAATACTATAATAGTCTTTTTTTTGTTTGTTTTTTTGTAGAGGAGTTTCACTATATCTTTTTAAGATAACATGTTCCCTTCATGTGGAAATATTTGAGTTATCTTAGAAAGTTTTCATTTATATGCTAGTATTTAGATTTTTAAAAATGCTTTTGTAACCTAATGGCTAAGTACATGATCATGCTCCTTAAATTAATGTTATATTTTATAGACTTCAATTTGTCACCTTTTAACATCTCTGAAATTGGGATGTGTCTTTGATAGCACCTTATGATTCAAAGAAATTTAGTAGCAGGGAAAACCAAGCATGATGCTTATAACGATGTAATGTTGCCTGCTGCTGCAAGGTATGCATGGGCTTCTGTGTCACAATGCATTTCTGGCATCTTCACTGGAGCTCTTTCCTGGAGCTGGTGATTCAGAGATGTGGGAAACGTGGAGCACCTTGCTCAAGGGTCACATCGATGAGTGGGGGAATGGGTGCAGGGTCAGTGATTCGGTGACTGATACGGTGTGATGACGGCTGTCAGAGCAATGACCAGGGACTTCATGAGGGTCGGAGAATCTAGGATGCTTCCAAGATTCCCAGAGGGGAGGGTCTTTGATCTGCATTATAAAGGGTGAGTAGGATGGTTCACCTAAGCAGTGAGGGAGCAGGGTGAGAAGGAGGAGGAGGAGAGGTCCCAGAGCTAACCCTGAGAGGGCCTGGTTGAGGGAAATGGAGTGCAAGTGGTCCGTGAGCAGTTTAGGTTGAAAGCTTTTGTGCCAGGCAGATCGCTGAAGGTGTTTTCTTCCATGTTCAGGATGTGATTTTAATCTCTTGAGCTTTTGGAAGATATTTATGCTGGGGATTGTCAAGATAGGATTTGCATTTTAGAAAAATGACCCTCGATACAGTAGGAAGGGAATTAATTGGAGGTTGAGGGGAACAAGTCTGGAGGCAGGAGAATGGTTGATAGGTTGGAGTAGTGAAGCTGGAGCAAGATGATGGGGCTTGAACTAAGGCGGTGGCCACGAAGATGGAAAGGAAGGACAGGTGGCTTATAGAGGTGGTCATTTACTGGATGTGAGTGGGGGACAGAATTAAGGACAACTCCCAGATTCCTGGCTTGGGTGAAGAGTGGTGCCATTTGACCATCAAGACCACAGATGAGGAGGTGCATGTTTGGGGGGAAAATGAGTTCGGTTTCAGCATTGTGGAGTTTGCAGTGCCCAAGAGATTTGTATGGATAGGAAACTGGGTTCAAAATGAGAACGATTGCTCTGGAGGGAGGTCTGGGAGCCATCAGTGGAGCCATCAGGGTGTTGGTGAAATCGCCCAGCAAGAGTGTGGGATGAGAAGAGGGACAAGGACGGGGTCCTGGAACATGTCCACTCTCACCTACAGACTGGGTGCAGGGAGAGGTGCAATTGATGGATGCAAAGCGGAGTAAGAAGGGAGTGGGCGAGGGTGACAGGTGCCATGAAAGTGGATAGGGGCAGACCATGTCCCTTCAGCTTGAAACCGGCACGTCATTGGTGTGTTTCTGAGAGCAATTTCAGTGGGATGGGATGGTGGGCTAGTCAGTAGCCAGGGTGCAATGATTTGGAGTATGAATTCAAGGTAGACATTGCAATAAAAAGCATAGCCTACCCTTGCAGTAAACTAGGCTATAAAAGAAGAGAGAGCATAAGGAGTCTTCAGTGGCTGCTTCTTGATTATCGGGTTAATGCTTTATAAAAGTCTGTTAATGTGTTTCTCTACTGGCAGACTGAAACATTCTCAGACTCTGCGATTCTTTAATTTTCTTGAAGTGGCACTTTTTGCTTTTTGTTCATGATTTAACCACTATAAAAATGCCCAGCTACAGCTTTCTGCAAGAACATAACTTCTGCTTCTCATTATAGAATTCTTCTTGAAGCCATTACCTTTGAAGTTGTTTGATACATTAAAAAAATAAAAAACTCTCAAAAAACCAAAAAGTTGTGAAATAGAAATACTAAAGAGGTTTAACTTATTTATAAGAAAATAAAAGATAATGAGAATACATAACTTTATAAGCTCAGGTTATGTTTAATTGCAAGCAGTTTTGTGAAAACTTTCCCCTTTTTATTGCCTTTGAAATATGGACTACAAAGAAAAAGTGAGAATGCTTGCAGGTTGTGTGTGTCCTGGAATTGCTTTGAATTGGAGTTGGTGGTTGTTAGAACAATAAATCCCAAACAACTTGTGATTTAGTTTTATAGGCACACATTCATAAATTGGATTTAGCAGTAATTCCAGAAAAGCATACACAGGAGAAGCGTTTGCTGTATATTCATTTATTCCACAAAGATTTAGTGAGCACCCGTATGCTCAAGCCTCTGCTAGATCCTGGTGGGGATGGGGAGATTAGAGGGCTTAAATAATGCCTCTCATACTTGGTGGCGGGGAATGTGCCTTAAGAGAGGTGTGCATGATGGTTCAGAGAAGGGAGAGGGCCTTCTGATGGGTGATCAGGGGAGGCTCTTAGAAGAGGTGGCATTTGAGCTTTTTACTGAGAAACAACTGTTCTCTTTGATTAGGCTGTTTCATGTGACACCCTCGACTGTCGTTCTTGGAACTGTTCACTCATTTGTTTTTCCCATGATCTGTCATCCAAGAGCAACTCCTATCCCTCTACTCTCTATCAGCACTTCCTATGATTTCTGTATGTCCTAGGTCTTCTGTTCTTCACTTCTCCCTCAGAGATATCATTCACTGATACAGCCTTGAGTATTTGCCCACTCCGGTAACTCCAAATGCAGACTTTGAGCCTAAGCTGTCTCTGAGTCTCCAACCTGCATTTCCAAACTGAGGTCTCACTGGCGGCTCACATGTAACTTGTGCACAGTTCTCTGCCTCCCTCCCTCCTTCTCTTGCTCCCTTTCTCCTTTCCACACCCTCTGATGGTCTACTTTGTGCTAGGTGCTAGTTTATCATTCTTATGATTCCTCAGTCTTTGTTTCATTTCATAACAAAAAAGACTACCTCTTTTATTATGTCTCCCTATCAGTCAAGTCTAAATAGTAATTTTATTTCTAATCATTATTTCCAATATGTTTTAAAATTTGAGTTCTCCTCATGCCACCTTACTTCTTACCATTACCTGTGTGCTTGGATCACTGCAGTGGTCTGAATATCAATCATCTTTCTCTTTGTGATTAGCATCGCCATTGCTTACTGCCTACCGTATTCAGAATGTCAGTAGGATGCCATATTCTATGGGTTGAAAAATGGAGTCATGAGGGAAACAAAACAGACCTGAAATGATAAAGAAGCCCATATCAACTCCAAGGGGATAGGCCCATGGGTGAGTCAGTGCAGAGTAAGATTAGAGGCAGCTGGAGCAGGCAGACCCCAGGCCCATGGCAGACGAGTACATAGGCGACTGGAGAAGGTTTGTTGGGGGTTGTAGAGTGGTAGCTGGTGGGCTGTGGCAAACGTGTGATGAAGGGTGGGACTCCAAATGGGGCGGTAGGAG
>NW_012143856.1:1298102-1300492 GCF_000956105.1 Propithecus coquereli | reverse complement strand
CTCCAATGTGGCTCTATTTGGAGTAAGAAAGTAATTAAGGTTAAATGAGATTATAAGGGTGGGGCCCTAATTTGATGGGATTAGTCTCCTTATTAAAATTAGCGATGCCAGAAAGCTCACTCTCTCTTTTACGTGAGGACATGAATTTAAACCTATGAATTGATTTTAATATTTTACCCGTATCTGGATAACTTCTTGAACAAATGAAACCATTTAATGGGATCTCATAAATGCCTTCAGACAGTAAAAGTTTGTTTTTACAAGTTTTTGTTTTATTAAGATAAAAACTTGATTAACATATACATTTCTTAATTCAGAAAGATGAATTAGGGACTTTTTCACATCATAAGTATTTGGTTTTTAATGAATTTCTTTAAGTGGAGGACCCCAGGTATATTTAATTAGGTGGTGGATTAAAGTAGCAGGTGGTTTATTTTGAATTCAAATTTTCTTATGTGTTTCAAATCCACTAGATAATTTTGTTATTTGGCCAATTTACCACTGGATGGCGATGAAGACCAACAGACAGGTTCCAATCCCCTCAATGACCCCACCGCAAATGGAAGCCTGAACTGGGATTGGGCTCCTGTCCAGGCGTACATGTAATTCGTATTATATTATTATATGTGCATGAGATATACTTCATTGAAGACATGTATAAAATTCCACCAAGCAAACCATCTATTGGTCTGTCATCTACAGTGACTGTGTTAGGTTCACACAGAGACAGAGTTAGCTGAAAGCTGCCTGTTAATTGTGATGATCCTGCAATAAACCCTGTGAGATAAGCATGGCAGGCATTATTGCCCCCCATTTTACAGCTGAGGAAACTGAGGTTCAGAGAGGTTAGGTAGAAGTCATGTCTGCGATGATTTGGGGAAAAGTCTGGACTTCTTTTAGAAAGCAGAGACTCAACAAATTTCCAAATTTCCAGGGAATGTGTTATTACCTACCCATCACCCCTCTCGCCGTGTCACCATCCCCCCAGGAAATAAAAACTTGGAACTAAAATAGCAAGTCATCCCTCAAGTCACTAGATGTAGTGCCTTTCTTAGAGACGAAGGAACCCTAGCTGAAAAAGCATGACCTGGAGATAATGGTAAAAAGAGAGATAACAGAATATGTAAAATTAAAGTAAAAACACTGTCAAGAGTGAGACCGACATAGCAACCCTCTACTCAGTTTTAAAGTATACCTTGAGTCTTAAGATAAAAGGCACTGATGTTAGCTTTTTAATGATTTTGTATTACATTTTTATAGCGTAGGCTTACACCATTTTGTACCTGGACCCCTCTCCCATGTTTGAATTGTCCTGAAACGTGAGAATCCAAGGGCTTTTATTGTTTCACAATGAATGCAAATCAGGTGCTTTAAATAATTTAGAAGACTGTGAAGAACAGTGAGTACTTAATTTCAATAATTAATTCATATAGCAGCATACACATTTTTGTTTTCTGTTGACAAGGATCTGACATAATTGGCAGCTTCAGCTTTGTGTAAACGGGAGTGACTGGGAAACATTGTATTGTCACAACAGAGAAGGTGGCTGCTCTGAAACCGATGTTACTCTGGAAAAATAATTGCTAACGTTCGCTTTCTAATCTGTCTTTACAATTGTATGATACCCCCAAACTGACTCTGAAATCAGAATTTTTAACTTCAATTAATGATGTGGCAAAAATAACAGTAGCTCTGCTGTCCTGTGGCTGTGGAAGCCTGTCACTGCCTCTGGGCTCAGGACCCTGAAAGGGAATCTTGAAACACTTTTTTCCTTTTCCTTTCATTTAGCATCGAAGATCTTTAAATGCATCATGACCGAGTCTTTCCTTGTGTGCTGTGTATGAAGACATGTAGAAAGCTGGTTTGGTTTGGGACAAAAGAAGAGATCAGTCACAGTACCTGGGGCTCCAGGAGTAGTGGCAAAGTTGCCCAAGGTATCTGCAGAGTGGGGGCTGTATCCCAGGACCCTTCCTTCCATCCAGTCTTACCCTCAGGCAGCAAGTTCCCCTTACACCCTGACCAGAAAATGCTGCTTACAGTAGTAACACCCCAGCTTGCTGTTCACCATCAGAGCTTTCCTGTTGCTATGGGGTTGCTAGGGGAGGGTGGTGGGAAGAATCCACAGCGGCTCTGGACGCTCAGTGCATCGGGGAGAAGGGAGAATGGTGCTGTTTTAGCCTGAGCCACCCAGAAAGCAGAGCGAAGGCTAAATGTGCTATCATTTTATCTGAGAGTGCAATTCCAGGGAACAGGAGTGAGGGACAAGGAGAGTGACCTGTTGAACAAGGGAGAACCAATATGAGGATTCGAAGATGTGTTATTGAGTTGGCCCCCACACAAGGCAACTGAGTGCTCAATCCCAAGAGACTGTCTTCTGAGAATCTGAACTC
>NW_012143856.1:1290511-1298052 GCF_000956105.1 Propithecus coquereli | reverse complement strand
AATTTTTTCTATATATTTTTAGTTGTCCGATTAATTTCTTTCTATTTTTAGTAGAGACGGGGTCTCGCTCTTGTTCAGGCTGGTTTCGAACTCCTGAGCTCAAACAATCCACCTGCCTCGGCCTCCCAGAGTGCTAGGATTATAGGCGTTAGCCACCACGCCCAGCCTGTTTGTATGTTTTTATATTTTGTTTCTCCAACAGTCTATAATCTGTATAAGGGCTGGGACTGTGTTTGACTCTTTTGTAAGTGGCTATAATCATCATATTTTCATCTAGTATAGCCCTAATCATCATGTTTTGAACATGATATTTGCTGACCTTTAGTTTTGTTTTAACCTGTCCAAACAGCCAGGAAGATTAATGTAATATTCCCAGGACCCATGGGGATAACAAATTTGAGGATCCCAGCTTTCCCAGAGTGGTGGGCATTGAATGAGTAGATTCAGAAAGAACTTTCTGTTTTCTTCCCCTGGTTTTTATATCCTCTTCTGTCAGTGGGTTTTTCCTAACCACAAGGGAAGTGAGGAATATCCTCTTGACTTAGGTTGAACAGTGGACTTCCAGCTCCACTTGCAATGAGACCCTTTTCCCAAAGGGAATAGTTTAGTTTGATCCTAGTATCTTGAGATAACTGTCCCTAAAAACCCAGGATATGATGTCAACTAAGCTAAGCTTTTTTGATCCCAACTTTCTAGAAATAAGTTAAAAATGGATGTTTATACTTTGCTGTTAAGTAGGTTAAAAAACTGCAGAAGCAAAGTTAGACTTATATGGATCAGAGACATAATTGCAAGCACATAGGTTAACCAAGACTTGAAGGCAGGAAAACTTTGGCTAGGAGTATAAGATACTTGCCTCTTAGATAAAAGTGATGCATCCTGAGGATTCTAGATTAGTTTCCTTCCCACCTCCAAGGTTGACAGACTGTGGATATCAAAGGTCATGGCTTAGTGGGATATGGAATGGCTCCAAGCTTTTACTGGGGGGCACACCAGTTCTCCAGCAAAGTGTTGTATCAATTTGTTAGGGATGATAATAGGGATTGTAAGTTAGCTGAAACTTACCTGTATGTTATGCAAAGAAAGGGACAGAAATTAATTATATAAGCAAGAGAACTGACTGTTCAAAAGAGCAAACAAATTTAAGCTCTCTCAGCTCCTGTAGAAATATTTATGTGGAAACAGCTGACCTGCTAATTAGAAACATCCTTGCCTATTCATTAAACCACTTATCCTGAGGATTCTGCTAAGCAACACTTAGTCTAGTTCTAATTATCATGTGGCCTTGAAAGCAATAAACTGTACTTTTAGCATAAAATTTTATAATTTAGACATAGACATGGTTACTCAGACACTTCCCATAATTACGGTGGGATAGTAATGAAGGGTTACACCTGGTTCTTATAAAAAGGATGTACCCTCTTTTCATAGGGAGATTACAACGAATTATTATAATGAATTATTAGATAATGTATGTTTAGATCTGAGAAATCCTTGGTAATCTTACTGTTTAAATATTAGAGGTTTTTTTTAAAAGGGTATCTTTGGATTACGTTGGATCTTAAATAATTTTTTAAAATTCTCTTTTAGGGAAAGAGCATCATTATGGCTTAAGTCAGTGGTAAAGATTGTTTTGGTCATAAACTGAGACATCGTGTTTAAATAAAAGTACAGTGAATCATTTTTCATGCAGCCACTTTCCTATGTATCTCTCACTTTAACCTGTAGAGATTTTCCTAACAAGAACACTGGTTAAGAAATATAGTGAAAGAACACATAAGGTATACCCAGCGGTCCGCAGATAATAGCAGCTATGTAAACAAGCAAACTGGCCTAAAATGGCAAGCTGGCACTGTCATGGGAACTCAGCTGGCTCTTGACTGGCATCTGGATAGGGCTGTACCCTTCAAGCTCAGAGCATGCACGTCAGAAGCCACTGCCTGGGTTCAAAGCCTCTTCTCAACACTATGACTGGGGCATTCTCCTGCTAGGTGAGCTTGGACAAGTGACTTAAAGCTCCGTGTGTCAGTTTCCTTCTCTGTAAATGGGGGAAACAATAGCCGCCACCTCCAAGTGCTGTTGTGAGGATTAAATGACTTGCTCCATGTAAGTACTCTTACATAGTAAGGGCTTCGTTTACTCATTTATGTATTCACTCACTCAGCACCTGCCTATTGCGCACTTACTATGTGCTGGGCCCTGCCGCAGAGGCTGGTATTTGGGGTTCAGCAGTTAGACGAGGTCCCTGTTGTACTGGAGCCTGTATTCCCATGGGAAGAGACAGATCATAAATAAGTAAACAAATTAACAAGTCCAGGTAGTAATAAATGCTACAAAGAGTGATTGGGTTATGGAGAGAGAGGTCAGCATTAGCTAGGGTGGACAGGAGAGGCTTGTGAGCAGGTGATATTTGAGCTGAGACCTGAATGACAAGAGATCAGTGTTAGCTCTCATGAAAATATGACAGTTTTCCTTTGTGTTGGTGGCTTTCTCCATATTCTTAATTTAAACTCTGTTAACATCAGTATAGACTCCTTTTCAGCACGATGCTTTTAGGAGGTCTTGGGCTCCCCTCCCACTAGCATTCATATGTGTTCAAACAAGTCATTGTCAATGTCGTTGGAGCTCATTTTCCCCAAGTTCACCTTGGCAGTATCCAAATCTGCCCACCCCTGGGTGTCTCCCCCTTGGCTCCAGCTGGGTGCTCACCCACCTTGTTCTGCCTCCATTTCTGGAAAAGCCTGACTCTATTGTTGCCCCCTGACAGAAAGTACAGGACTGGGTTGAGGCAGATGCTCAGGCTCACTAGAGGCCTCCATATCTTATAGGCCACACCTGCTGCCATCAAGAGCCGGCAGTCCTGGGAAGGCAGGAAGCGGATGGTGAGGTAGAAGGAGCGGGCGATGTGGAAGGGCACAAAACAGAGGGAGAAGAGGCCACACACCAGCAGGATGGTCCGGATGGACTTGGCCCGGGCCGCACTGCCTGCCCTCGTGAGGGTCTCCTCTGGCTTGTTCAGGCTCCTGACCATCAGCGAGTAGCACACCAGAATGACCACAGAGGGAAAGACAAAGCCGGACAATGTCAGGACCATGCCGTAGACAAAAAACTGATCGAAATTCTCCGGGCTGCTCATGTCGTAGCAGACCATCTGGCCGCCGATGTTGTCTGTGTGGGAGAAGGCCAGTGTGGGCAGCAGCTGGAGGACCACCAGAGCCCAGGTGGCGGTGGCGCCCAGGCGGGCGTGCCTGCGGGTCCGGTAGGGCAGTGAGCGCAGTGGGTGGCACACACCTAGGAAGCGGTGCACAGAGATGCAGGTCAGCAGCAGGATGCTGCAGTAGAGGTTGGTGTAGAACAGGAAGCGCACTAGCCTGCAGAGCAGCTCCCCAAAGGGCCACTTGTCACCCAGGCAGTAGGTGATGATGAAGAAGGGCAATGTCAGCAGATAAAGCAGGTCGGCCACCATCAGGTTTACCAGATAGATGGTGGCACAGCTCCAGGGCTTGGTTTGGCACCAGGAGAGCCACAAGACAGTGCCATTCAGGGGCAGCCCTAGAATGAAGATGATACTGTAGGTCAGGGAGAGGTAGGTTTGCTTGTACTTCTCTGAGAACTGGCAGTGACCTTGCTCGTTTGAAGTGTTCATGTCCAGCTTCTCCATCTCCTGGGAGGCCCCCTCCAGGAGCAGAGCTCTGTCACGGCTCCGGCTTCTGCTTCCCCTGGGAGGAAACAAAATGGACAGCATAGCATCATGACCTCTGCCGTGTGTCAGCCTCTGCCTTGACCTGGCATTCAACTCTGTGCTCCCAAAGTCTAGTCAGGGTCCTTGTTTGAGAGAGACCAGCCCAAGAAGAAGAAGAAGAAGAAAAGAGTTAAACCCCAGGGCAAAAGAATCTTCAAAAGCAAGGCGTCTAGACTTACCAGGTCCCAAGGGCTGGCTTACACTGACTTGTGTGCTCTCTGTTCTAGGCTGTGTGGTGATAGGAATGGTGGGGAACAACACTGTCATTTAAATAGGGTACACAGAACTTCCAGACCTGTGGCTCCTCTTGCTAGACTCCTTTGCATAGAGTCAGGAAATCTCCAAGGGGAAATACTCCAGCTGGAAAAGCTGGGGTACTCCCAGGGGGCAATACTGCCCACAGTCTGGTCCTAACCACACAGACCATTGTGGAGTAGAAAGTGATCCTTCTGGGTTAGTTAGAGAGGATTAGGGAAAGCACAGGTTTTGACTACAGGCTCTGCTGGAGGATTTTGATTTGTATCTCTTTCAGGATTTATTAACTGTGTATTTGAATACTGAGGCTGATTTGCTTATTAACCGTCTCTGCATCCCAAGCATCCAAGAAAACAAATCTGAACCATGAAGCCAGGTGCAGCTTCTTCCTTACTCCCGTCCCTGCTGACGAAGCAGATCCAATAGTGGGCCCACGCAGCTAAGAAAGCTGTGCGTGGAGCCTGAAGGTTTCTGTCACGTTCGGGGTCAGTGTATTGGTCAGTCAGTCAGTGTGGAGCCCTCGGGAACTGAAAAGTTTAATTCTAGGGCTTAATATTAGAGACGTAACATTTAGAAAGACCGGTTAAAACAAGGGAAGAGAGAAAAGCATAAGGTAATTTGGGAGTAAATTGACCATTGACTGTAAACTATGATATTAATATATAGAGTTTTAGTCACAAGAGAAGTTAACAGGGAGTTCATTCACTCTGTCAACCAACAAACATTTATTGAGCATTTATTGAGTCTGGCACTGGGGTTACAAAGATGAATAAGGCACAGTCCTTGCTCTCCAGGATTCCACAGTCTTCTCAATCTGGTGGGGAAGACAGAAATGGATACAGATAATTGTAATATGATGTGGAAAATGGTCAACAAAATGCTGTGAAAATCAGCAGGATACAGCCAATTCTCTGAGGGAATTGAGTGCAGCCTTCATAGAATAGGTGACATTTGAGCTGCTTGGGAGAAGAACGACATGAGCTTGCTAGGCACCAGGCAGAGGAGGGTCAGGGGCATTGGGTAGGGGAATGGCACTTCCAAGGGGATGGAAGCAGAAAGGGCACAGCGTGAACTGGGGGTGCTGGGAGAATCAGCTACCATAGGAGGAGGTTCTTCAGCAGAATGGTGATAAGGCTGCTGTGATGGTTCGTTTTAGGTGTCAATTGACTGGGTTAAGGCATAGCCAGCTATTTTCGAGTGTAACCGTGAGGGTGTTTCCAGAAGAGACTGGCATTTGAATCAGTGGACTGAGTAAGGAAGATCCACCTTCACCCAAGTGGGTGGGCATCATCCAGTCAGGCTGAGGGCCTGAGCACAGCAAAAGGCAGAGGAAAGGTGGATTTGCTTTCTCTCGGAAGCAAACCCTTTCTTTTCCTGCCCTTGGACATCAGAACTCCAGGTTCTCCAGCCTTTGGACTCAGGCTGAGCCATGCCATCAGCATCCCTGCTTCTCCAGCTTGCAGACAGCATATCGTTGGACTTCTCAGCCTGCTAATTGCTTGAGCCAACTCCCATAATAAATCCCCTCTCCTGTATCTATTCCACATCTACATCTATAGCTATTTGGTTGATTCTCTCTGAAGAACCCTGACTAACACAGCTGTGTTTGAGGAAGATTCCATGAGGGCCATGAGGTAGCAACGTGACCCTGCACTGGAGTAGGGAGAGACCAGTCAGACCAGTAAGGGGGCTGTTGCAGTGCGTGCAGGTGACGTATGGCCAGTATCCCAAGCAAAGCCCTGCAGGGTGGATGCAGAGCAGGGACCAGACCCCAGAGACGCTGCTGAGGCAGGAGTGACAGGCCTGATTGGACATGGGGCTTGAGCCAGAGGAATTGAGGGTGTCCTTGAGGTCTTCAGTGTTGGGAACTGAACTGGCCCTCTGAAGTTGTGGGGGACGGGGGCTGTCTGTGCCGCCACCTGCTCACCGCCTTGGTAACTGGCTTTAAAATTGGGACAGCAAAGCTTTTTTGGCTGGGTAATTTTCATTCATTTTGTTCCCTGTAATTTTTCATGCTGGGGGGCTGGCAAATACGTAGCCATTTCCAGTGAAGCTGCCTTCCCAGCTCAGTGTGAGCCCTTGGCGGGAAGCAGGGGAGGGAAACCAGCCTTGATTTAGCACTGGTGTGAGTCCGGCAGTTCACACGAGTAATTGATCTTATTTAATCCTCACAATAACCTTGTGAATGAAGGAAACATTATTACCTCTGTTTTACTGATGAAGAAATTGAGAGTTGGGGAAGAGAACCCTCTGGGGCTCATTAGAACCCTTAGTCTGACAGGCAGTATGCCTGATCTGGACCTGCCCCTGCTCCCACTGGGACTGCTTTGGTGTATTGGAAAGTGCTCAAATCCTGCCTCTGCCAGGGACCAGCACACCGTCTGAAGCTGTTACCTTATCTCTCTGAGCCACAGTTTCCTCAGCTGTAAAATGGGACAATCCCTCTCTGGTTAGGTTGCTGTGAGAATCATCTAGAATAAAGATAAGTGCCCCATAGGCCTGACACAAGGGAGAGACCCAGCACAGTTTAGTTCTCTTCCCACTTCTTCCTTCATGCCCTTCTAGAGACTATGGGGCCCTGGAAACCTGAGCTCGTTGGTATCTGTGGTTGGATGGGAGGGCAGGCGTGGCTTTGCTACCCCATAAACTGGACAGGGTCACTTTTCTTCCTATTCCTGTCTATGGACTGAATTTTGTCTGCCACCAATTCGTATGTTGAGACCCTAACTCCAATGTGGCTCTATTTGGAGTAAGAAAGTAATTAAGGTTAAATGAGATAATAAGGGTGGGGCCCTAATTTGATGGGATTAGTCTCCTTATTAAAATTAGCGATGCCAGAAAGCTCACTCTCTCTTTTACGTGAGGACATGAATTTAAACCTATGAATTGATTTTAATATTTTACCCGTATCTGGATAACTTCTTGAACAAATGAAACCATTTAATGGGATCTCATAAATGCCTTCAGACAGTAAAAGTTTGTTTTTACAAGTTTTTGTTTTATTAAGATAAAAACTTGATTAACATATACATTTCTTAATTCAGAAAGATGAATTAGGGACTTTTTCACATCATAAGTATTTGGTTTTTAATGAATTTCTTTAAGTGGAGGACCCCAGGTATATTTAATTAGGTGGTGGATTAAAGTAGCAGGTGGTTTATTTTGAATTCAAATTTTCTTATGTGTTTCAAATCCACTAGATAATTTTGTTATTTGGCCAATTTACCACTGGATGGCGATGAAGACCAACAGACAGGTTCCAATCCCCTCAATGACCCCACCGCAAATGGAAGCCTGAACTGGGATTGGGCTCCTGTCCAGGCGTACATGTAATTCGTATTATATTATTATATGTGCATGAGATATACTTCATTGAAGACATGTATAAAATTCCACCAAGCAAACCATCTATTGGTCTGTCATCTACAGTGACTGTGTTAGGTTCACACAGAGACAGAGTTAGCTGAAAGCTGCCTGTTAATTGTGATGATCCTGCAATAAACCCTGTGAGATAAGCATGGCAGGCATTATTCCCCCCCATTTT
>NW_012143856.1:1286771-1288570 GCF_000956105.1 Propithecus coquereli | reverse complement strand
GAGTTGTCTGTCTTTTGATTATTGGTTTCTAGCAGTCCTTTACATATTTTGGGTAAAAGACTTTTAAGTTACTTATATTACAAACATTTTTTTCCTACTTTGTGCCTTAGCTTTTCACTGGCTTAATGGTATATATCTATATATAATTTTTTGAGGAATAGAAATTCTTAATTTTAATAGTCTAAATTATCAATTTTTCTTTTATGGTTCCTGCTTTTCACATCTAGTTTAAGAATCTTTCTCCACCTTAAGTTCATAAAGATATTCTTCTATATTAGCATAGGAAAGCCTTTGCTCTTTAGAGCTAATTGATTTTGTCCCATTAAAGAGTTTAATGCTTGTGTGTGTGTGTCTAACTAGTTCTCCCTAGTCTAGTGTGTGTGTCTCACTAGTTCTCTCTCTCTCTCTCTCTCTTTCTCTCTCTCTCTGTATGTGTGTGTGTGTGTGTAAGAAATACAGGGGGGGGGAAATGTTGGAGTTAAGGTAGCCTCCGGAATCCCTGCTTCCAGAGAAAGAGACGTAGATCTCGGTCTGCTACACATGATCGGATTGCTCTCCCGCAAAAACAGCGAGGTGAATCGGTGGAGATTCAGTGGGGGGACACACAAATCAGGAAAAAGAATAAAGTGAACAGGAGATAGGAATATAAAACCTGGAAAGCGCCGACAGACAATAGAGAGTGGAGTGCGAGATGGTGGCGCCAGCCTGGCCAGTAAGTGCACGGGGACAAGTCCCTCACGAGACAGTCTAGCTCCCCCACTGACTTACAAGCCCACCGAGAGTCAGGGGCCTGTGTGAAGTGGATGTAGAATTGGGTCAGGAAATGTGGGGCTCAGGGGAGAGGGGGCACGAGCTGGAAGCAACTTGAACTTCCCGGAGCTCCATGTTAGGACTGCACCGGACAGGGGAGGAGCTGGGCTGGGCTACCGCCGGAGGCAGTTAGGACTCAGGAAGCTGGTCTCTGGTACCCAGCGGGTCCCGAACGGGGAGGCGATTACTGAGTAGAGGACTCTAACCTGGAAACTGCCGCTGGCGATTGGGACTGCTCAGGGTGGGCCAGTAGAAGCAAGAGCTATTGCTGGACTGGCATGAGATTGGGGGAGGGAGACATAAAGGAGATGGCGGAGCACCCTGGTGACTCGACTGACTCCCTGATCGGGTACCTCCCAGCCCCTGAGTGCTTCCCTCTGGAGCCAGCGCCCTGGGGGCGGGTTAACGCCAGCTCGGGGCCAACAGCAGGTTGCAGGTGCAGAACGGCTCCCTTCCCCCAGCCTTGGAGCTCTCACAATGAGCTCTGCCCTTCCAGGACCTGAAGTCAATTAGCCAGGCCCGTTTCTTTGAGTGGTGAATTCTGAGTGCCTCCTCAGTTGTGTGGAGAAGATGCATGTGGAAGCTGAAGGTGCTGGGGCATTGAGCAGGTTGGGAAGGCACCCCGTCCCCCTGGCCAGCATCTTTTGCACGGCCTCTGAGCTTGCAGCAGTGAGACATAAAGAGCCACTCCCCCTCTGCGACAAGTGCCAGTCCTTGGGGATTTGGCACTGACAAATAGCTGACAGCCCAGTGACTTTCCTCGTCAGACTGGTTCAGGTCATCCGGTACGATTGCATTTCCGCGTCCAGTCAGCAACCAACAGAGAAACCCGCGACTAGGGAATCAAAACCCCGGCAAGAGATCAAAACAAGCTCCCCAAGTAACCCCTCCCATCAAGAGAACCCTGGACAACATACTAGAGGCTCCCTCTGTTTCAGAAGAGTGAGAATGGGGCCCCGGGCTCTTCTTGCTTGTAGGGTTTCAGTTGA
>NW_012143856.1:1243755-1275700 GCF_000956105.1 Propithecus coquereli | reverse complement strand
ATTTAAATATGAGGGTAAGGGAGGGCTTAAGGCTCACCCCCAAGTGACTCTTCTTTCTGCTACTGATGCCTTTTACCCTTCTTCTAGCTATTATTTTTCTACTTCATTGCTTCTATTTAGTTTCTGCTTCCTCCTTGCCTCTCCTGACTCTTTCTTTCCTCTGCCATCCTTTGGCTTCTGCTCCTGTTGCAGATTGCTAACTCTGCCCGCAGAGCCAAATAAATTTTCCCTAGACACAGATTGGTCCAGGTGGTCACCACTATTTCTGTTTGTGTGGGACGGCACAGCCAGGCCTCTTACATGCTGTGGGTGAGCACACACCATGGCCAGGGTTGGTGTGATGGGGCTTATGGACTTACGAGTAGGCCCACACTTGATGAATGGATGTTTAGGGTTGCTCTATCTGCAGGGTCTTTCAGAAACAGTTTCCCTCAGAAGGTGGCTGTGAACAGCTGGTGCATTATGTGTCCCATGAATACGGAAGAGCATTGGAAAGAGAAGACACACTTAATGATTTTTTTCACCCCATTTAAAAAAATGTCTAAATTATGAACTTGCTGTCTGTCTAAAACACATACTTAGAAATGTCTCATGACTCTAAAACAAATGTGGATAGCGAATACAATATTTGAAGCTGGTCTCCAACACAGAGAGTTTCATTTATTAGTAGTATATCAGTCAGAGCATTGGCTCTGAGAAATTTTGTTCACGTGTAAACTACAAATTTGAATTGACAGTACAATTAAGGATGGAATGCATTTGTATATGTTTATGGTAAAAGAACAAAGTATATATTTTTGAACCTGATTAAATATAAGACAGATTACAAACACTAGTTGTAGAGAATGAAAATAGGCCTTGATCTCATGTTCGGTAAAACACGTCAGAGGTGAGGTCTCTGAAAGCCCCACAGTGAAATATGAGGGGAAGGTGTGGAGTTGCAAGGGTTTCATTTAAACACAAGGCTCCTGTATTAATATTTTCATTGATTTATTTTCCTGCCAATATGTTCTGACATAAATATGGTGATCTATAATGTATCGACCATAAAAGTCAACATTATTTTTAAAGCTGACTCAGGGAAATAAAACCTCATTGTTAGTGCTGATATATACAGTATGGTATCCTGTTGAAAAATTAACCTTTGTCCTGCTTTTGATTGAGCTAAAGAAGAGGAATGCATTTTGATAGCCACTGACCTTTTGTGAGTGTTTTGCTCTGTGGCCAGTGTTGAGTCTGCAACAGGACTGGCTCAGGGTGTGAAGTAAAGAGCAGTGCATATTCAACGCTCTTCAGAAAAGACTCCGCCAAGAATGACAGCTGCTCAGCAAAAATCTTTGCCTTGGAGAGGATCAAAAGGCCTGTGAAACTCTCGTGGATAGATACTATGGCTCCCATAACATGTATCTTTGGTGAATGGTGAGAACGATGATGGGAGAAAAGTGGCACAGAAGCCCTGGAACAGAGATGTGGAGGAGTGTCAGCCGTGGGTGGTGGCTGAGAAGAGACTGAGTCTGGAATGCTGGAGGCAAGAGCTGCTCACCCCGTCTTCTGCACAAGCTAACCACAACAGCAACGTGGCCTTCCGTGAGATGATTACTATGAAATGAAAATTGAGCCAAAGAGAATTTAATTTAGCAGCACAGGAGAAAATGCTAATGAGCCCTGGGGAGATTTGCATGATCTTTGCTTCCACTCAGCTTCAGAACAGTACAAGTTTGCTAAAAATAGAAAAATACTGAGAATTTTACGGCAAGAGGGACCCCTGGGTACCAGGCAGGTATAATCACTTGGTAGATGAAGAAACTGTTAAACCCCAAGAGGTTAAGTAAGTGATTTATCTAAGGTCACATAGCTGGCTAGTGGCTGAGCTGTACCTGGTGTCCAGATCTCTGGTTCTCTGTCTAGGGTTCTTTCTACTCCACACTAACACTTAAAAGCCATGACTGATAACACACATGCACGGGGGTATTCCACAAGACCACTTGAGTCTGGTTTCCAGTCTACCACTGCACTGCAACTGATCTTGTCAACTTGGAGGCCATTGGCAACCTTGACAAGACCTCCATTAGTTAGGGCTTCCTTGCTAGTGAGAAAAAAACCCATGCCAAAGGCAACCAAGCAAAAAGATAATTTATTAGCTCATATAATCAAACTGTCCTAGTGAGGCTGGCTTTAGGTATGGTCTGATGCAAGGGCTCAGATGGTGCTACCAGGTCTGATTTTTCTCTGTTTCTTGGCTCCACTTTCTCTGAGTTGGCTCTATTCTTATATGTGCTCTACTCTCCCCTCACAGTGACAAGGTGACTGCCATAGACTTCACTCTGTCATTTACTTATGTGCAAACCCAGTGAGAAAAATCGCGCCTCGGCCAGGAAGTCTTGGCATTAGTACAGATTGGTCCTATTATCTTGTCCTAAGTTCTGCATCCATCCCTGAAGCAAGCTCTGCGGCCAGGAGAATGGAATGCATTGATTGGCCAAGGCCTTGGTTGAATGCTTCGTCCCCAGGACTGAGGGAGAAATGGCTTCACACAAATCGCAGGCATTTAGAATGAGTGAAGGGCAGTGCTCCTAAACCATATTTGGGATTCTGTTACCACAAGAAAGGGACTGAAATCCTAGGGAGCAAAAACAACAAATGCCCATCACAACTTCTCTGACATAGCATTCTCCTGATACGCCTCCTACCTCACTGCTCTCACTCTTGCTCACCATATCCGCCTCCCCAGCTTGGCCTCTGATGATGGAGCTCCTCAGGGCTCAGCTCCAGGCGTTCTTCCCTTGTGTGGCTAGTGTCTACACTTTCTCTCAAGGTGATTTCATCCAGCGCATTGTGAAAGATAAGGTTATCATGGCCTGAAGCACTTTGAGTCAAGCTTGGCTAACATTGTAGTTGAAATTGTAGGCCATGGAATTTAATGAGAGTTATTATTTTGTGGGAAATCTTGAGAGGAAGGAAGACTGTTGACACAAGTGTATTTGAGAATGCAAAGCACTAAGCTACTCCTTATCCTTTGCTCCAAAGATAAGGGACAAGTTTGAAGAATATTTAAAAATATTCCAAATATTGCCATAAAGGCATAAAGGACAAAGTGTATTAGCCAGGTGGGTTAAAAGTCCTGTTAAGATTAGTTCTCCATATACTTGCTCTTCTCATTGTGAAATTCAATTTCTGGCTGGTTTATTTTTGGGGAAGGTAAAGAAATTTCCTGTGATAGTTCCCTTCTTTACTACAGAGGTTTACTGTAATCATCTATGGAATATAATCTTTAATCCTGGGGCTTCGGTTATTGCAAAGTTTATTTTACATGCTTTTTGTGAGGATTGCGTTTATTCACTGTATATGAGTTACAAGAAATTATATATATTAGAATATTTCTGGGGTAGGAGATTGGATTTATGTACTTAAGCTGTCATGCGCCCATCAGCACTGTTAATGACCTCACTAACTTTATTCTATAACTCCTTTTCTACATAAATTCATAACCCCAATTTCTAGTCAGAGACTGTTGAGACCCTTTATCTTGGCTTTCTTGTTATAGGCTTATTTGAGAAAAATAAATTGTGAATCTAGAAGAATAATTTCCAAACAGTATATGTAGCTTCTTTTCTTCACATTATTTATATCTTGACAACCCCTGAATTCATATCCACAGCTCTGTTCTATCCTCTGAGTTCCAGACTCTTATATCAAACTATCTGCTTGGCACCACCTGGAGACTTTACAGATTTCACCAACCTAACATGGCCAAAAGCAAACTCCTAATTTCCTCTTTTTTCTCCTACCAAAATTTCCGCCTTACTCAATATTCATTATCATTTCAGTAAATGGCACTTTTACATATCCAGTTGTTAAGCAAAGCTCCTAGAATTCATTCTCCATTCTTCTCTTTTCTTGTCTCCCACAACAGTCTATACCAAGTCCTTTCAAATATCCATCAAATCATCTACCTTTCCTTCCTCACAGCACCACCCTTATCTTTGCTACCATGGTCTCTTGCCTGGCCCACTTTAGCAGTGCCCTCGCTGGTCTTCATGCCTTTTTCTACCCACTCCATGCAGAGCAGCAAGGCTGATCAGAATGAAGCACAAATTAGACTATTTGCTTTTCTAAAGAGTTTCCACTTCTTTCCTATTGTTCTTCAGAATAAAATCCAAGTGTCTTCCCATGGACTGCAGGGTCATGTGTGGTCTTGTCTTTGCCCCACACTCCAACCTGATCTCATCCACTCCTCAGTTGTGGGACCACACCCATGCTGGCTGCTTGCAGATTGTAAGGTGGGTTATGGGTTGGAAAAAGGAGAAGACACACACACACACACACACACACACACACACACACACACAGATTGGTATAGTCAAGACCCAGAAACTTTCAAGAAAAAGGGTGGCCACAGATGACAAGAAGATGTAGTGCATTTTATTTTATTTTTTCGTAAATATTTTTTCATTTATTTTCTTGCATATGACATTTAACTCTTTTATTGTAGTATGATATTTAATCCCTTACTTTTTCTGTTATCATACAAAGAATCTATGATACACCAAAAAAGAGAGAAAGAGTAAAGAAACTTCCAAATATATTGAGTAACATATTTACATTAACACTAACACCACCACCAATAAAAACTTTTAGCTTAAATGGCAAACTTGCATAAAACACTAAAATACACATTTTAAGAAATGTATATTACCATTAGATAAATGTCCCCTTACCTATCTTTAATGGAAGATGTTGTTACTGATGTTTTAATATTGATAAAACTAACCAGTATGTCAGTGTTTTAGTTAGGCTTCAATCATAGAAACAGAGCCCACTCTAATTTTTATGAGAACGAGGATTCAGTTTTAGAATGATTTACACAAATAGGCAGTGAGTGAAGAAAGTACCAGTCTGGGAAATGGAGACTGAGGACCACATAGAAGCCACTCCCTGTGATGCATGAAGCCCTGGTACAGGTGGAACAGTCAAAACTGGCAAGACAATCTGGGAATCTAAGCACATACAGCCACTGAGGTGGCGGGAGCATGACAAAGTGCTCATGCAAAGGTCTACAAGAAGCTGTTGCCTTCATTGAGCAGCTGCTTCTGTCGGTCTGCAGCCAAGAAAATAGGGGTGAGTGTGCCAAAAGCTGCTGTTCTAGTCATCAGAAATAAGAGTTGAATGAAGCTGGACCTGCTTGTCCCCTCTGGGTCTGTCCAACAAATCTCTCTCCACAATGGCCCTTGAGAATAATGGTTGCTTCTTCATTTCTGCCTTCAAATTATGCTCAAATTGTACTTCTGGTCAATTTTCATCAGCAACCATCTAGAATCTATGAAGCGTGCTTCTAGTTCCACCAAGTTGATATAGCATAATGCAATAGGTTCATTCTTTATTATGCTGGCTTCCAAACACATCTGTTTAAACTGTTTAACTTCCACATAAAAGAAATAGCATAATTAGGCTTCCATCTACCATGGTTTCCCTATGGTTCAACATCTAAGTGTGATTAAATACAACTTACATGGATGTAGTGCATTTTAATAGGGTTTTTTCCTTATTGCTAGTTCCCCATTGGGATGTCCACACAGAGTAGGATAGGGTCTTGCTGGTTCTAGGAAAGCAGCCAGATTTTTACTGTATCACAAATCTTTTATATATAGAACTCACATTAAGACGTACCTTAACATTCTGTGTACTGTGCATTTAGACTTACCTGGTTTGAACCAAATTCAGCATCAACAAAACCACATCCTCATTGGAGGAGAGTCAGTATTCAATTATGTCTGAAAAATGGGTCTGCCTGTAGCTTTCCAGGATTATAGAAAGCCTGTTTCCCCACGGTCCGTTCCCTGGCTCTGATTCAGTCTGGGTTATTCTGATGCTGGGTTGGATCCTAGGACCCAAAATGCAAGTCCATTTTCCTGAAAGCTTTTCTGTTCCCTGAATATGTTGTGTTCTTTCATGCCCAGAGTCTTTGCAACTCCTGCCCCCACTTCTTGGAACACACTTTCCCCAGCTCTTACTCTGTATGGCTGAATTCTTCTTATCCTTCAGATCTTAGCTAAAATGTCACATTCTGAGAGGATTTTTTACTATCTGAAAAACAATTGGTGCTGTAATTTCTTACTATAGCACCTTACTTACCCTATTTTCCACAAGGTCTGTGTTTATTTATTATTTTTCTTGATTTTTGTCTGTCTCCCCCACTAAAGTATAAATTAATTGAGGTTAGGGATGTTGTCTGCCCTGTTCTTCTTTATGTCCTTGGGCCTAAGGGCACCTTGCACATATAGGCACCCAGCTGAGTGAGGGATTGACTTGTTTACCATCTAGGAAAGGAAGGAGGCAAGTGGCTTGCTCTGGTGAGGGTTCTACTATCTTTCACATCCAAGCAGGATAGCCTTTGTTACTGGATTCACACTGACGATGACTGGCTGGCCACAGAGGCAGTGGTTGTTTGTAACTACTATTGTGGATGGGCATAAAGAAAAATAGCTTGAGCCTTTAGCCCTGAGGTCTTGGCTTTTTCTGTGTTGGGCTTCTCTGTTGCTCCTACTCTTTAGCTTCTTTTCCAGAAGCCAGGTATATCTGTGAGCAGGTGGTGCTGTGATAGAGCATCTCAATTTCATGCTCACAAGTCTTAATTCCTTTGAAATGAGATGTGTGTTCTTGAGGAAGATAAGTGAAAAGCACATATTAGTAAATTTCTGGCATTGCTCTTTGAAGGAAAGTTCTGGGCATTGTGGACATGAATACATCAAAGAAAAAAAATGAGTCACTTGTGGTTTGTCCTCATCTTCAAAAATAATGTGTTAGGTTGGTCTCTTTACTCACAATTTTATATGAGTTGTTTTGTGATGACTGATCAAGCATTTTTGTTGTTGTTGCAGTTTTTTGGGAACTGTATGAGTCGCCTTCTGCTAGGTTATGCTGCAATAACAAATAACCCTAAAATCTTAATGGCTCACAACAGCAAAGATTTATTTCTCATTCACAATGTGTTAATTGTGAGTCAGTTTCAGCTCTTCACCATGTTTATTCTTTATTTTGGGATCCAGGCTAAAGGAATAGTCCTTAGCTGGGACATGCTTATCTTATAGCTGAGGGAAAAAAGAGAGAGGAAATATGCAATTGCTTTTAAAGCTTTGCTTAGAAGTGTCATGCTTCACTTCCACTCATGCCATTGGCCAAAGCAAGTCACATGGTCAAGCCTGACATCAGTGGGGCAGTGTAATCCTCCACAGAAAGGCAGAGCACATGACTGAGAATGTTAATGTAATCTTCTACAGGAGCTTTCTAATGACCACCTAAAGTACTGCTGATGAAAAGTTCTGACAACTTCTAATGCATAAAAGTTAAAGAAAAAAGAACGAATATTTTTAATTGTCATGATGTATTGGCATTATGTGTAAGCCATATAATGCAAGACAAAGAGCATGAAATGGAAAATTTGGAGTCTTTGTATGCCAATAGTTTACTGTGTGAGCTTGGACAAGACATTATCACTGGGCTCCCTTTTCTGCAAAATAAGTGGTTTAAGTTAGATGATCTCCAAGTTCCTTATAAATCAAAGGTGTCTATATTCCTTGGATTCCAAGTATATGCTGGCTGGTGTGTCTGAGTGACAGCAGGGACATTATTGAGGATCTGATTCTCAGGGCTTCTTAGGGCTGTTAGAAAGCCTTGCGCTACACTTTGTAGGCAGGCGGTGAGATCTGGACCTTTACCCCTAGTTGAGATTGGATAGGATGGATCCTGAACTTAATTTCTTCTCACTGAAGTTTTGCCACTTTCTCGCATGGGACTACTGTTCAGTTTAGAAGGATTTTGCATTCTCAGTTCACTTAGCCAGAGGGCAAGTTCTGACAGGGTGGCTGTTTGAGTGTTGTCAATGAATGACGATTTAAAAAAACAGCAGTAAGATGTGAATGAAAACACTGACTCAAGCCTGGCCCTAAATTGTTAGTTTTTGGACAAAAAGTTTTTTTAAAAATCAGACTTTGAAAATCTCATCCATCTGCAGCTAATTCTGTATAATTCTTGCTGTTGGATGAGCCTCAGGGGGTTTGGGAAACTTGTTCAGTGAGACGCTAACCTGAACCTGTCAAGAGTTTTTTTTTCCTCAGTACATCTATTCTCATTTTCCCTTGCTATTTAGGTCTACTTGGCATATATCTTAAATTAGAAACACTCAGCTGTTTCAGTCAGGTTTTCAGCTTAAATCAGACCCTGTAGAGCTTCAGCCACTGAACCAGAAACTTGCCCAAGTTCTGGCAGACTTCTCCATGTCCATTCTTCATCTCAATTTAAATGACTTCATATACAGCCACGTGCTGCACGATGACATTTTGGTCAACTACAGACTGCATATATAGCAGTGGTCCCGTAAGATTACAATGAAGGTGAAAAATTCCTATCACCTAGTGACATCTTGAAGATCCTGTTAGGTCTAGGCCAGTGTGTGTGTTTATGTCTTAATTTTTAACAAAAAAATAAAAAAACAATTTAAATAGAAAAAAGCTTAGATACACATATAAGGAAAAATATTTTTGCATAGCTGTACAATGTGTTTGTGTTTTGAGCAGTATCATTATAAAAGAGTCAAAAAGTTAAAAATTAAAAGTTCATAAAGTAAAAAATTTATAGTAAAGCTAAGGTTAATTTATTATTGAAGAAAGAAAAATATTTCTTTATAAATTTAGTGTAGCCTAAGTGTACAGTGTTTATGAAGTCTACAGTAGTGTACAGTGATGTCCTAGGTCTTCAAATTCACTCACCGCTCACTCACTGACTCACCCAGAGCAACTTCCAATCCTGCAAACTTCATTCATGGTAAGTGCCCTATACAGGTGTGCTATTTTTTATCTTTTATACAATATTTTTATTGTGCCTTTTCTATGTTTAGATATGTCTAGATACACAAATTCTTGCCATTGTGTTACAGTTGCCTATAGTATTCATTACACAACATGCTGTGCAAATTTGTAGCCTAAGAGCAATAGGCTGTACCATAGAGCCTAGGCGTGCAGTAAGCTGTACCATCTAAGTTCGTGTAAGTACACTCTATGATGTTTGCACAATGATAAAATCACCCAACGATGCATTTCTTAGAACGTATCCTCATCATTATGTGACACGTGCGTATTCTCAAATATGTGCCCTGAAAATGGTGGTTTTTAGGTATCTTCTGTGATCTGAACATATTATTGTCATTGTTACCAACTAATAGCAACTAGAATATTAATTCAATTTAACAGACTACTTTTCTCCAATGTGTTAAAACATTTTACTTAAATATTATTCCTCAGGGAAGCTCTCACATGTGTGCAGCGGGAGATAGATAAACAGGAGGATGTTTGATGCAGTCTTGTTTGAAAGCAGGATGCCGTAATATTCACCAATGGGAGAGCTGATAAATATGTTGTACTATAATCATATGATATCCATACAGTGGTTAAAATGAATGAACTAGAACCACATGTAGCAATATAAATATATTCAAAAACATATTGGGTGAAAAAAAGCAAATTGTAGAATTATATATACAATGTGAAACCATTTAGTTAAAGTGTAAAACCACACGATACAAGACTATGTATATATATGCACACATTTATAATAAAAGCAAAAACAAAATATGCTGGAAGGATAACAAGAATTTTGGAATAATGGTTACCTCTAGGGAAGAAAAGGAAAAATACACAGGGAGATTGGTTTATGTCTGTAATGTTTTATTTTTCAAAAGAAAGAAGAAAAAGCAAAAGAGAAATATTGTAAAATATTGGTGGTGAGCATGAGGGTATTTGTTATTGTTTCTTCATACTTTTTGGCCAGTGGGAAATATTTGATAATAAAGCAGTCCATTTCTCTTCCCCATTATCCCACTTTTTCTCATAACCTCAGAGAGATACAGTGGCATGACATCTGAAAAACAACTTGTAGAAGACAGGGTTTACTTCATGTTATTTTGAAAAGGTGACTTCTTTTTTTTTTTTTTTGAAGTATATATGCTGAAGCGAGCACATCTTCTTTCTTCTTTTTTTTTTTTAATTTAAAAACATCACGTCAAACTCAGATTTGAAATAGTTTTCAAAAAAGAGGTGGAGTCTCAGGGCCTTTCATTTATAATGACTTGTTTCAAGGATTCCTGAGGACCCTCCCCTGCTCCAGCCACTTCCATTCTTTTTTTGTTTTTTCCTTTTTTCCCAAAAATAGCTTTATTAAGATAAAATCGCTTGCTACAATTCACCTATTTGAAATAATGCATATGTTAATTCACTCAATGTAGCCATTCCACAATGTATGCATACTTCAAAACATCATGTACATGATAAATACATACAATTTTTATGTCAATTTTTTAAAAATTTCTAACTCAATGGTTTTTAGTATATCCACAGATATGTGTCTCATCACCACAGTTCAGTTTAGAACATTGGATCTTCTCAAAAAGAAACTTTGTGCCCTTTAGCTATTATCCCCCTCATTCCCTCATCATTCACCCCCCACTCTCAGCCCTGTGCACCACTAATTCATTTTCTGTCTCTATAGATTTCCTTGTTTTGGACTTTCTTATGAATGGAATCATATACTATCTGGAATTTAGTGACAGACATCTTTTATTAAAGATAATATTTTCAAGGTTATCCAAATTGGCAAATATATCAGTACTTCATTTCTATGGCCAAAAAAATACTTCATTGTATGGATATACCATTTTGTTTATCCATCTGTCTGTTGATGGACATTTGGATTGCTTCCATCTTTTGGCTATTATGAATAATGATACTATAAACACTGTTGTATAAGTTTTAGTGTGGACATATGTTTCCATTTCTCTTGCATACATATGTAGGAGTAGAATTGTTGGGTCATATGGTAACTCTATGTTTAATTGTTTGAGGAACTGTCGGACAGTTTTCCAAAGCAGCTGTACCATTTTACATTCCTACCAGCAGTGTATGAGGTTTCTGATTTCTCCATATTCTCACTGACACTAGTTAGTATCTTACTTTGTGATTCTAGCCATCCTAGTATACATGCCGTGGCATCTCTTTGTGTTTTGATTTGTATTCCCTTGCTAACTAGTGATGTTGAGCATCACTCATGGGCTTATTGGCCATTTAGCTCTCTTCCTTGGAGAAGTGTCTCTTGACATCTTTTGCCTATTTTTTATTTTTTTGTCTTTTTATTATTATGCTCTAAGAGTTTATGTGTGTGTGTGTGTGTGTGTGTGTGTGTGTGTGTATTCTAGATACAAGTCCCTTAACAAATATATGTTTTGCCAATAGTTCTTAAAAACCCTCCTATGGCCTCCTGTTGTCCTCAGAATAACAGCCCTGGCCCCGCTGTGGCCTGCAGCCCTGTACCATCCAGCGCCGGGGTCCTCCTTTGCTTGCTGGACTTCTCCCTTCTCCAACCACAGTCCCTCTTCTCTGGTGACAGGGGATGTACTCACAGGTGGGTGGCCTCTGCCTTCTTTGCTGTCACCCTCGTTCCTCTTCAGCTTCAAGCTCTAGGTGATTCTTCAAGGCCATCTTCCTTGACCCCCTTGCTGGTGTCTGTATTGGTCTCATTCTCTGCTGGATCCCCAGTGTCAAGCATGGTTGCTAGGATGTATGATCGATGCGTATTTATTAACTCTCACTAACTAACCTGAAATCAGAATTGTAGAGATTAAATGGAACCAGGTCATATTATCCCTCTTTATCGATGGCCATATGTCTATTTATTCTTGCTCCATTTTTGCTATACATAAGACAATGGTAGGTATAAAGTTAAATATCTTACCAAATTCATAGAAATTCCTACCATATGTCCTTAGACATATCTAAATTTAATATTACTTCATATTAGTAAAAAACATCTAATGTAAAGGGCATATTCTCATTAACTAAGTACTAATTATTTTTCAGTAAGTTACCTATAAGATTATTTGGCTTCCAATTCAGGAATGTATGTTAGTAAAAAACTTCCACAGAATTTGCATTGAGTTTAATATCAGTATTGGCAAGTACTATGCATGGGAAGGAAATCACTGAAACACATTCCGATAAAGTAGAAGTCCATCTAAAGCAGGCGTATTTAAACCAAGGAGTTTAAAATTAAGAATAATTTTTGATAGTTACATTGTATCAGGCAGTTCCTTGAAATAGATTCATGGGATGATGTTAGAATCAGAATCCTCTGAGCTTAATAGCACAAGTGAAAATTTATGTAGTGTCTCTTTTGCTTTTGTGTAAGAGGCTGGACGTCTGCACATCTTAATAGGGTACACCTAATAACATGTTAATAACTCACAGATTGCTGGCTTTGGACTACAGACCTTGAATGAAAGGGCCTTCATAAATTATATATGTCTTGCAAATAGGTGATACATTTTTCAAATCACATGAGCTCTTCAGAATCAAGTCTGCTTTATGGAGATAATTAAAGAAAATCAATATGTGTTGATTGATAGATATTGGACTTGAAAAATGCGTTCTCCATACTGCCTCAGACAATGGGACGCCCAAGCTTCAAGACCACTGTTCTCCCAAGACAGGGTGGGGGCTGAGGTGGGAGGCTTGAGTGTTCTGGGGATGGTGCTTATGACTCCAAATGCCACATCCCCACTTCAGTACTGCCCCTGACCTTAACTCCCCACTGAGCCCAGGGCAGTTGAGTTGACCTCCCGATCTCTGTCTCCTTCCCTGGGTCAAGGATTATGACTCTGTTTGTCTCACTGGGGCCATGGGAGGCTTAATTCATCAATGTTGGTAAAGTGCTAGGAAGATGAGAAGTGCTATGTACATTCTAAGCAACATTATTGATTCATTTTTTCCTTGTGGTTAATATAAAATTCTCCACATATCATATAATGGCTTGGCATTGCATAAACAGCTAAGAATTGCTGGCAGGAGAGATGTGGCCTGTGTCTTCCCCTAGGAAAACTGATGTCTGTAAAATGCCTTCGGTTTCTCTGAAAAAACATTATTACATGATTTAAACTGATTATATTGTTATTGTATTTTTATTTGCTTATCAAAGTATTTTCTTTTTATTTGTTTATCGATAACTATAATATCTGAAATAATGTTGAGCCCAGTAAATTGTGTCAAGGCCTGGATTGGTAAAATTTTTGCTTATCCAATTTGGGTAACCCTGTCCACTAAATAATAGGGGAAAACACACACATGCACACATACGTATGTGTGTATATAGTATATGTATATGGTATATGTGTATATATAATATTAATGTGCATTATCCATAATGTATAATCCTGTTCATTAAATAATAGGGATATATATGTATATATGTACACATAAAAACATACATATCATATTAGTATGCTTACCTATGTATATACTGTTCTGAAATAATATAACATGATAAGTAACTACTAATTGTGACATTTAGCTAATTCACCATTCTTCAAAAGATTTTAGGAATTGCATTCCTGAAATTGCTTTCATCAGGAATTTTATAAGCATATAAGGAATCTAGCTAGTTGCTTTATCATTGTTATTTTCTCAAAATATGAATTGTCATAATATAGCTTGATCATCTATTTTTCATCAGACTTGGTTCTGGGTAACTTTTTCATGTTTCTCAATTCTTTTTTTTTTTCTTTGTCAATTATTTATTAGTTCCTTTTGCTATTTTTTTCTGTATCAATATTTAGAATCCAATTGCTGGCTACGTAC
Organism: Propithecus coquereli; assembly: GCF_000956105.1. Taxonomy (NCBI): domain Eukaryota; kingdom Metazoa; phylum Chordata; class Mammalia; order Primates; family Indriidae; genus Propithecus; species Propithecus coquereli. Next base: position 1,262,024 of record NW_012143856.1, on the reverse strand, counting down.
ATTAAATATTTTCCCCAATTTTTTTCTTTTTATTTCAGGATATTATGGGGGTACACATATTTTGGTTACATGTTATGACTTCGCCTCACCCAAGCCAGGATTAGAGGCTTGCCCTTCCCCCATACAATGCTCACCGCACCTATTAGCTGTGAGTTTACCCACCCCCACCCCCAACAACAGAATACTACTCAATTACAAGAAACAATGGTGATCTAGCACCTCTTACATTATCCTGGATAGAGCTTGAGCCCATAGTCCGAAGTGAGGTATCACAAGAATGGAAGAATAAGCACCACATGTACTCGCCATCAAATTGGCACTAACTGATCAACACTAAGGTTCTCACATGGTAGCAATATTCATGTTTCTCAATTCTAAACACACCCTCCAGAAATAGAAGATTCAACATCATTGGTTATTGCAAAAATAGATGTGCAGTGGGCTATTGAATTGAAGGTGAAGAATCTCTCTTGGATATATAAAGGTCTAGTTTGTTAAAACAAAAACACCAAACCTGTTTCTGGTAGTATTATGATGATGGCTTTTAAAAAGTTCTTATTTTCACATGATACATATTAGAAAAAGAAATCAGTTTTATTACCTCATAGTCACACTATTTTTGTGTAGCTCAGCCATGAAAATAGTCCACATATACATTACCAGGGTTTTAAGAATTTGCTTGTTTCATTTGTTATTCATTAATTTTTTTTCTTTATCACTTATTGGATGCTTGATGTATACTAGATGCTGTGGCATACATTAAAGAGCAGAAGATAGCTCATACTCTTAAGGAAGTTGTAATGTAGTTGAGTCAAAACAAATGTTCCAGAAAGAAAAGATTAATTAAATTGTTATGGATGGAGGCTGGTAGTTAGTTGTTCTGCATCATCTGTTCTCTCCTTCTTCCTCAGCAACAAATTCCCAGTTTTTAGCTGGGCACGCGGCTGCCCAGAATATGGGCAGCACTCCTCAGCATCTCTTGCAGCTGAGATGGTGCAGCGGAAGAGGAAGTGTTCTCGGGTAGCTTCTGAGAACCTCTCCTAAATGTCAGCTGCACCTCCTTTGGCCTTCCTTTTTCATGCCGTCTTCTTGCTCGCTGGATGTGGATGTAACTGCTGAAGCTCCTGGGACCATGTTGCACTGTGCATATGAGAGCCTCGCTCAGGAATGGAGAAATAGAGTCTGGCAGGAGCTGGGGCCTGCATCTCTCTTCCTTACCTTTGCTCACGCTGTTCCTTCTGCAATGCTAGTTATCTTCCTTCCTGTCTAGTTAATTTTATAATTATATTAAATTATACAATCCCTGTAAGTGCTTAACACAGTTAATTAAACTGTGTCAACACCAAGTACATTTAGCGGCTATCCTCCTCACTGTGATTACCAGCCAGCTCAAACGTTGCCTCTTTTCTGAAATCTCTCTTGAACACTCTTTCCCTTCAGTACTGCAATATTACTGTGCTCAGTGTCCTAGCACCTGGCACTTTAAATATATTTCACTCACATGAGCACCCAAATATGTGGCACTTAACAGTGCTCAGGAGACGCTTGCAGAACTGAATTGTATTAAACTAGGGGCCTGTAGACTCTGTTTGGGGGAAGTACCTCTTGCTAGTTATTTGCGTGGCTACTGCTCCAGAGGAGTGGGGACAGAAGCGATGTGGCCCTCCAGCATCCTTACTCTTTGCCTTCTGGCTGCTTCTTTGCCATCACGTCACCTCCCTATCTTCAGGCTTCTATTTTTAGAGACACTTCTGAGAAGGAAGGGCATAGCAACACAGCTTCAGCCTTGCTTTAACTTGTCTCTGAATCCTCAGCTTTGTCAACCTGAATTCTAGCCTCCGCTTTTTGGGGGTCAGAGGAGTAGAGGCAAACAAACAGATCAGTGTGTGGCTGGGGGCAGTCAAAGCTGCATTTGCAAGGTTGCCCCACCTACTCTTTTGAGAGCTGCAGGACCAGCATTTTAAGGCCAACTCTTAGGACAGTATTGTGCTGCTCTTTTGTTTCCCTGTGTTCTGCTAGATGGGATTGCCATGCCAACACAACCGGTGTGTGGGGCTGCGTCTCAGGCATTCCCACTCTCAGCTCCACTCAGGTATCCTCAGTACACTCTCCTCCCTCCTGCCTGTGGCTGTCCCCTGGGCTAGTGCACTGTCATGCAGGTGTCCGAGCAGCTGGCTGTGGGCAGTACAAGCAGGCATTATTCTGGTGTCTCATGCTGGCTTGCACAGAGACTTCTGCTTGGTCTTTGGGAGTTCAAACACGTTAAAAAAAATCCCCTGACAAGAATAATAAGGTCCTTGACACTGAGGGATGAGGCAGGTTTGACTGCAGTCTCCAGATGGTGGTCTTTGGAAAAAGAAACTGGTACTGTCAGATTTGCGGGTTTTAGTGACTGAGAAAGAAAGACTGATTTTGATGATCATCATTTCCACAATCCCTGTCTCATTTCTTGGCCTTGTCTCTGTTGGGCTGAGGGAAGATGTCCATCCAGGTTTCTCCCATTGGTGCCGACACTGGCTGGACTTTTGTACCACATTCTCACAGTGGCGTGTCTTAGGTCTCAGGCTAGCATACACAGAGACCATATTTCATTACAATTGCCTGTTTTATTGAGACCCTTTTAAAAATGCCTGCTTTATCCAGTCCAGCAAATTCTTGCTTCCTTATTCACAAGCCTTCTGATTATAAGGTGACTGCAATATGGTCCCTCAGCTAAGTCTATGCACCCATGATTCCCAAAGAGTAAAGTTCTCCAGCTGAATATTGGCTATAATATTTTTTTTTGAAAAAATGACATTAGAAAATGGCTAAAAACTTGTTATTGCCTTCTCACTGTGATTTGCTTTTTCTCCACCCACCTTTTGGGTAGGTACAACAGAGCTTGAAAAATGGAAGCCATAAAATGGCATGTGGCCCCTAAATTTGTTTCATTTGGCTTGCAGAGAACTCACCCCTTCTTGGGGGATTAGTTCCTAGTTACTAAGGGGGAGATTTCACATAAAAAGCCAGATTCCCAACTTCTCCTAAAAAGTCAATTTGCACTTGATGACAGCCAGCTAGTACTGGGCAATGGCTGCCTCTCTTAGTGAAGGCATTTGCTCATCAGTTCACCAGGGCCAGCCCACATTTGTCCAGTTTTGTTCATTATCTTCTTAGCTCCAGAAGGCATCTGAGTTTGAGACCCTTGACACAGTCCCCTTCTCTAGCTCCCACACTTTTCAGTGTCCCCTTTGCTACCCCTGCTGTCTCAGGAACTTCCTCCAGTGGGTCTTCTCCTCACCAGTCCCAGCTGTAGCAGATCCTCTGCTCTTTTCCCGGGGAAGAGCTCAATGGTTTATTTCTCTGCAGACTTAGTCACAGATGAAGTTAGAAGCTGAGTGCTGACCCCAGGTAAGTATTGGAGATCTGTTGGCAGATCACAGCCTGTTGGCTGGACGTGCCAGTTCTAGCTGCCCCAGGCCCATGGGTCTGACCTTCCAGTCTTTTATTCTGCTCCTGAACTGTCTACAGGTGAGATTGATTGCAGCCTAAAATTGGGGGCAGAGCAGTATGGGGGTTGTTTTTATCCTCTCGGAGGACCGTTGGCCTTCCCCACAATAAAAGCTATAATAATAACACAATTGCTTTATATTTTTAAAAAGCACCTTCTTATAAATTGCTCCTTTACACCCCACCATGACCTGCTGGAATGGGCATTCTCGTGGCCCCTACTTTGCAGATGAGCCCTAGAAGGGCAAAGGGAACCTGCCCAAGATCTCATGATCACTTAGCCCATCAGGGCTTCAGGAACCAGTGGTTTTAATTTTTTAATTTTGTTAAAATCATCACACTGTATGGCCACAATGTTAAGCTCGAATGTTTCTCTATGTCTGTAAATGCTTATAGAAGCAGCTTAACACACAGGCGCATTGGGGTTACTAGTTCCATTCACCCTATCGCTGAATAGGGCATTAATAGAACTGAGAGAGGAAAAATCCCCAGTACTACTTATGCTAGTAAATTTCTCAACTTAAATTTTCTGCCTCCTGAACCATAAATATTAAAAACAAATACATTTTTAGTAACAAAAGGCTTTGCCATTTCTAAATATTCAGAAATTTGTAAACCATTACCTTTTTTACCATCTCTATCTACTGTTCTTGATTTTTTAAAACTCAAATTTAAATTGACACATTAAACTTAGTCACATTTTAAATAATAATAAGCATATGGGTTTAATATGGTAGTTATATTTTTTAAATGTCCATGAAAATAAATATATAATTACCAATTTTGTTAGTAAGTTTGTCTGTGTATTATTTAAAATTATGGCACATTTGCCACCCTTTGGGAAACCCTGCTTCTGATGGAAAAATCATGCAAATTGCAGCTTTTCATTTTTGTGTCACTGGTGAGTTCCTTGGCTCGGTGTTGGAAATGTATGATGTATAATATAACAGGCGTGGAACAAAATCATCAGGGGACTTGGCAACATCTGTGCGATTGTCACAGTCTGTCAGGCCTTCCCAGGGCTCTGTGTGGTGATGGGCAGAGCTGGTGCTTTGGCAGATACAGAGTGTGCTGAGCACACCTGATGACCACGTCCTTAGAGGGCCAGTCCCTTATGGTGGCCCTTCCCCAAGGCTGGGAGTTTCACTCTTCACCAGGCTTTGTGGAGAATCAAAATTTATCCCTGGTTGAAAACCTCCATTTGCAAGAGCTCACAGTAGAAGCTATTATATGAATATGTATTTTCTCTAATCTTGGATGTTAACTGGATTGATTTCAGAAATGGCAGGAATATATTCTTTATGTCTTGGATATTGAGTTTAAATGCACTTTAGAGTTGTAGCACTAATTCATTTATTTCATTTTATATACTTAGACTTTGAACCTTTTGAACTCAATTAAGCAAATTTATGCATATCATAAGCTAGTAATTAATTCGAACAAAAGGTCCTGATCCCTTTTTTTAAAAAAATGAATTTCTAGTACTGAAGAGAAAGTGAGAAAATTCTTATGTATTTATTTTTTAAAACTGATACACTGAAAGCAACACTAAGACTAGCAGGAATTCTTATGGTTTATGTGCTAGAAATTCATGTTGCCTGGATCCCAGTTTCTACCCAGGCATTAGTTTATTAATTGAGTTATCCATGTAGTTCACATTGGTAGGGGAAAGTGGAACCATCTTATAAGATTCAGATCTGGGGAAATAAGAGCTCGGGAGATGCCCACTGGACTATTTGGAGAGAAAAAAGAATCTAGTAGCTCAACCTGTTGCATGTATCAGCTTGCCCTTTTGAAGACCAACAAAACAATCACTGTGTAACATTTATTAGTACTTTTTTTTAAAAGCTTATATTATTATTTACATATGTTCTGTTTGACCATTACCATTCTATAGCCCAAATGGTCTTCTGAAAAATAATTTGTAATTTGGAAGTGATTATATTTTTTAAATGTATGCATTTGGTTCAGAATATCTCTCAGAGGATATGCTGCACATACAAATACCAGGCTACAGACAGAGCTTGGATTAGTAGATCACAGAGGGCTGTTTTTATGGAGAGTGTAAGTACATATTGTTATTCTTAAAGTGTATTTATACTAATATGCTACACATTTCCAACATGTGTACAACATTTTACTGTTCTGCAGGTGCTGTTGTGTACATCATCTCATTTGTTCTCACAACAACCCTGGGCAAGAAGTTGGAATATCGGCTGACTCTAAAGTCCTTAGCTTGAGATAAAGTCCCAGTAATGTGTGGGAAGGATAAGATGCTATAGAAACACAAGCATTCTTTTTACTGTATTTTTGACCAATGTCATTGCAGGTGTTCAGATTGGGTTTGGACATGTCAGTCCCCAGGGAGAGACCATGTCTCATTTCTTTCACCTGGTAGATAGAGTACTTTCTCAGAGGAAAAACTGTGAGATTAAGGGTAAAAACTATCTCCTACTTTACAATAAGTAATAGTGAACTCTTCATTTCTTATTGAACATTTTTCTATATCTCTCTTGTTTAAAAATATACCATCCTTGATAATATCTGGAGAATCAAATGAACATGAAAAGATTGTCAGAGGAAGCAGAATATTTTGTTATTATAGCTAATAGTGATTAAATCTGGACTTATGTATTATTTATGGAACATTTTAGGATTTTTCTTTTTATTAACAGCAACATGGAAACCAGAGACAAGCTGTATAGTATGTTGATAGCCAACCTGGGATAGTGAACCCAGGACTCCAGAATCTGGAATCTATGCTGAGAAATATTTAAATAATTTATCATAATGATTATTTCTACAAGATACAACTCCAGGATTAAATGCTAATTTTATTTGACTTACATAAAGGGAAATTATTACTGCAGTTACTTTTAAAGAGCTCCCTGGGTTTGCCTGGAGTATCTGAATTAACAGTAAATTGAGCTCCATTATATATTAATGGATCTAGCTGATTTATTGGTGGCATATCTGGCAATTAGCCATTCTGCATAGTGTGTTCTGTTTGGCCATTACTTTTTCACTATTGAGTGCCGGCTCAGGGACGAGCACCTTGAACCAATGGGGAAGACTGCCTGTCAACCTAATAGGCCTTTGCATCATCTTAATGGTGAGTTATGATCTGTCTTGAAGGATATTTGGACACACTTAATATCTTTTGGATGACAATCATTGGAGGCATAAATGAAAGTACATGTTGTCATTGAACCACTAAAAATCTTTACTCAGTCACCAAATAGCCATTATGTTATATGAATCTCTTTGGATATTTCTTTTCTTTTTTTAAATTATACAATTGCTTTTCGCCTCTGTGGCACTTAGAGAATGAATTGCTATGGGTGGACTGTATCATAGCAAGTTATAGCCAACAGTATTTATTTGCAAGAGTCACTTTGGGATTCCTAATTTGTCCTCAAGAGAAATATTTTTTGCTCAGCCTGCAAAATGTTGTAATAAAAATTGGTGATTGATGTTGATTATAAGATTAAATGGCTGGGCCACAGTGGCCGATGGCGTAAATCAGAGCAGCTCAAAGTTGTGATTGGCCACTAGAGAAGGTTCTAAGTGTGAGTGTTTTCTTGAGTCAACATATTTCAGTCTTTATAGTATCGACTCCTAAAGTTTATTAAAACTGTATTTAAAACATCATTCTACAATCTTTTAAATAAGTTTCTAATACAATTTGTTTTTGCTTACCTAATCATACAGTAGAAGAAAATGCATGAAAATTTTCTTCTTAGAGGAAAAGCAGTTTAAGAGCTCCTGAGGGCTTAGGAATTGTTAAACCCAAGGTAATTACCTGAACTTTTGATTAGAGAGTTTTTGTATTTGGGTGCTCAGGATTCATTTCTCCTTCCTGACAAATTCCTTGTGGGGAGTGATCCCTTCCCCGTTGTTGGTAATCTGGTGCCATCCTTCTCTAAGGTACTAGTCCCTGGTCTGAAATAGCCAAATGGGTGTCCCTCTCTGCAATTTGATTCTTGAGTAGGAGAAACACTGGAAAATTTTGGAGTCCCTCATTTCCAATCTGATAAGACTGTTCCTATCACTCCCATTTTCTCACCATCTGAGTGACAGTTGTTTTCTAAGTCTGTTTCTCCTACATTTGCCAATTCTGGATGTCCCATGATACCATCCCTATAAGTCCTCCTTCACTAACCAAGCCAAAGGTGGTTTCTCTTGCTTGAAACAACAGATCTTAATCTATAAATTAGGCATTTGTGAACCCACAAGAAGCAGAGGCTTTCTGATTAGACTGTGAATATTCATTGATTCATTCATTCACAAAGTGCTTACTGAGCACCTATTATGTATTAGACACTCTCTTCAACACCTGGGACAGGGAAGTGAATAAACAAACAGAAATCTGTGTTTTCATGCAATTTGCATTCCAGTGAAGGGAGATGATAAGCAAGATAAACTAAATATATATGTTCATTATATATAAGTATAAATATATGACTTATATGTTAGGTAGTAATAAGTGTAATACATATATATGTAAAATATTTCCCTTTTTGGTTTTTTTCTTTTAATGTTCCATGGATCAGATAAGCCTATTTGCAGGTGGGCGATGAGGAGAAATGGCTGAGACTGAGGCTCTGTCCCTCTCTTGTACCTCGCTCTGTCTGCATATCTCTCAGAGGGCTTTCCACTGGGGTCTGAGCCGAAGCAGAAGGATTATCCAGCTGAGTGAGGATGAGTGTGTGCTGAAAGCAGAGACCAGGAGAATAGGGGACTTTGATTAGGCATGGAAGTGGCAAGAGTTGAGAAGGGCTCTTGGAGGGGCAGAGATTCCTCTCTTTGGAGCTCTGTATTGGCTCAGTTAGATAGAAGAATGGTGATTTGATTGAATCAGGAAAGCCAGACTGGACTTGGGCAGGTGGCCAAGGATACAGGCTGATCTGTGGTGGGGAAGAGGAGTCCAGGTCGGAAGGAAGCATCATGGGATTGTCTGGGTAGCAGCTATCAGAACTGGTCAGAGGTGGTGCAGGGGATAGGAGCTTGCACCTTAAACAAGGGGATCCCATGAGGGATGAAAGCCTAGAAAAGGAATCAAACTCCATTGAGAGGAATAGAGACTGAGGGCATTGAAGGGAGTATTAATCTTCCTGCCTGAAATGAAATCTAGTGTTGAGGACACACCCTAAACTGATACCTATACTTGAGGTCAAAGTGAAGAGGCCTGGTGGGCAGTGCTAGGTGGTTATGCTAAGGTGGGAGAGATCAAAACTGGCACCATACGTCTGGAAAGCAGAAGACATGACAGAAGAGAAGGATGAGACAGGAAGCTTTCTACCTCTCCTGGAGACCCCGATCAGTGTGCCGGTCACTCACGTTGTTTGAGGGTGGGGTGCGGGAGAGATGGGCATATGGAGGAAGAGCACATGCCAACAAGGAAGAGGACCAGTCATTTGTCAGCCACCTGGCACAGGCCTGGAATGAAGAGAAAAGTCATGGTATTTGATTATTTCCTATCAATGGGGAGGCAGCAACAGAGCAGGCTATACAAAATACTTGACAGGTTTGGTTGAGAAACATGTAACAAATTGTTTTCTGAAACATACTTACTGATTCATGATGATTTTCTATGAGAACAAATGACAATCTTAGAAGAGAACTTGGGCATTTTAAGATTTATGGAAACTTGGACATTCAACTTAAATACTTGAAGCATTGTTTTGGTTATCACTGCACAACAAGTCACCCCAAAGCTTAGTGGTTTAAAATGACAATTTGTTATTTTATAATTCAGTTCTGGACTCAACATAGTGGTTCTTTCTTTTTTTGTTATTTTTTTTTTTGAGACAGAGTCTCGCTGTGTTGCCTGGGCTAGAGTGCTGTGGTGTCATCCTAGTTCACAGTAACCTCAAACTCCTGGGCTCAAGTGATCCTTCTGCCTCAGCCTCCCGAGTAGCTGGGACTACAGGCATGCGCCACCATGCCCGGCTAATTTTTTCTATATATTTTTAGTTGTCCAGCTAATTTCTTTCTATTTTTAGTAGAGATGGGGTCTCGCTCTTGCTCAGGCTGGTCTTGAACTCCTGACCTTGAGCAATCCACCCGCCTCGGCCTCCCAGAGTGCTAGGATTACGGGCATGAGCCACTGTGCCCGGCCAGTGGTTCTTTCGTGAAGTCAGCTGGTGCTTGGGCTGTGGCCATCCGAAGGCTCAGCTGGGCTAGAGGATCTACTTCCAAGATGGCTCCTTCCCTCACATATCAGGTGTATGGGCTGGGATATCTGGACTAGCTTCAGGCTGGCCAGGTTCTGCCTTTTTCCCATGCCATCTTTCTGCATGGTTAGCTTGATCTTCCTCATAGAATGAGGGTATCAGTATAATTTGATTTCTTACATAGTGGCTGGTTTTCCTCAGAGAAAGTGTTCTATGTGAGCAAGGCAGAAGCTGTGAGCCTTTTTATGATCTAGCCTTGCAAGGCACACTAAATTACATCTACCACATTCTGTTGGTTATACAAGGCCAGCCCAAATTCACTTTGGGAATGGACTACACAAGAATGCATGTGCCCAGAGGCATGATTCACTGTGTAGGGGGTGCGTGTGTGTGTGCACATGTGTGCATGCACACACATATTGGAGAGTTCTACCACAGCATGGTGTTTTTTCTACTTGGCATCTATTATGACATTGGAAGAGAGAGGAGATCTTTTGGTAAACCATTGGCCTTGGATTTCTACAATAGGATTTAAAATTTCTTGCTGACAGCCTCCTGCAAAAGTATCAACATCACCACAAAATGAAAAGTGGTGAAAAGAAAAATATGGTTTTCTCAGAGGTATCCCCAAGACTTACTAGAATAAGACTCAATTTTAGTACATAGTGATGGAAAGGTGAATCACATTTATGCTGTTCAGAGAGGAATTTGAATAATATCAAGAAGTTTTATACCTGCATAACTGTGGATACACTTGAAGTTAGATGATGTTTTTGAGAAAGCAAATGAAAGAAGATAAATGAAAAAAGAACAACAACAAGAGAAGAACTAGAGAAATTGTATTAAGACTCTAATGGAACTCAGAGCAGGCTGCCCGGATGCCTAGCACAGTGTCTGACAGGTTTAGTTGAGAAATGTGTTATTTTGGAGTGCACAACATATTGTTTTATGAAATATGTTTACATACTTCTCATGAGTTTTTGTCAGTACAAGTTTAGAAGTGGCTACTTTTAGAAGTATATATTCCTTTAAGCTTATGAAAACTTGGCATTGTCATAGTCTAAGACATGGTAGTAAGGGGACCTTTGACTCTCTTGGCATCTCCTATGGTTACTTTTGGCCAAAAGTGGAGTATCCCCAATATTTTTAACCTGATGTTTTTTCTCTACTGAAGAGGAGAGGAAGTCAAAGGAAAATGCCATGCTGGTTCTAATTCTGACCATTAAGGAGGAACAGGCCTCCATTTGGAAAGAGTTCATGATTGCTAGGGAGGTCAAGCACAATCAGACTGTGCCAAAGATGTCAAAAAGTTCAGATAAATGAAAGACATTGTCCTTTCAATGGCATGATACCCAGGGAGGAAGATGGCCCGGGTGGTAGGAGAAGCTCACAGAAATGCAGTTCTTACTCTGAAAAGGTGGTGCCAAGTGGTGGCTTAGAAGGCTTTAGCTTTCTCCCCTCACTAATCTCCATTAGCCCCCTGCCAAGCCCTAAGATGGGGATATTAATGATAATATATTATTTATTGATATGGGTAGTAGGTATATTATTAATCTCATTTAATGTGTGAAAGCATACTTATTAATCTCACTGTTTTAATTGGTCTGTAATATATGTACAATAGGCAAAAGATATTTGCTTAATATTATGGCCATCTCAAGGCAAGAGTTAGCCCATGTTTCAATGAGATTGCCCCCATACCTAAGCTCCTCCTATAATTCTGGAGCCAATACTGTTAGTGTTCAATTGCTAATCATCTGAATGAGCAAATGAAGAGACAAAGAAATGAGAAGTTCAGATTCTTAAAAACATGTTCTTATAGTAAAAATTATAGAAAGATATATACAAGGGTAATAATGAGAAGGCACTGTGTGTCTATAATAGTGGTGTCATGAAAGCTAAAATCCCAAGAGTTGAATCTTGGAAAAATGACAATAGATTTTTTAAAAATCATGTTCCAGAGTAAATAGAAGCATAATGTTGACTATTTAGCAAAAAAAAAAAAAAATCTGATCTTCTCAATTCACATTTTTTGTGTCATGAAGAATGTTCTTTGAATGTCAAAAGGTGGAACAGACAGTGGCAAAGGGTATTGAGGACTGGTAGGACGTGGTATCACAGGAGGACTCCAGCTTTCTTAAGTGGCTATGTTATACTCAAGTCAATAGGACTTCCCTGTGAGTTCCCTGGACTGATGCTCATAATTGATCAGGAATTATGAAAAAGGAAGAATTCCAAGAAAACTAGAGGTGGGAAAACGTACACATTTTCCAATATTCAAATTGGGCAGCAGAAGATACATGACAGTGATCTTGATGTTGATTTCAGGTATCATAGGATTATGGAGTTAGTACAGGAGTTGAAGAAGGTATCACAAGAATCCAACAGGAGCTCATGTCAAGTGAATCTTGTTTTCTTTCTGATAGGATCCTAGAATAAATGAGGGAAGTATGGTCATCATAGTCAACCTGGATTTCAGCAAGTCATGGGACAATGTCCCTTCTGATAGCTGTTGTTAAGTTGTATATTTTGCAAACATTTACAGTCCTTTACTAGCTGTCAGTTGCAGAGGATTCAAAGGTGGCTGTGATATATTGTTGAAGAACTCATAGGCTTGGTAGGAGATAACACATAAATAAAACACGATTGTATAAAACAGAGGTTGGCAAACTCTGACGCATTAACCAAATCCAGCCCGCCACCTATTTTTGCAAGTGAAGTTCTGTTGGAATACAGCCATGCCCACTGATTTGTATATTATATATAGATGCTTTCATGCTGAAGTGGAATGGAAGAATTGAGTAGTTTCAACAGAGACTACGTGGCCAGCATAACCTAAAATATTTACTCTCTGGCTCTTTCCTAAAAGCTATTGCCTCCCAATTTAAAGCAAAAATTGCTATTAGGAATTATACTCGAAATGCTGTGGAAACATAGAAAGGAAATCAATCAATTGTGGTAATGGGGGTGCATTTGGGAAGGCTTCAATGGTAGCAGCAGTTCAGTCAGAACTTAATTTGGTGGAAATTTACAGAAGAAGGACATAACCTTCTCCCTGTCTCTTCTCTCTCTTCATGTTCAGTCTCTTTATTGTTTTCCTTCTCTCTTTCTCATTTGATTAAAGTTGTCTTGTCAGTATTTCATAAAGGTTTGACTCTACATGCTCCATGTTGTAAGTCAGCTTGGATGTAGAGTTCAGCAAAGGGCCAATCTATGAACTATAAGGACAGGAAGTGGTGGTGTGGTAGTTATCAACAATTCTTCATTTTAGTAGGCAGGTATTCAGAGAGGGGGCCAGAGCGTTATCTTGAATAATGACCTGAGGGTGGGGAGGGATGTGGGGGTGTTGTATTAAAGAGTTTTAGAATGCAATATGTCTCTTCTCGCATGAGGCAGGGAACCTGGCGAGGCATCCAGCCCCACATTATCAACAGGCAAGTGGAAAAGACCCACGTCTCAGGCCTGTCTCTTGTCTAGTTGAGGAATATGAAGAACTAGATGTTATTCTACCTTTTGCCAGAAATAAAAGTCTGGAGGCCCGGCAGATGTGCTGGATGACAGGGCTGGAATACAGAAGATCTTGGGAGGCTAGCATGGGGGTCTGGATTTAACAGGGAAGTTTAAAAGGGATGAGTGGAAGGTCCCATTCTGGGTTCGGAAAACTGAGTGCATGGCACAGAGGTGGCCTTGCCACAGCATGAGTCAGGAAGCAATGTGAGTGTGCCTGTCTTAAACTTGGCCTGTGTTTGTAGAATAATACTCAGAAGGAGGAAGGTGATCATTTTCTTCTACTCTTGGCTAAAGACAGGGCATCTGGAAGAAACATTCTGGTGCTGTACTCTGAAAGAATTAGACAGAGTGAAACTCACTCCGGAGTGGATAACCAAGAGGATGAAAAGACCAGAAGTGATTTGATATGTGAAATGATGGAAGGAACTTAATTTAGACTGAAGAACAGAAGGATCATGGGGCACATGTAGGCTGTCATCAAATATTTGTCTCATGGAAATGGTTTTGGACTTGTATTTGCTTCAGAAGAATTTAGACCAGTTAATGTAGGGGGATAGATTTTTCTGACAGCAAGGGACCTAGATTGGATGAGCAGTCTCAGAAAGGTCTCCATCTGGGCTAAACAGTCACCTGATGGTGCTCGACAGGTAAGGATGGAGGTGGAGGGGGCGTAAAAGGGATTGTCAACCCTTCTGTGATTTGACCCTGTTAATAAGCGGCAGACTTGATAAGATTACACAAATCTCACTGGGCTTAACAAATCAACCATGCAGCTCCAATTTAGAACTGTTTCTTCTCCTCACTTTTGCTTCATGCCTATCAATCTCTTTTAGTGTAGCTCTTGTTTCAAAACCCTAGCCACTCCTCAAATCCACCCGTGGTATAGAGTCAGATGTTCTTCATGGCCATGGTTTTTCAGAACAGTGTGGCTCCAAAATCTCTTGCACTTTGATGTTGCAGCACCTATGGCTATTTCAACTTAGTGAATCATTTCATTAAGTGTATTTTTATACAGCCTGCTATTGAAGCCATGATCTCATAATTCTAACTTAATTCCCTTTGGAGTCTGCTTTCTGTTCCTAAGAGAACCCAAAAAGGAAAGGTGACTTAGCAGTGTTGGCTCATTGGTCTGTGCTTTTCCAGGTACCATATTTCCCAGTCAGTGGATAATTTTCTAATCTCCTCTTAGTAATTGAGAGAACATCTCTTTCTCCCTTCCATCTTTCCAGGTGCTACTTGAAATTTGCTGATAATTTAAATACAATTGTTAAACATACTCATTAACCACTTCACTGAAGCTCAAACGCATAAACTTGGTTCATAACACAAACAGCTTTCTGTTACAGGGGCCATATCTCTTGCTAGTAACAAATCCAAGCTTAACCAGCATATATATTTCCCAAACACATCCAAATGGAATTTAAAAGGTTTTAAGAACGAAAGTATAAAGAGGTTTACTATTTCTCCCATATTATACTCTGGCCTTTTTTTTCAGAAGCCCTCAGGGATTGAGCCCAAAGAAATAAACAACGGGGTTATTTTCTGGAATCTGAAAGGCTTATAATAGAGAAGGTTTTGTGGGGAAGGTATTGTTGTCCTTCAAATGCCACTTTGGAGTTGTTTACCTATGTCTAGATCTTATTTACAAACCCAAATGTTAACAAAGTATTAAATCGATTGTCCATGTTCTTGAATCAAATAAGAGAAAACCACAGAAAAATTCCAATGATCCTGTGGCTCTGGGAAAATAGAAATTATATGAGTCGAGGAGACCTAAGTAACAAAGCCTTTATTTTTGTAGATCTAAACCACCAGCAGGCCTGGCAATAGCATATTCCACCTAGAAATAAACATATTTAATTTTTTGTGATTGAGAGCAAAAAAGAGACCCCAGACTATTGAAAAAAGCTTTTCTCCCTCACCAAATGAGCATGTCATGTAGGTTAATCTGTCCAGCATTTATGAATATCAGCTTTGTGCAAAGGCTGCACTGGGCAACGTGAGGATGTGAAGGTGAGACAACCCACGTTGTTCTTGAATCGGTTTTGTTCTCCCAGAATCTGGACATAGACCTTCTCTGCATGAAGAGCAATTTGGTGGTTTGGAATTAATGGAATGGAACTGTCTGGATCATCACAGCATTGGCCTGAGCAACAAACTGAACTAGGCTTCCATTCAGCCTCATATCTGGTTTCTTCCGGTACACTAATTGTTCACTGTGATTCATACATTCTTCTGACAAGATGGCAAATGGAAAATGTGGAAAATAATTAAAATAATTGTGTAGTTTCAATTATCATAATATATTGCCCTGAGTTGAATGCCATTATCAGAGGCAACTTGGAGAAGGGTACATTTGGGTATGCAGGACAAATAATTTCTTGGTTTCTCTTTTATAACAAAAATTTAACTCAGGGAAAGGGACTAAAGAGGTGCTTAAGGCTTAAATTGATAAGTCTTTCTTAAAACCTAAAATAAGAATTCTGTGATAAAATTTTATAGGGTGTTATCATATATAAAAACTAATCAAATCACCATTGTTTTCTGTGGCTGAGTAGAACTCCATGGTATACATATACCACTTTTTATTAATCCACTCATATATTAATGGGCACTTTCTTATCCTATAGAGCTGAAGACCATTCTACTAAGTGAAGTATCACAAAAATGGAAAAAGAAGCATGATATTAACTGATCAACGCTTAAGTGCATATATTGTAATAACATTCATTGGGTGTCAGGCAGATGGGAGGGGGGAGAAGGGGATGGATATATACACACCTCATGGGTGTGGTGCACACCATCTGAAGGATGGACACACCTGAAGCTCAGACTTGGGTGGGACAAGGGCAATATATGTAACCTAAACATTTGTACGCCCGTAATATGCTGAACTAAAAAAAAAATATAAAAATAAATAAAATAAAATAAAACAATTAAAACATAAAAATTTTACAAATAAAAAAACTAATCAGGAGGGCTATAATTGAATTTATACATGAGTTGCATATGACAATGTACGTTTTACCTGTTAGTGAAATAATATAACATTGGAATTATAATTAGTTTTGTAAATATTCCTTATAACCATACATTTCTGAAATTACTTTCCACAGAATAAGTTTTTAGGAAATCAAATATTTTCCCATTTGGAAAGTCTTAAAAGTACTTTATGACAAATAACTTACATTTATTATTATTATAAATATAATAATGCTCATCTGTAGAGAACAGTTAAAACTGTAAAGAAAAATTTTAAAAAAATTTTATTACATTCTCACTAAACTGAGCTAATCTCTGTTAAATTTTCTAGTTTTTCTAAAGTGTGTATATGTGTGTCCGTATGTTTACATAATTAGTTTTATACTCTATGATGTTTTGTAGCATGATTTTTCTCACTTGAAATTTCATTGAAACTTCTAGAAAAGTTTGTTTTTAATGACTACATAATATTTGATTTTGTGTCTGGGCCATAATATTCAACCTATATATAAACATTTAGGGTTGTTGCCCATATCTTTGGTGCGTAAACATTTGGCTGCAACCTTAATGATTTCCTTTAGATGTCTTCCTTAAAGTTCAATTTCTGGGATAAGAGTTATGATGCCATGTTGAAAGGTTACAATGGTATAGACAGACAAATGTTGAACAGTTGAATTAAAGAAGATCTAATTTTTTGAGTCAGGGAAGGATTTCTGGACTGATTTCTTTCCTCTGCTCTAATTTGATTTTCATGATGCCAGAGTTCCTCAGACTGTAGAACCATGAAGACCTGGATTCACTTTAGCTCTGCTGCTTATTAGCTACTTGATGTTGGTCAAATGACTTAACTCCCCTCTCTAGTGTTCTCATCTATACAATGGGGGCAATAATAGGCCTTCTGTGAGGATCAAGTGCCTGACTCTTGCTCACAGAATGTGTGTTCCTTTTTCAAACAGTAGGAAAACTGATGGAGATGTGGATGTCAGTTGGATAATGAAGGCACAAAAATGTTCAGAGTCATATTTAGAGACATCTGCTTAATTCCATTTAAAATTCTAATGTGAAAATTCATAATGGACAGGGATCAAGGCCATATATTATTTAGTTATTTGACTAAAAAAAAGCCGAAGAATTAAAGAATGAAAAATTCTACCTACTGGAAAACTCACGAGTTTACCACACACTGGCTGGTTTCTTTCAGAGGGAGTTGGGTTTCTGGAAGCCATGAGAAGCAAAATTGTATGCAGAGATAATTAGAATCCTGTCCTTTGGGACATGCATCCATTTTTATGACAAGACTTACTTTAATGAATTTTAATATAAAATTATAAAAATGGTGGTAAGATATTAATAAAAAAGAAAGAAAGCGGTAACTCTGACTTCTCAATGGTCTCCTACTTTCAAACTCAATGTTTTGGAGGTTAGAAGTCACAAACTTATTAACTAACTTGAGGATTAATTGAGAAAGTCTTGTAAATCTACTAAAAATGCATAAAGAATAAGTAAAGTTCACAATGTAACAAATATTTTTTCCTGGTAATTCCTGTGATAAACTCTAACCTAGGCAATGGAACACTTTTTTTTTCTTTCCTTAATTAAACTTCACAAGCTAATTACATAGGCAAGGGCTGAAGCCATTTAAAGGAATAAAGGTCTTGGTAATTAGAGATTAAAGAAAAAGTGTGATATTTTTACCATTAAGAAAGGGGAGTGACTAGGGATGAGAAAATACCAACTACAGTTCTTTAGTTCTTAATCTATAGCTTGATTGAGAACTAAAGGTCTCACAGTAGATTATGTTTTAAAAGATAATTTAAATATTATAAATACTGAATTCCTATTTGTAGAATTAAATAGCTTAGAAATATATAAGGATTGTTCATAGTCAGTTAGGGCTGCTATAACCAAAATTCCATAGACTGGGTGGTTTAAACAACAGAAATTTATTTCTCACAGTTCTGGAGGCTGGGAAGTCCAAAATTAAGGTACTGGCTGATTCCTTTCTGGTTTGAAGACTGACATCTTCTTGCTGTATTCTCACATGGTGGAGAGTGAAAGAGAGAGAGCTCTGGTCATTTTATCTACCTGTAAGGGCAAGAATTCTACCAAGGG
>NW_012143856.1:1238668-1240625 GCF_000956105.1 Propithecus coquereli | reverse complement strand
CAGACCATTAAACCCTTAGAAATTTCAATGAGGTGGGGAGGGATCTCTGAAATTTTGGGGGGTTTATCTTTTATATATCTTACTAAGACATTAAGTACTTGTTCGTTCTTGCTCATAAGAGCCCATCATAGGGGATCAGTGTGAAGTTCGTGGAGCATCAAGACAACAAAGATTTCTGCAGATTGTATTATGGCAGAGAGCAGGTGAATTGATGTAACCCTGAAGTAAGACTGTGAAGGTTTTCCTGTGAGGTAAACATGAACTATTTCTGGTAATCCTTGCAAATTAGTATGAAGCAAATGGCATTAGTTACATACCATGTGCCAGAGGCCATATTTATTTGCTCTGGCAAAGATACTACTAATATATCTGGGTCGGCAGCAATAATTGTAGTCACCACCTGATTAAGAGTATAATAATCCACAGTCATTCTCCAAAATCCGTCTAATGTCTGCAGGGGCCAAATTGGTGAGTTAAATGAGTGTGTGATAGGCATCACCATCCTTGCTTCTTTCAAGACATTTATGGTACCATTAATCTCCGAAAGTCCCCAGATTTACTATCTTGGTAGGGGAGGGAAGTTCCAGCAGCCCTCGTCCCACAGGGATTCTTCCCATTGCCAAGTATGTCTATTTCAATTATACATCATTCAGAAACTGGGGAATAATTGCAAGGTAGATTCATGGACCAGCTGGATCCACTGTAATTTGGAATTGATGTAAGACACCATCTATCGCCTGACCACTGTGAGCCCCACGCCGCTCACGGTGGCATTTTCAGTTTCTAGAAATTAGTATCAATTCAGAGCCAGTGTTTAGGAATCTCTTAAAGGTTTGGGTATTTCTTTTTTTTTTTTTTTTTTCTGATATAGAAACACTCTAGTAAATGGCTACTCGTCCTTTGGGGAAGACTTAGAGGCATATTTAAGTTCACACGTGTGAACTTTTGGTCTCTTTTGAGGAAAATTCCATCACAAATTTAAATAGCTAGGAAATATACAAGGATTAACACGTCTTTAATTTAAAGTAAGTTTTATTGGTTAATTTATCAAATAGTATGGTGAACATTTCCTCCAAAAGATAGGGCACAAGAGAAAACATCTTGTTTTTGCCTGATTTTCCAGATGAAATTAAGATCTGGGGCATTTCAAGGGCAGCACCACTCAAACCCTGGCTCTCCGCACACTTGCAGTATAATATTTATAATGACGCAGATGATATTAGAAACCACAAATGAAAGCCAAAAGAATCGTTCTCTTCTAGACCAGAAAGCAGCTGATTATTATGACAAAGGTCTTTGCAGCCAGTAAAGGTCAACTTGTCACCTTTACAGTAGTTGCAAATCCTTTTCAAGGAGTTGCTTTTGAAAAGTGAGTTAGGGCAATAGACCAAGCTTATGCTTCCTGACTATCTGAAAATACAAAGTAGCAGTGAGCCTAGAAATTTTAAACGTGAAAGTGAACCAATTTGAGATGAGCAAGATACTCCAAAATGTTGCCGGGTTAAAGCAAAAACTCAAATCCAAACTTGATCACCAAGCCCAGATGAAAACAGTAGATTTGGTTGTTTATTCCATTGCATGTTATACTAGTCCTGCACATAATACCTAGATAGCTTGGCTTGAGAGCATCCTTCCCTTTCTGAATGTACATGGTTATTGCTAATGAGCAGGGGCACTGTTCAAAGTGGTGAGAAGCAAAGAGCTTTGTAGAAATCACAAACTAGGGAAATTTGATGAATAATGGACAGTTTATCAGTCACACACTCTAGAAGCCTGATTCTAGAAGCAAGTACAGAGGGCACAGCATTACTTTCCTGGGAGGAAAAGCAACCTTTGAATCCTATACTAGAAGCTTTCATGGTTCAGGTTGAGCTGCCCAGTACAAAGAATAATTTATTTAAAACAGCTCATTTGAAGTCTTTTTGCCAAGGTTCATTTGCCCAAGGCCTCTTGTAAG
>NW_012143856.1:1234764-1238618 GCF_000956105.1 Propithecus coquereli | reverse complement strand
CAGATTAGTATATATTTTAAAATCTGAAAATAGGTTTTATTCTTTAATATACTAAAAAGTCTGATGAACATTTCCTCCAAAAGATATGGCATATGTTTTTGCTTGCCTGGATCAATCAGGGTTTGACCAGCGGACAGAAACCACACAGTAATTTGAACAGGGCAAGTTAATATAATATAAAGAATTATGAACTGTAACAGGGGATTGGAGTAATGAGGGCTTGCTAGTAAGAAGTAAATAGAACTCCGAGGAACACAGCAATAGCAGATGTAAGGAGCAACTACTATATCTGGGGCTTAGATGGAACACAAAAGGAAGACCTTCTCTTGCCCCAGAACTGAAATACAGACCTCACTGGAAAGGGCAAGGCCATGGCTAACTGGATGGTGGAGTAGTCACTGAGGTGCTGTGCTGATAGAATTTGCTAGAAATCTGCCTTCTGTGGCACCAGAGGAAGCATCCACAGGAAGGTGCCATGAACTCGCCTTGGAACTTGCCTTGAAGCTGCCCAACAGGAGGCAAGGGGAAGCCATTTACTGGGAGGTGCCTTGCCGGTGACAATCCGCTGTGAAGCTGCCTGAGCGGTGCTGGGGAAATTGCTGGTCACTGGGTACTGCTGGATGCCATGTGCTGTGGGAGCTGAGTGCTGGAGAAGCTGCTCATGCTGCAGGTGCTGGGTGCTGGAGAAATCACCTGTGCTGTAGGGCCTGGTGCTGGTGAAGTCATGTGAGCTGCAGGACTCTCAAGAGAGGAGCACACCAGAACTAGGAAAAGGAACCCCTTTCTCTTCCAGTGTGCCTCCAGTGCCATCAAGCTACAAAGCCTGTCATGCCAGCTGGCAAAGGAGAAACATTTACAGCTCCCAGTATCACAGAGAAGCCAATAAAGGGTGGGTCTGGAGCTCAGGGACAATACACTGATAATTGCTACAGTCCATCCCTCTAGCTACTCAGTTTCCATACACACATTTCTACACACATTTGAAGTTCTTCAATTCACAACAATGAAACAACTCTGTATTTCTCCCTCACAAGTTGTCCTTCTTACAAGTGGAGAAGTTCTCAGCGTTTCCTCAAATGAAGAGACACATAGTCCCAACAGTTATCGTATCCATTACCGGCTATATTAATTACATCAAATTCTGTCAAAGGCCCATAGAATATTTTGTAACCTAAAAACTAAATTATGAAGTTAACCTCAAACAACTTGTATGTAAAACACAAATAAGAAGGAGGTAGAAGAAAATTATTAGCATATACAAATAAACACATACATGTAGCAAGCAAGGAGAAAATATGCAAAGCCATTACACACTTGTTTTCTCTAATTGATCACAAGTCTGTATGTAACTGCTGCTGATGGCTTCTTTCTTCCATGTCACATTTCTTATGCCTTTCAGCTGGAACCTCAGATGGTTGGAGTTCTTTACCTGGTAGAGTAACCCCAATCTTCCTGAAGGGCTGAAGTCCTCAATTGTCTTGCCTGTTTTTTTTTTTTTTTTTTTGATTGCTATGATTTTCCATTAACCTTCACTGCTGTACTTGGAAGTACTGAGAGGCACCCTAAAGAATCCTGTGTTCCAGAAATAGTTCTCCTTGCCCTCATTTTTGCAGCCTGATTTCCATTTGGTAATTGGGATCCATTTCTCCAGCCAAAAAAGTTAATCTTTTTTTTGCCCCTGTCTGTTGGTTCAGTGGCATAGGTCTATGATGGCCAAGTTGCAGTCTCATCTTCCAGTTCAATGGAACCGTTGTTATGCTCCCTGATTGAAGCATTCCTTCCTTGGCAACAGAGACCCCAAATTAGCAGAGCTCAAGTTTGGTTGCTAGTACAGGAAGCGCAAATTCTGAAAGTGAGTTTTCAAGCATAATGATGAGAGAAGCCACTTCCACTTCTACTTCTTGACTCCTAGATCTGTGTTTTCTGGCTGTGGGGAAGATAGCACCATATAGTAGCCTGTGATTCAAAGCATGTGCTGCATCTTGCAAGACAGAACCCCTTTTCTGGGTGCCGGGTCCCAACTGGTATCATAATCGAGTCTTCAGTAAGCCATTCCATCTTTCAATTAGCCAGCTTATTTCATGGGTATGAGCCATTGTTTTACTTCCTTCTCTGTGAAGTGAGTTTGTTGATCAGAAGCAATGCTATTGAAAATGCCATGACAATGGATAAAGCATTCTGTGGGTCTACCAATGGCAGTACTCAGCTACTACTTTCCCTTTTAGCAGGGAAGGAAAATTTGTATCTAGAATATGTGTTTATTGCAGTGGACAAATCTGTACCCCATCTATATTGGGAGAAGTCCAATGTAATCAACCTGCTGCCAGGTGGTGGTCTGTACCCCTGGGAAATGGTGCTATATTTGGGGATCAGTGGTGGTCTTAGCTATTGACAGCTGAGTCATACTTGGCCAGGTAATTTCTAGGGGAAGTGCATGTCATGGAGCCCATGCATAGTCTCTATTCCTGTCTCCATGGCCACTTTGTCCATGACCCATTAAGAAAGTGTTGAGGTGACTGAAGAGAGAGACCAGTACCTGCAGAGTGCATCATTTTGTCCATTTGATTATTAAGAGCCTATTCTGTGGTGGATAAAAATGGAGATTTGTATGGAGCACAAATATCTTCCTCAGTCAACTGATCATAAGGAAGCCATTGGCATGGATTGAGAGAGAGGAGGCAATGCAATAGGAATTGTGTTGAAGAAATTTGGGTAACCTTATGCAATTTTTGCTTACTTTCCAAACTTGCTTGATATTAGTGTTTTATTTGTAGTTTATGATAGAATGCCATGGTGCACATTCTGTGGCTAGACAACACCCAGTTCATGATGTGAAGTTCAGGCCTCATGGTCACCTCATGTCCCATGGTTCCGTATTCAGTCTCTATCAAGGCCAGAAGCTGTTTCTCAAAAGGAAAAGAGTTATCTGCAGAAGAAGACATAAATTGTCTTCACAATCCCAGAGGTCTGCATTGTGAGTTTCCTTTGGTATTTGCCAGAGATTCCAAACAACATCCTATTTGCCAGAGAGATTTCAGGTATCACTGAATCTGTTGCATAATAAGTATCAAGTGGTGGACAGGCTTGTACTGCAGCCTGAACTTACTGCAAAGTCTTCTTTTGCTTTGATCCCTACTAGAAATTGGTAGATTTAAGGGAGATTCTCTAGAGGAGTTAAAGTAACACACTAAAGTGTGGTATATGTTGTTTCCCAAATTCAAAAAGACCTTCTAAGCATTGTGCCTTTTATTTGGTGTAAGTGGTATGAAGTGCAGCAACTTATCTTTAACCTTGGAGGGAATATTTTGACTTGTTACAGACCATTAAACCCTTAGAAATTTCAATGAGGTGGGGAGGGATCTCTGAAATTTTGGGGGGTTTATCTTTTATATATCTTACTAAGACATTAAGTACTTGTTCGTTCCTGCTCATAAGAGCCCATCATAGGGGATCAGTGTGAAGTTCGTGGAGCATCAAGACAACAAAGATTTCTGCAGATTGTATTATGGCAGAGAGCAGGTGAATTGATGTAACCCTGAAGTAAGACTGTGAAGGTTTTCCTGTGAGGTAAACATGAACTATTTCTGGTAATCCTTGCAAATTAGTATGAAGCAAATGGCATTAGTTACATACCATGTGCCAGAGGCCATATTTATTTGCTCTGGCAAAGATGCTACTAATATATCTGGGTCGGCAGCAATAATTGTAGTCACCACCTGATTAAGAGTATAATAATCCACAGTCATTCTCCAAAATCCATCTAATGTCTGCAGGGGCCAAATTGGTGAGTTAAATGAGTGTGTGATAGGCATCACCATCCTTGCTTCTTTCAAGACATTTATGGTACCATTAAT
>NW_012143856.1:1215589-1233234 GCF_000956105.1 Propithecus coquereli | reverse complement strand
TGATCGATATTAATATTTATTAGATATTTTATCTAATTAAACCTTAGATCTGGTTTCCTTTTTAAGACTGCTTACATGTATTTAAAAATGATAGACATGTTGATGATATTGCATTACTGGAGTATTTTTTTCTCCCACTCCCCACATCTGACCACTGTTACTAATTACAAAATAACAAATGAATAAAAACGAAATTAGGAAAATGAATTCTATGATATATCATGCACAGGATGTTACACTTTTGCAATCCACTTGTATCTGTAAGAACTAGGATCACATTAGAATAATATGGCAGATAGCTTCAGTTATCAGCTTTATTGTGATAACCACCCAGGGACAATTTTCTATACATCATTTTTCTCCTAATCGCATCTAGGTAAATGCCTATACAATCTCTGTGTATAATGTATAGTATAACTTTAAAATTATTCCATGTATTGGTACATTCATTTCAAATTCATATATTCAACAGTTTTGAACTTCAATATTTTTCACTGACCCTTTAAAATTCACATTTATTACTTGAAGGTCACACACATATAAACCTTATGCAATTTTTTCTTTTTGATTTACCCATATTATTAGTTGTGTTATCATTTGACACTTTTGGGGTAGGGAAAGGTATTGCATAATAGTATAAATTATCACCTTGCTGTTTACTTTTAAAAATATCTTAACATTGACATTTATTAAGGCACTGTAAATGTCATTTACCTAGCTCCAAAGTTTTATTTTGAGAACCCTTATGTGTGTTTAAGAGTTTCTTTAAGAAGAATAATCTTTAGTCCATAAATGGTAAAGTACAGTTTAGTAAAAGCCCACAATACACATAGGCTTTGGTAGAAAACCATTCCTTAGTTACATTGAATGGGTCTTGGTCTCTAGGTTCAAGCAAATGGCATCCTAAGTGAAGAAGGAATCTGTGCAGGTGAGCTCTGTGAGTTGGAGAAGACAAGGCCAAATACCTTGACTTTCATACCTTTGAAGATGGTAGATTCCGGACAGGGCAGAACAGAACCAGTATAGATTCTCTAAGGAAAACCCTGATAAATTAACAAACAAAACATTGACTAGCTGTTAGGGGGTGCTTTTAATTAGGTTGAACAGCATGAAATTGCTGACATTGGATCATTCTTGACCTAGAAAAAAGGTAATCTCATAATACTTGACCTATTAAATATTGTGTTTTGATTTCAACAAAGCATTTAAAAAGCCTCCCCAAAATGAGATGATGAAGCTGGGTTTGCTGCTTTAGTCCTGGAGCATGAATAATGGCTCAGTGTCATCCTGACCTGAGTCTCTTGCTGAATAATAAACAAAAGTACCCTGACCTTGGTTCCAGCCTGTTCAATGTTTTCATCAATGTTTTGGATAAAGCTGAGCAAGGCAGACTTATTAAATTTAGTGGGAACATGAATTAAAAAGTATAATAAGAAGTTTAGACTGAAAAAGATCTCAACTAAGTGAATCTCAAGGCTGGAATTCAAAATTAAGTAAACAGCAATGGATGGAGGTTCCTGAAATTAGATTTGTTGAGTTCATCAGCCCTCATTGATAAATCTCTGCCATGCACTAGACACTGTTCTGGGCACAGTCCATATAGCAATGAACAAACCAAATAGGGCAGTGGTCCCCAACTTTTTGGCACCAGTAGCTGGTTTCATGGAAGACAATTTTTTCATGGACTGGGAGTGAGGGGTGGGGTGTTAGTTAGGAGTCTGGGTTACAAGTGTCAGAAGCCCCAACTCAAATTGTCTTAAACTAAGACGTTTATTGATTCATGTAATTAAAAAGTCCAGGGGTTGATCTAACTTTAGGCATCGTTGAATCCCGATGTTCCAACCATCTAGTTCTTTCCCTCCCTCCCTTTTGTTTTCCTTTATGTGGCTTACATCTGCCATCTAGAAGGGTGCCTGATAGGGTAGATATCTAAAAAAGACTGAACACATAAATGAATGAGCCTTCCAGCTTGGCAACTCCAGCTAAAGTCCATGTAGCCAAAGTCCTATATGGACCCCAGTTTGGTCCAACTTGGTCACGGGCTTAAATTTAAACTAATCACTGGCGACGGGGAGGATGGAACACATTGACTGATTAGGCTGGACTGACTGGGCCTGAGAGTGAGCAACACCTTGTCAATTTTATCTCTCCAGCCTTTCTGTAGGCTCCTTTAGGGAATGCCCTCTTACTGGCTTTTGTATCCCTCCATAGGGAATGGCATAGTACCAAGTGCGTAGTTTTTAGTCAACAAGTATTTGTTCTTTTCCTCTAACTAGAATGGCTCTTAATTAGCAAAGGTGCTAAAATAACTGAATTGTAGCATCTCCTTTGAAAATTGTGCAACAAAATATTTGAATGAATTCAGAACTTGATATATTGCTTCCAAATAATTCTCATGTGCATAAACATAAGTGTTAAGTAGAATTCTGAATTCATCCTAGTTACTATAGAAAGTTATCCTCTCAACTTTTTTGTGCAATTAAAAGACTAAAATTGAATGAATATTTTCTTCAAAAGGAATAATTTCCATGGAAAAGCTTATCTTTCCACTGGGGATATTAGTGGTGGGAAAAAAATCTGACTTCTATGCCTGGAGCAGAATCAAGGGATGATTTGATTAATTTTTAAATATTTTTTTCACTCAATATTTACCTCCTCTATAATCAGAACCCGACTTCAAGGGTGGCACTGCCCTCTTCATCAGTAGTTGGGCCGTGCCATATGAATGCCAGAAAATGGTACTGAAAATGAATTTGAGCAAATAAAGGGAACTTTACAAGTAGGCTCTTCTTTTTAAGTCCGTGAGGAGCTGACTTATCTCAAATGCTAGAATGTTTCAGTGATTTGGGCTGACAAGGATATCATGGGAAATATCCTGATACGAAGTACAGAGGAATGTTTTTCTAACAGAAAAAGGAAAAGATTCTTTTTCCTCAGAGAATCCTTCCATTTTGTATTTGAAACGGCCTTGCAATGACAGAACAGAATCACAATCTGTGTGGATCTCCTTTTCCTTCCAAATCTAATTTAACAGAAACTGATATATACCTACGTTTGATGTAAAATTAAATATATTTGTAGTATATGTATCCTACCTGATTACTATTTAGTTTCTTTAAACATGTTTTTCCCACATCATTATTATAGCGTTATCTCCTGAGAGATACTGTGTATAAGACATAATGATTAAAAAAACCCCAAAACCGTGAGACTGACACCTCAATTGAAAATAGCCCTGTCATTATTTTGTAGGCAGAGCTGGTATTAAGGTGTCTGAGAATCAATAAAGACTACCTTGATAAATATAACTATAGCATTCAGAATGAATAAGACTTTAAATGTCATTTTACTTGTGTATATATTTATCTTTTGTTAAATCTTGTCTTTCTCTGTCAGCATCTCAAACTGAGATCAGATAACTGCTGGAGGGAGTAAAAATGATGATCATGGTGTACTACAGTGCAACCGGAACCTGGTGGGAGAGTTTTGTGAGTGCTGTTTTATTTATATTCGGTATTTACATAATGGCCACAGATGTTACTGTTATTCTTACCTATCATGGCATATGACATTTGTGGTGGAGAGAATGTGTGTAATTAACTCCTTACAAATACTGTATTTTGCAGATAGATGGAAAAACCTACTTAATAGGTCTAGATATCTTATAATTTTCTATTCATAAAGTCTAATCTCGAAAAGCATCAGAACCAACCCCCACTACCAAATGAAATGAACAGGTTAAAAGACATGACCTGTGAAATCCTGCTGGTTTGACAAATAACCTTACCTTAAGGAAGAGAGAGATCTGGGAGATGAGCTGAAGGGATTGCTCGTTCAAACCTTCCACTTTTCTACCTGTAGCATTTTGTAAGTGCTATCAAATGATACTTTCCACTTGAGGAAGTCATACAAAATCTCTTCAAAAACCACTTGGGTATTCAAATAATTTTTCTAGCTTGGAATTTAAGCTATAAATGCAATAAGTGGAAAAGGGCAAATGGAACATTTTATAAGCTTGAACTTTTTTTTTAAGCTGGCCTCTCTCTAAGGGTTTTATTGTAACTCTAAACACTAGGTGCATCATAAAGAATTTTAGTAAATACAAAGCACTCTTTTGAACCATAGTTAAATTTTTGAATCATTCAGGTATCCACCTTTCTCATACAGTCAATAACCAACACATTGCCATCTGAAGCTTCAGTTATCTCATACTAAATTGTGCTAGACAATGAAAATTTAGTTGCTATTCTGTAACATTCCTCTTGTTTAGTAAGCTGTATTCATTTGTGGCTTTTGAATGTCAACCTGACAGATTTTGCATAATTTGTGTGCCTGTGAATCTTTTAGAAGGAAGGTTTGCTTTCCAGACATACTAACATTGATTGTCGCTATGTTGTGGCCAGAGAGATGCCAATGCATGCTTCTTAGAATTTCACCCAGTTTAGTTAGGGTCCTGGTTGAAAGAGTTTGGCTTGATTTATATGAAGACATTGTGGATGGTCCCTTGCAGATGTTATATGAGGGCAGTATAGGAAAGCCCTGCCCAGAAATCTCTCCCATTTTTAGGGTGCCTGAAATTCCACTTTATGATATTTACTACTCTTGGTTAAGCATTGTCTTCTTTGGTTAATCTTATTTTAAAACTATAAACCTTAGTATGAAGTAGTTTCCCTAATTGCATTTATTCTATGTTATAGAAATACATATTTTCTTGGTGGTATGATAGTCCTAAGTGAAGAAAAAGTATTAACTATATATAGAAAGAGTTTTATTGCCAGTAAATCAAAGTTTCTGCAAAATTTTTGATAATGGCCAATCTTGATGGGTGACAAAATCTTTTTCAGAAACACGGCTTTCTTTTTCCCCTTTGTTAAAAAAATTGACACATAATAATTGTATGTATTTATGGGGTATATAGTGATATTTCGATACACACAATGTGTAGTGACTGATCAGAGTGATTAGCATATCCATCACCTCAAACATTTACCATGTATTTGTGTTGGGAACATTCAAAACCCTCACTTCTAGCAATCTGAAATACATAATAAATTATTGTTAACTATAGTCACCCTACAGTGCTATAGAACACTATAACTTATTCCTCCTATCTGGCAGTAATTGTGTATCCTTTAACCAATGTCTCCCTATCTCCCCTTCCCACCTACCCTCCCCAGCCTCCAGTAACCACTATTCTACTCTGTACTTGTATGAGATTAACTCTCTCTTGTATGAGATCAACTTTTTTAGCTTCCACATAGAAGTGAGAATATGTAGTTATCTTTTCCAGTTACTTCCATTTCTAGTTAACCAATACAACAGGTTACAAAACAGTAAACACAAAACCATAATGATCCATTTTTGCAAAAAAAAAAAAAAAGAAAAGAAAGGAAAAAGAAAGCAGTTAACAAATATAGTACATTAAAACAGATTGATCAGGATCTGGAAGAATTAAAAAAATAAAATAAAACAGATTGAGCCCATTTTGTTTCTTCCATATAAAATCAAATAAAACCTCTTAATTACCTGGGGAAGATCACTTAGGCTTTGGATTAATGGTGATAGAAGTAACAATAATAGTGTAGTTAAACAATGTTGGTTTTTTTTTTTTAGGAATTAACACACTCTTTTAATTAGTTTTAAATATTTTTAAGGTTTAAAAAGCGTCTAAAGCCTATAATTTCTAGTTAGAAAACATTATCTGAATGAATACCCTAATGGCAAACCACTGGAAAATGTTTCGGCTGCATTTGGGGAAGAGGGGTAGGGGTTATCTTCAAAGCACCCCAGCTCTCTTGATGAGAAGGTCAGGGGTACATTGGTTTGTATTATCACAACATCCATTAGGTGATGTAGGTTGCTTTTCCTTCAGCCTGGGCTTTATTTGTCAGAAGGGCATCACGCTTGACCTCCAAATTTGGCTGATAATTTACTGATGAGATTCATAACCTTTGGGTTGCTCTGGTATTTTGACATAGTTGCTGGGTTCTGGGCCACAACCTGGAAGGCCATCATAACTTCTGGATCCTGCATGGCTGCAGGAACCTCTGGATCACTAAGAATTTCATTGAGTCCCAGCATTCCTGCCATTCCAGGCATGCCTCCTCCCATTCCAGGCATTTCCCCAGGAAAGCCACCTGGAAAAGAGCCCTACTGAGCTCATGATTGTTGTCTGGCTTCTTCCTCTCTCTGGGCTCTCTCATGCTCTAACCCTTTCTATTCTTTCTTTGATCTCTTGCTCTTCACGTTTTCGCTCATACTTTCTCCGATGTTCTGCAGTTTTCTGGGCCCTAGGTTGAACTTCTTTCAGCATTGCTCTAGCATCTTCATCATAATCCAGTTTACAGGCAAGGGCAAGATCGTGGGCTGCTTCTTCCCAATGGCTCAGAAGTCTGTGTGCTTTCCGTCTCCACTTGTAAGGCTGAGCTGAATCAGGATTTATTTCAATGGCTCTATCACAATCTCGGAGGGCAGCATTTGGCTTCTGTAATTGGATGAAGACACTGGCTCTCTTGGCACACAAAATGGCCAACCGAAGATTCAGCTCGATGGCATCTGTGAACATCGATGGCTTTCCGTAGTTCACCATCATTTAGGGCTTCAATGCTGCAACTTTCTTATCATTTGACTGATCTATCATCTCCTCGGTTATCTCTACATTTTCATCTCCCTTTTCTTGCGGGGCATCAGTGTGTGGCTCAGTCACACCTTCATTAACAATTTCTAGGTACTTTCCTCACTTGACGGTTCCTCTGTCTGTCTGGTTTCCTCTACTGTCTTACTATCTGTTTTTTCTTCCTTAATATTTTCTTCTGATTTAGCTTTCTGAGTAGCAGGTGGGACTTTATGCCCCCATGCTCGCCACCCACTCCCTCAGAAAGCGCATTTCCTCCGTGTGCAGAATGCTCGGATCCTGCTTACACATTTCACGAAGGCCCCAAACTCGCTCACTTTGCGGGGGTCCACGGTCAGGAGGTGGAGGACGCAGCTGAGGAGGCTGCAGTCCGATTCCAGGCCCGGGCACTGGCTCAGCATGATTATGTAGAAGGGGAACAGTGTTGTCAAAACATAACATTTCCGAAATAACTGAAAGCATGGATGTATTGGAAAATCTCTGTCTTTTGGAACTACCTAGTAGCCCAGTCACTCTACGACAGTAAATCAATTTTCTGGTAGAGAAAAGTTGATGAAGATAACATTAATTAGTGGTTTGACAGAGATGCCTGTGAACTGAGTTTTGAGGTACTGAGGGTTGACAATGCTGTTACCCCTGTTACCTACTGGCGTAGGTCCTGGCCCGGGGTGGTTGGAGGAGAATGACTAAGTGGACCCATGATGGGGGTTGGGAGGAGAGCAGAGTTGTGAGGTGGTGATGCCTGGAGGCCAGTTTGTAGAGACAAAGTCATTCCTAATGTTGGCTTTTATTGTTTGTACTATCTTGTGGATCCTTTAGAAAGGTGGAGGACAATTTCTCACCAATAAACTGATGACACACAGGCATCATTTGAAAAAAGGGCATCAGCTATGAAATGGAGTAACAATGCAAGTTAATATAAAAGCAACCATAGAATAGGAAATCTTAAAATATGTTTCCATTATTAAATAAATGTTGTGCCTCCTGTTGACTGACTCCGTTTTCACTGTGATTTGGGATCAGCTATGACTTCCTTTTCCCCAAACACCTGTTTTTGTTGATTATATGCCTAGAATAGACACCAGAGGGAAATGAACCAGAAGGTTTGTTGTCATTGTCTCTGGATAGAGGCATTATGGGTGATTTTTATTGTCTTTTTGCCCCTCTATTTTTTAAATTTTTTTGTGAACGTTACTCTTGTCGTATGAAAGCTAAAAGGCTATAAAAGTAATAGGGTGTTTTGCTCTCTGGACATGATGAACACACTGAACCTAATTCTGCCAGCCAAGGGGCTGCTTCCTTTGCACAATCTGGACTAGTTGTAAGGCAGAGTTACATTCTTCGTGAATGTGTCAAATACTTCTCCACTACTTTAATTGTTTCCCTGAAGAGTCGAAACTGTTAAAATTATCAAATGCTTAATTTACTTTAGGGAGTAATTTTCTTACCATGTAGGATTATATCAAACAAACATGTTTTAATTTGAATTAGAGAGCTGACTTATTTGTAAAAGGCCACCCCACTGATACTTTGATTTAGGATTTTAAAACTAATAAACAAACAAAGAAAATGTGAAAGGGGGAGAGGATTTTCATTATGTTAAGAAATATGGCTTTTGAAACAAATTAATAGAACTACTTTAGCTTTCAAAACTGTTTTAAAAGATTGCTTTTTGCTCACTGTTAATATACATGGCAGTGCAGTCTGTGAATTTTTAAAAATACAGATCAAAGAGATCAAAGTCTTATTCTTGCTTAGGCAAGATTATGCCAAATTATATCATATGCATGCACATATGAGAATATCTTTTAAATATTTTATTCGTAATTTATTTATATCTTGTTCAATTTTAGAAAAGGATTTGATGCAGCTTATAACCACTTCCTATTGAAGAAATGCAGTTGTTTTGCTTCTTTAAACAAAGCTGCAGTTAGCATATTCTTATTCATATACCAGAGCTTTTACTATTTTCTTTCTTAGCATAAATAACCAGAAGTAGGATTACTGGGTCAAATCATAGGCTTAATGGGTCACAGTTTTGACTAGTCCTATTCTCGTGAACAGAGTCTAAGAGTGTCTGTTTCTCCAAAGCTGACCATGCTGGCTGGGTGTTATTGCTCTTGTAAATTTGTACCAATCTGATCACTGAACAAGGGCATCTCACTTTTACTTAAATTGCATTTTCTTGACTAGTGGTGAGGGTCAACATCTCTCTGTGACTACTGGTCATTTAAATTTGTTCTTCTGCCACTTGCCTAGTCATAAATAGCTTTTGTACATTTTTGTTTGGATTTTTTTTCTTATCAATATCTAGGAGGCTTAAATATTTTATGAGTAATTACCTTTTGTTGGCCATCTGGATTGCAGTCTTTTTCACTGCATATCATTTAAGTTTTTTAATGGTTTCCTTTGCTAAATCAAACTGTTTAATTTTTATGTCATCGAATATTTTAATCTTTTCCTTTAAGGCTTTTAGATTTCCTGTCTAGCTTAGAAAGATCTCTACTCCCAGTTCATAAAAATGTTTTCCATATATATTTTTAAAATTTCAGGTTAATTAACTTTACATGTAAACATTAAATTCATTTAGAATTAATTTCTTAAGTGATATGTGGTGAAAGTCTACCTTTTTTTCTTCTAGATGTATAAGTAATTGTTTGAGCACCATTTATAAACAAATCACCTTTCCATTTACATTTAAATACTACCTTTATTCTGCTTTAGGTGTTTGTGTATACTGGAAGGGATAATTAAAATACAAACCTTGAATCCGTCCAGTTGACTAATGCAATTTAACGGTGAATAAGGCAAGCTTTTTTAACAATGTACATGGGTGCACAAGGACACATTCTCCCACTATCACACCACCACCTTCCTTCACTGATTGTTCTTGAAATTCATATAATATATGTGGTTCATGAATGAACCTTGTTCACTGGTTTTCATTCCTGTACTTTCTGAGTTGTAGCTAGTCCAGGAAGGATATTTTTTACTACTAGATATTTTTGGGCATAGTAGCCCATGTAGCATTTTAATCATAAATTTTTGTTGACAATATGAATTATAAACCACAAAATTCATTATCTAAGCACGTTAAGGAAGGGAGCTATTATGTATTTATTGTTTATGTATTTCTTTAATTTAGCTGTATCCAAGTTCATCAGATATATTATACATAATCAATTTGCTTTTGATTTAATATTATTTCATGATATATATTTATGGTGGTTCAAATAAGTAAAGTTGTATTGACAATCTTTCAAGATATATATATATACCAAAAGTCATGAGATTTTTTACACTGATAAATGTTTTCAAATGGCAGAACTCTTATTTAATGGAATATTCTCAATCTCCTCATTTAAGAAGTCAAATTGATTCGAGAGTGTATTTATACCACTGTAGCAATTGATTTAGTGCACTGCCATCCCACAGATTTATACATCACCCATGTAACTGGGTTAGAACCAGTCTTCAAAGAAATAATTCCAGACATTAAGTAGGTATATAAAGGATTTTTTTACTGTAACTTTAAAATCTTAATTTCTCCTTATTTTTCTTTATTTTAATTTTGAAGATAGCTAATAAAAGTTCATTAAATTATTTCTGGCTACTTATTTTAATGCCCAATAACTCAGGACTAAATGAGATGAAAAGAAATACACAGGGCTCAAAGTGAATGTAAAGGAGCGTAACTGGCTTCTAGCTTTTTCTGGCCTGAGGGTCAGTGGCATTTCTGAACAGGGAAGGAATTTTCTTACCCCAGCGTCCTTGTCATGAGGCCTTGTGGTAATCATCACTGCTGCCCCAACACAGGCCAGCCGTCCCCCCACTGGACACACCCCGGGGTCGTTCCTGTCTGTTATTATGAAGTAGGTGCTGCCACATTACTTGCTCTGGCCTGTGAAATCTGAATGGAAGTGCCGTGTTTACCTCTGGGCTCAGTATGGGAGCTGCGAGCCCTTGCACATTCCCACCCTCCTCCATTCGTGTCCTCTGCGGGTTCCCAGGGTGAGGGTGACGTGGAGAGGACTGCAGTGGACAGGGAGTGCGAATGGAAGCTGACTAAGCCTTTGCTGTGTGAGGACTTGTGCCGTTTGGAGGCTGTTCATTGTTACAACATTGTCTAGTTTATTTTTTTTTTTAGATAGAAGCCTGTTCTTGGTGCTGAGAAGCACCATCAAAGCACTTCTGAAAGGCAATAGGTACAGTTCAGTTTTCTTTCAAGCTCATATGACTTTTGGCTATAGTTGATTGATTACCTCACCCACAGCTGGGCCAGTTGAATTATTTTTCACAGGAATTTGGAGTAGGCACAGAGAGGAGTGCAATCCTTGGTTTGGCTGTATGGAGTGACAAGGGGCATTGACCTGGGGGCTGTTGGGCCCTTGTATGCAAGGAGAAGCAGAGGAGAACAGTTGCAGAGAAAGCAGAGAGAAGCACAATGTGGAGGGTGGCAGGCCCAAGACACTTGGGTGGGAGAGGAGGAGGGAGAGGGAGAAGGAGGGAAGGAGAGGGGAGAGGGAGGGAGGACTGCTGCTTTGGTTCCTGACTGCTGTCTAGTTTCTGGGCTTCATCCTTCCCAAAGACTCTGTGAGAAAGGTGTGTTGTAGCAAATCCTCCTCCCCTCCCCTTTCCCCTCTTAAGATGGTTTAGAAATGGGCTCCTGTTATTTAAACCCAAACATCCTTGATTAAGGCAGTATCCATCACACCCTTCTGACAATATGCCTAGGAAGACTGAAGGCAACAATTTCCATTTCCATCTGTGGGTCTGCCTTTGCCTTGGAATAAGGGTGTGCAACTTTACCATAGGGCCACCTGGCAGAATGCCCTAATAAGTCTGTCAATTATGAAACCAAAACTAACATAATCTCTTGATCATCTGATTGGTGAGGAAAACAGGGTGTGGCCAATGCAGTACAATGGCGAGTCTGTTGAATTTTGCTTTCTCAACCAATGATGTCTGAGAAAATCTGAGCATAAAACATCAAAAACCACAGAATATTATTATACACTAATTTTGGAAGACTCCCATTGCATACAGGCTTCTCGTTAAAGGGAAAGAGATGTATACCACATCTAACTTAGAACCATATGGTAGTGGACTCCTTTCTGATACTGTGGGAAAGTTTGGGGATCAGGCAGAAAGGGCCTTGCTACCGTCAAGGCTAATTTATAGTAAGAAAGACTAGAGAGGAATAGAGAAGAGTATACATCATTCAAATTATGAAATAAATGAGAATATTTCCTGCTCAGTGATGACCCACCCAAATCCCAATTGCATCTTTGATGTTTTCACAGAACAGGCAAAAATGTGAAGGCTTTCCAGCAGGGTTTTAATAAAACTAAAAGTGTATTTACATTAAGGTGCCTAATTGCCAAATAGTGTCTTGGGGCCAATATTAATAGCTGTTCATTTAAATTCTAGAGTAATGGTTCAAGACCTGGGAAGGGGGTGGGAGATGGTTGACTATGAATGAAGGAGCAGGATAAGAATTGCAATCAGGCTTCAAAGAGTTTTGTAAAAAAAAAAAAATAATAGGGAAGGAATTCATTGAAGTTGGGAGGATGCCATCTAGATCTTATGCTCTTTTTATGACTGTTCCAAATGAAATAACACTTTATAGTTTACTTAATTACATTATCCATTCATTTATTCAACAAGTTTTTATTAAGCACATACTTCATGCCAAACAATATATAGATGCCAGGATTACAACAGTTCTTTCTTCTTAGGTCTTTCTGCATAATTTGAATACAACAGCTATAAAAACAATTGGCTATAAAATTGTTTGCTAATAGTTTACTTCAATTCGGACTTTATACTGTTCCAAAAGGGATTTAAGGAGGCTCAAAAATTATTTTGATTAACTTCAGATGTGGGTTGTATTTGAATTATTTAAGCCTCAAAGTGGTGCAGACTGCTGTTGTAAATTTCTGGGCACCCATGCTTGTCATCTAATGGTGATGAATAATGAAAATAGGAACAGGATCTTGAAAATTCACAAAAGAAAAAAAGTCTGTGTCTTGACAGACACAAGACTCCTCTCCCAGTGACAGAGGATATATGACTGTAGCATGAAGAGTCTGTATTATTGTAGACATATTTTAAAGAATTCTCTTCTCAATAGGTAACATAAGTGCATGCCATCTAACTCTAAGGATGTGACGTGACATATAATAAACAGTGAGTTTCCCACCTACCCTTGTCCCCCGTCAGGTAGCTCGGCTTGCTCCAAGGAAGCCACTTTATTTGTTTATTCTTTCTGAGATAATTTATACAATTTACAAACATAGGTGTGTGTGTGTATTAATCCCTGCATAAAGCATAGCACAGTATGCATTGTTTTGCACGTTACTCTTTTGTTTATTTAGTGTACCTTGTATGCCATTCCTTATCTATACATGTAATGCCATCTAATTTTTTAATTGGCTTCATAGTATTTCATTGTATGAATAAACTAGAATTTATTTACTAGCTACCTATGTGTGGACATTTATGTTTTTGGTAATCTTTTGCTCCTATAAAAAAAAATGTTTCGGTAAAGATACCCTCTGCAAATATCTTACATATAAATACCTAGAAGTGGAATTGCAGAGTCAAGGGATATGTACACTTTAAATTCGATAGATATTGCCAATTATCTTTCATATATGTTGTGTCAATTTACAATCTAACTGGTAATGTATGAGATTCCATTTTTCCCTATGCTGTCTTTAATACTGTTTTCAGATATTTTTATCTTCATTTACCTAATAGGTTAAATGACATCTCATTGTAGTTTTAATTTGTATTTCTCTTATAAATGAGCTTGAACATATTTTCGTATGCTTAAGAGAAATTCATATTTCTTTTTTAGTGGGGAATCTGTTCATATTCTTTGCTCCTTTCTCTTTGTTGGAGTTTTTTCTTATTGTTTGTAAGATGTTTTTATTTATTAAAGCAATCAATTCTTTGTCTGGAATATGAGTTGCAAATATTTTTCTTCTTTTTATTTATTTTTTAACTACTCAGACATTTTAAATATTGGTCAAATTTATTGCTCTTTTGTTTTTATTATTTCTGGATTTTGTGCCATACTTGGGCCATTCTGACTGAAATTAAAAAAAATTCTCCTGGGTTTTCTTCTTATGCTTTTCTGGTTTGATATTTCAGATTTATATCTTTGATCCATTTAGAATTAATTTTATTAGAGGGTATGAGGTAATGACCTTATGTTCTTGTTTTCCCCACTGGCAGGCCAGTCAGTGGTCTCAGCACGCAGCATTGTTAAAGACGGTTTTAGAGTAGGGTGGGAGTTTTATAGAAGTGAGAGCAGGCAGGAGGGCACTCTGGGGGACACAGGTGATGAATTCCAGCACTTTCCTTTGCCTATGCTATTTTTCTCTCCCTTTCTTCCTGCTCCCACCTGGATAGCTCTTAATTTTTGTTGCTTTATCTAATTCCGGGGTGTTCCTGCATTGGTCTCTGGCCCTTCCAATCCCCTTGAGTGAATTGGATTAGCCTTCCTGCTTCCTGTTGGAGGAAAGGAATGAGCTGGTGCAGAACACACGTAGTCTATGTGGTGAAGCCATGACAAGGCTGGCAAGCCTGAGGTGCACGTGGGGCTGGACAGTGTGTGTTATTTGACAGTCAAGATTCTTGGGCCTTTGAGGAGTGGCCGACTTTCTGGGGAGGTCACAGAGATGCTCGTTGCAGTCGAGGAGGTTATATGTTTTTCAAATCATTTTGCTGTTGACCTAGACAGTTATTTATTGTAGGACATTGTTTAGAAGTTAGTGTAATATTTATTTAATGAATATGCTTATATCTCCATGTGTAAACATATTATCAATACAAAGAACTTGTTTTGTGGATTTCTTATCCTTTGCATAGTCTTTTGTCAACAGGAACTCTGAAAGCTGACCTCCTCCTTCCTGTGGGAGCAACATTTCTAAGAAGGCACAAATGATTTTTTGTTGTATTATTTGGAAGAAAGTTTGGCAAAAAGCATGGCATCTAGAAAGCTGAAGCTGGCACCAGGTTTAGTTCACTTTTCTTTTCTCTTGGCACACTCCCTCCCACCTCCTTCATGATCCCACGCTCAGTCAGTCTCCCATCCCCCTGGACCTGTGACCTTCCACTCTGCTCACCTTCACAGCTTCTCCCCCAACCCCCACAGCTGATAAACACATTCAAGCCCTCCATCTTCACAAAACAAACCCACCCCCTTAGCCTTTCCAATCCCCCTTTTAACTAGTGCCTAATCTCTCATTCCTCTTCTTAAGTTCTTTTTTTTTTTTTCCTTTTTTTGAGACAGAGTCTCTCTCTGTCACCCAGACTACAGTGCAGTGACATCATCATAGCTCACTGCAAGCTCAGATTTCTGGGCTCAAGGGATCCTCCTTCCTCAGCTTCCTGAGTAGCTGGGACCATAGGCGTGCATGACTACGCCTGGCTAATTTTTCTATTGTGAGTAGAGATGGGGTCTCACTCTTGCTCAGGCTGGTCTTGAACTCCTGACCTCAAGAGATTCTTCTGCCTCGGCCTCCCAGAGTGCTAGGATTACAGGTCTGAGCCACTGCACCTAGCCCTCTTCTTAATGTAAGTTCTTGAAAGAACAGTTCCTGCTTGCTCTTTTTACTTGCTCATTTCTTAACCTGCTGTTGTCTGGGCTCACCCCTGTCATACCATTAATGTGACTATTGTTTGGGGCAACAATGTCCCAAGCAACGGGACACTCTAGTTGCCAGAGCCAGTGAATATTTTCCAGGCTCAATGCTCGTGATAGATAGAGCACTCTCTGTTGGACTTGTGCATTAGGTACTGATCATCACCGCCTTCCTTTTGATTATGGTATCTTCCCTTTGTTCTCTGACTGGTCTTTCTCTCTCCCAAAGGGGTCTGCTCTTCCTCTTCCTACTGCTTAAGTATCAAGCAGTCCCCAAGGTTGTGGCCTCAGCCATTGGCTTTACTGCTTCACATACTCTTTGTAGATGTTATCATGCACTTATTGGATGCCAACTGTTGTATAGTTGGATACAACTCCTTTATCTTTGTATCCCAGTAGACATCCACCTGGAGCCTTAGATTAAAAAATCCAGCCAACTTACTGTGATCCTATAGGCCCTCAAACACAGATGAGGACTGGACGCAGCATCTACATTCTGTATTAGCTGCTTCTCTTCCTTCTCCATTCTCTATGTGATTCAATAGCTTCATCTTCACTCAGTTGCCCAAGAAGGACCCCAAAGAGTGGGTCTTATTGGCTCTTCTCTTTCCCTTACCTTTACATCCAGTGAAGCACCAGTATCTGGTAATTTTGCCTCCCATGTGTTTAATTTGTTCTCTCCGTGGCCCTAGTTCAGCTCTTCAGCCACTCACATCTGGACTACTTTTAATTGGGCACTTTGATTCTGCTCAGATCCATTTTTCATACAGTTACAAAAGGGATCTCTTAAAAATGGACATCTTACTATATAAGCCACTCCTTTCCCATTACTCCTTGTTGCTTGTAGGATAAGTTCAGTCCCTCTGGGCTGCATTACAAGACCCTCTGATCTGCCCCTCTACCTCTCTCCCATTTCTTGTTACTCCTTATCTGGCACTTTCGCATCCCACAATGTGGAAGAGCTGTAGTTTTCCCCTGGCCTCTGTTCCTTTGTTCAGGCTGTGCCTTCAGTCCGTCCCCTTTTTATCTTTCATGAAGTGATGATTACTTTCCCCTAAGACAGCTCAGGCATCGTCCCCTGGGGAAAGTGTCCCCAAAGGCTCCTTGTCCTGTTTAGGTGGCCTTGTAGGAGCTTCAAGTTATTCAGCTCCATCTCTATCATTGCACTTATCCTACTCTTTTATTTCCTTCTAAATAATTGTATTTAAGTATCTCTCCCCCTACACTGGGCTTAGGGCGGGGATAAATGCTTTCACTTGTATCTCCTATGCTGTGCTCAGGGCTTAGCACATGTTCTGACTTAATCAATGCTTATTGAATATATCTTGAATGAATTAATTAATAAATGATTGAAATTCAATGACTGTTCACAGATATGAATGACATTATTGACTCAGAAAATACCTCAGGAAACATTTTTTATTAAACCAGATATAAATATAAATTCACATCCTTACTCATATTTATCAAGAATCTGAAGCAGAGAGCCTAAAAGACGACTAAATTTTTTTCTTTCCATTTGTCCATTGGTTTGATTTTCTTTGAAACTGGTGTTTTTTGGGGACTCTTACACATACTTGTATCCTCTTATTGTGATGCTGCTGAAAGATATAGATTCACAGGGGAATGGAGATACTGGTAAATGAAGATGTGAACATTTAAGCGATTTCTTTAAGATCTGCTTTCAAGATTGTTTGAAACCATTTCGATAAAAATTTTAGCCAGTTTGAAGAAAATACCCAGAAGGCATAGATATTAATAGTTTACTCCAGTACCAGATGATATTAACTGAAGGAAGAGACATCGCAGTTGTGGCACCTTGTCATAAATTTCTCGGCGGAGCAGTTATTCTACAGGGCAGCCTACCACTTGAATTAGTGTTACTAGTAGAGTCTCTTAAAAAACTATGTTTACTGATTGACACCGTAATAACAGCACCACATGCCTGATGGCTGATATACAGTCTTTGATCGTTGTTCCGTATGACTGAGCCTTCATCCACACTCAATCAATCATCTCAGCACAGTCAACTACATTAGGAAATGAGGGCAAGCTTTTGCTTAGTAATGCATTTGATAAGTTCAATCTTCTAAATCTGGAACTAGGTGATAATATGGCTAGTAGGTGTTCAAATGGAGAATAATTTATTGTGATTTTTGGCATGCAATTTCACCCCTGCTGGTCCAGAAACTCATTACAAGGTGAAGTGATTGCTAATCAAGATTTCTGGGCTCTATTTCTTCCCTGATAAGTTCTCCTACCCCTCCAACTCCAGGCATTTTATCCCAATTTTCAGCTGATATCAGCATGTCATGTGTCTTTCCCTAAGTAATAAAATATTATAAAAGTTATGTGATA
>NW_012143856.1:1205254-1214364 GCF_000956105.1 Propithecus coquereli | reverse complement strand
CTCGCGCACTTTCTTAAAATACTGACTTCCTTTGGATTTCTGGCTCCAAATCACAACTGAAAAGAAGCAAGTCTACTTTTAAATTTTTAAGAAACAAGGGAGCTCAGACCACAATGCGAACAAAAACGGCTTTCACGAGGAGTCAGCTGACAATTGTTTGGTTGTTATCACATTAGTAGGTGGCTGATCCCCCCTCATTGACATTTGATGAGATGTTGCATCTGACGGCAGGCCACGGCGTGAGCAGGCTCCGCTGCTAGAGTTGCTCTCTGGGCAGGGTGAAGGACGGCCTTGACCCACCTCACCGAGCTCCCTCATCTCGTGGCCACATTTGAGGACTGTGCTAGAGTTCAGGAAAACATTGATTGTTGTGTATGGTCCTCAGTCTCATGGAGACGAGAGAGCCACAGATGCATAGGTACTTGTGTGTGGGTGTGTGGCCGTGTACGTGTGTGCATGTAAACCCACAAATGGTCAGTTGCCTTAGGATAAAACACTATGATTTATTAAATATTACTAAGTTTCAGTATTACCTAGGATTACATATACATATATATGATTTATAATACAGAAGGGAAAAGGCACTATGACAAAGCACACAATTTGAATAGGAAAAAAAATACATTTTAAAGTTTAAAGGCAACATAATCCTCTGTCAGTGGGCTTTGCCAGGTGATGTGGAGGGCAGTGATCTAGGGCCCCAGCCCTTCAGGGCAAGCACAGCAGGCAGGGTGCAGAGTACCTAGATATCCTTCCTGAAAGAGTCTTTCCCCTCTAATTTCAGTTAGAATGAGGAAGCTGACCTCATGGTGACAAATAGCAGTTTGTTTGATGATCTACGGGGAAATTTTCTCTTTAAAATATGCTATATCCTGGGTTTGGAGTTCATGTATGGAACTCAGGGGTCTCTGACCCTTGAAATTATATTCAAACTGTTGTAGGTATTTGTATATGTGCCTTTTTCTAGGGATTTATTTATAGCGTGTACATTTTTGTAGGGATAGGGTCTGTCATTTTTTTCAGGTTCTCAAAGCGGTGTGTGAACACTCCTACGCCAGTCAAACAACCATGTCTTAAATGATTTAGGGTTTTAGGTCATAGGGGTGGTAGATTGTATTATTGTTCAGAACTATTCCCTGAGCCTCCCTGTTGGCCACTTCCTGTAGGAGGCTCAGAGTTCCACCCCACTGATGTTGGGTTTGGCTGTGTGGCTTGCTTTGGCCAAGGGAATGAGTAGCTCTGACACATGCCACTCCTGAGCAAAAGCTTTAAAAGCCATTTCCTGGTTCCACCATCGCTCTTTTATCTCTGCCACAAGACTGGCATGCCCCAGAAAGGTGCTGCACCTACTGCCTTGACTGGGAATGAAGATGCCAGGGCTGAAGTTGATTCTTGAATGTGTCACATGAGTAAGAAGTAGACCATATTGTTGTAAGTCCCTGGGGTCTGGGGGTTCTTTGCTGCTGGCAGCATAACTTAGCTTGAGCGGACTGATCCAATAGGTGGGAGTCTGAATTACATTCAGAATTCAGCAGGACACCACTGAAAGCCCTAGTATAATGAGCTTCCTGTGGTTTAGTTCATTTAGAAGTGATGCATTTTTCCTATGGATTCTGTGTGGTCTTTCAAGTTTTCCCCATGGAGATGGAAATAAACCATTAGTCCTATGGGGTTTGTTACTAAAAGTCAGAGAGGCCATTTTGTCAGGTTCAGAATCCTTCTCTCTGGGAGAAGGGAGCCACTCTGCATCTGTTTCTTTCCTCTGGCTGTAGCTAGTATGTGTAGGGAAGAATTACTGATATGGGGGAGGAGGTATATGAGGTCAAGAACAGCTCTTTGAAGCATAACACAAACCACCAAACACAGTAGGTATAAACATATTGAAAAATTATGGGGTGCATATCATTTGCGGTGCAAAGTGTACTATAGATTTATTTTATGAAATGTTCCCTTACTCTAGGCATGACAAGGATGAAGAATAGTTGTTACCACAACAGAGCACAATGAAAGGCCACCCAAAAAAGAAAACAGATTTCAGAGGTGACTCATAAACAAAGTACTACCTTCAGGAAAATAAAGAAGCCATCCATTACCCACAGAAAGAGCATAATAATAAGGACAAGTGCTTCATCACCTCATGTTTGACTGCTAGAGGTCAGAACTCTCACAAGGGAAACACTGCAATATCTCATTCTTTAGTCGGAATGGGCTGCACCTGAATCAGAGAACTATTCTGTCTTTGGAGAGATTTGATTTATTCTACACTCCTGGATTCTTAACAACCACCATGATTATGTGGTTTTTAAGTTTTTAATAATTTTATTGTTTTTTAAAAAATCTGCAGTCAGTTAATTATCCCTATTGACTTAAAATGGGGAAGGTTGCTGGCCAGCTCATAAGAGATCTGCCCTAAAGCTTTTCACTTAATGGGAAATGATTATAGGAAACTGTATTGCTATGGTATTAATACCCCAAGTAGAATAACTTCTTCCTAACCTAGAACACTACATCTAAGAAAATGTTCAACTTCTTTTCGTGATAGCCTATAAGACTATTTCATATTACTTTATGACACTTATGCATTTGTTTAGCAGTTACTTACTGGCATCATCTTCTATTTGCCAGGGACTGTTCTTAGGGGGCTCAGCAAAGACTCTGCCCTCAAGGCGGTTTGCATTCTAATGGGGAAAGGCTGAAATTAAATACCAACAACAAAGACAAACAAATATGTCAGATGTTAGATGGCAAAAAATAGTCTGAAAATA
Organism: Propithecus coquereli; assembly: GCF_000956105.1. NCBI lineage: Eukaryota > Metazoa > Chordata > Mammalia > Primates > Indriidae > Propithecus > Propithecus coquereli. The sequence goes on along the minus strand of NW_012143856.1, from coordinate 1,211,599 downwards.
GTAGAGTAAGGGGAGGTAGGGAATTACGGGCAGGGATACTGTTTTACGCAGGATGATCAGGGCAGTTCTCACTGATGAAGGGCATTTATGAAGGTCCTTAGTGAAGTGAGGGAATGGCCATGTGACCATGCAAAGATCTGTGACAAGAGTAGGGAGTTGGATCTATGTCTCATTTGACTCAGGAATGGTCCTGAAAAGTATGAATTTTATTTTAAGCATATTATGGAAACTTATTATAACTTTTTTCGTAGTGAGTCTCTCTCTAAAATGAAGATTCTGTTGGTAAAATGAACAATTATGCCTTAAAAGTAATCTACATTGTTAAGTGTAGGTTTCCACATATTGAATTCACCTTAAGAAGGTTACACATGTTTAGGGTAAGATATTGTAGATGAATAATAGATAAGATCAGTTTTGAATTAGAGAAAAGTCTTGGATACAGATCTCTTTTTTAAAGAAGATTTATTATTTTAAAGTATGTATAATTATAAGCAAGTCAACAGTGTTACATAGTTGAGGCTCTTGTAATACCTCTTTGAATTAATAATCAGAATGCTTTATTAGCATATGTAAATCACATAAATAAATGCTTTCAAAATGTCTGAGAGCCCTTAAAAAATGATTTCTGTAGTTGGGTTAGCATTCTCCTTGTACCCCTACTTACCCTGAGGATGTGCTGGAAACACATATTTTTTAAAACTAATGCAGACATAACTCAGGCCCCGGGCAGGTTATCACAATTTCCAAGTAAAGGGTATTTAAATCTAAAAGATTGTGCTCCGCTCCTCTTTAAGCTCCATCGTTCTTGCATTCACTGATTGTTGTGTGAAAAAAATAAAACTGTTAACAAAAAACAGTGAGTTACTGAACTTGTCATCACCCCATTTTAAAGTAAGCCTTATGCATAAGCTTTTAAGAGTTTTTTTGGTCTTTACTTCCATGTATTTGGGGGGTACAAATGGTTTTTTGTTGTGTGGATAAATTGTATAGTGGTGAAATCTGGGCTTTTAGTGTACCAGTCACCTGAATAGTGTACATTGTACCTAATAGGTAATTTTTTATTCCTCACCTCCTGCCAACCTCCCCCTTCTGAGTTGATAGTGTCTATTATACAACTCTATATGCCCATGAATATGCATTGCTTAGCTCCCACTTATAAGTGAGAACATACAGTATTTGGTTTTCCATTCCTGAGTTACTTTCCTTAGGATAATGACCTCCATTAGTTCCATCCAAGTCTACAAAAGACATTTCATTCTTTTAAATGTCTGAGCATTCCATTATATATGTATATATACATATATATATATCAATATATCACATTTTCTTTATCTACTCATAAGGTGATGGGCATTTAGGTTGATTCCATATCTTTGCAATTGTGAATTTAGCCATGACACACATATGAGTGCAGGTGTCTTTTTGATATAATGACTTTTACTTTGGGTAGATACCTGATGGTGAGATTGCTGGATTGAATGGTAGATTTACTTTTAATTCTTTGAGAAATCTCCATATTATTTTCCATAGAAGTTGTACTAATTTAATTCCCACTAATAGTGTATCAATGGTCCCTTTATACCTCATCTGTGCTGCATATACACATCTATTTTTTTTTTTTTTTACTTTTTAATAATGGCCATTCTGACAAGGGCCTACATTTTGGCTATAAAAAAAATTGCATGCTCTGATGGTTGTAGTTCAAATCTGAGGAAATATGAGCTTTGATTCACATTGCTATTTTCGAACATTAAGTTTGCTGTTAATTTATCAAAAAGCTTAACTGTGAAGGTGAGCAATCAATATAAAAAATACAGTCCCTATACTCTTCACCTTCTTGCAAACTTCCCTTTTCCCCTTGTAGTAGATGCAATAAATGTCAGATGCTGAAGAGGTCAAATCAGATCTATCCTTTCAGCATTATGACCAGTTTCAGGACTTGACCTTTCTGGGCGAGTGCTTGAGTGACAGACCAATTTCCCTCCCTCCCCCACCAGAGAAGAACACTCATTGACTAGCCAGATTGTGGCACTCTTTCTTAGGGTTATCTGAGGCAGTGTTTTTGCATGTATTTTCTCTGTTGCGTTAAATAACACAGGTGTTACTTTTAATATGTAAAAACATTTGTCCCTTCATGGCAGAATGGTATTTTACAAGCAAAACACTTTTGTCTTTAATTTACAGGTGTACCAGACCAAGTTCTCTGTCTTAAAAAATGTCCCAACTTGGTTTACTTTTCTTTTCTAAGAAATCTGTTTTCTATTTTCTCCGTGTGGTTTCCCCTAAAGAGCCTATTTGTTCATATCTTGGCTTTGAAATAGGGCTTGACAGTATTATAAAATCAATGGATTCTCTTTAAAGCACCAAACTCAGCCCAAGTGGTTGAGATTGAGGGGCCAACTTTTCTCATGGTTCCAGACAAGCGCACTTTCCCCCTCCCTCCACCCCATCCTTGCCCTTTCAAACTTGTGGATGCTTGTTTTTAAAATGAGTTTTCTTCTTGCACTCCTAACTTCTATATCTGCTGTATTAGTTTTCTAGGATTGCTATAACAGACTATCACAAACTGGGCATCTTAAAACAGCAGAAATTTATTCTCTCACAGTTCTGGAGGCCAAAAATCTGAAATCAAGGTGTCAGCAGAGTCATGCTCTCTCTAAAGGCTCTATGGAAAAATCCTTTCTTGCCTCTTGCCAGCAATTCTTTGTTTTCTTGGTTTGTATATAGACCCATCACTCTAATCTCTGCCTTTTTGTCTTCCCATAGTATTTTTTTTCTCTGTATCTCTGTCCAAATTTTCCTCTGCATATGAGGACACCAATCTGTTAGCTACATGCTTAGAAGTAAAATCATTAGGTGTTAGAACATGTGTTTATTTAGCATTTGCAGATCTTCTCAGTTTTCCAAAGCGGTTATATCAGTATACACTCATACCAGCAATGTATAAGAGTTTCAGTTGCTCCATATCTTTGCTAAAATTTGAAATTTTTTTTCATTTTAGCCTTTTTGGCAAATATATAATGAAATCTCATCGTGATTTTCATTTGCATTTCCCCGATGGCTGATGACATTGAGCATATTTCATTATTTACATTCAGATGTTCTTTTTGTGTAGTATCTTTTTAAGCCTTTTCCCTTCATTTTATTAGATTTTTCTATCCTTTTATTATTAATTTATAGCAGTATTTTACATGTTCTAGATAAAAGCTCTTGTCAGATATATGTTGTACAAAAATTTTCTACCGTGCTGTGGTTTGTTTTCTCCTTCTTAGTGGTGCCTTTTAATCAAGTCGATTTTCATTTATGGTGAGAGCTTTTTATATCTTGTTTAAGAAATCTTTGCTTGCCCCAAGATCATGAAGATATTCTCATATGTTATCCTTCAGAATATTTATTTTAACCTTTTGCATTTAGGCCTATAATCTATTTGGAATTGATTTATATGTCTGTGTGAAATAGAAGTCAAGGTTATTTTTCCCAAATGGATATCTAATTGGTCCAGCACCATCTACTGAAAAGATTGTGTTTTCCCACTTTTATTGATAATTAGGTGATTGTATACGTATGAGTCAGTTCCCGGACTTTCTAGTCTGTTTAACTTTGCACAAACATTATTTTGTTTTTGTTACTATAGCTTTATAATAAATCTTATATCTATTAGCATAAGACCTCCAAGTTTGCTCTTCTATCTTAAAGGTTGAGCTATTCTTGGCTTTTTGTGTTGCAATAAAATTTTTGAATTCAGCTTATAAATTTCTAAAGAAAGTACCTATTAGGAATTTGATTTGGAGTTATTGATTGTGCAGATTAATTTGAAGAGAATTGACATCTTTATAATACTGAGTCTTTTTTAAATTTTTTTTTTATTTCAGGGTATTATGAGGGTACAAACATTTTGGTTACATTTTATGTCTTTGCCTCACCCAAGTGAGGGTTAGAGGCACGCCCTTCCCCTCTACAACGCTCACCGTGTCCTTTAGTTGTGAGTTAACCTCCCTCCATCCCCCAAATCCCTGGAGAATATTACTGCCATGTGGGCACATTAGTGTTAATCAGTTAGTACCAATTTGTTGGCGAGTACAAGTGGAGCCCATTCTTCTGATCTTGTTCACTTTGGATAATGGGCTCAAGTTCAATCCAGGAAAATATAAGAGGTGCTAGATCACTGTCATTTCTTATAATTGAGTAATATTCCATTGTATACATATACCACATTTTAATAATCCACTCATGAATTGATGGTCACTTGAGTTGTTTCCACATCCTTGCAATAGTGAATTGTGTTGCCAAAAACATTCGGGTGCAGATGTCTTTATTATAGAATGTCTTTTGCTCTTTTAAGTAGATGCCTAATAGTGCTATTGCTGGATCGAATGGTATTTCTATTTTTAGCTCTTTGAGGTATCTCCAAATTCTTTTCCACAGAGGCTGCACTAATTTGCAGTCCCACCAGCAGTGTAAGAGTGTTCCTGTCTCTCCACATCCTCGCCAGCATTGTTGTTTTGTGATTTTTTGATAGAGGCCAATCTCACCGGGGTTAGGTGATATCTCATTGTGGTTTTGATTTGCATTTCTCTAATGATTAGAGATGTTGAGCATTTTTTTATATGTTTGCTGGCCATTATTCTGTCTTCTTTTAGAAGTTTCTGTTCATTTCCTTTGCCCATTTATTGATGGGGTTGTTTGATTTTTTCTTATTAATTTTTTTAAGTTCTAGATAGATTCTTGTTATCAGCCCTTTATCAGATGTGTAGAGAGCAAATATGTTCTCCCATTCTGTAGGCTGTCTATTCGCTCTAATGATGGTTTCCTTGGCAGTACAAAAGCTTTTTAATTTGATCAGGTCCCATTTATTTATTTTTGTTGCTGCGATGATTGCTTTGGAGTCCTATAATCAATAAAAATGATTTGTTTTTCTAATTCAATGATGGCAAACTTTTTCTGTAAAGAGTCAAATAGTAAATATTTTAGGCTTTGAGGATTATATACTGTTGCTGTCACATATTTTTATTCTTCCTTTTTGTTTTATAGCCCTTTAAAAATATAAAAAAACACTTCTTAGCTCATGGGCAGTACAAAAACAGGCTGTGCTGCAGTTTGCCAATCCCTGCTCTATTTACTCAGTTTTTCTTTAATATATCTTAATAATGCTTTGTAGTTTTATGTTTAGAGTTCTTGCACATCTTTCATTATATTTAATGTTAGCTATTTGGTGATTTTTGATACAAATATGAGAAGTAGAATTTTTAAATTTTATTTTTTCAATTGTTTATTGCTTGCTTGTGTATAGAAAGAAAACAGATCTTTGTATATTTACTTTTTGTCCAGTGATCTAACTATGTTATTAATTATAATAGTTTAGCTGAGAGTCTTTTGGAGTTTCTACATATAGATAATGTCATGTGGTAACTATAGAGTTCTTTATCTTGTTTTCCAAACTTTATATCATTTATTCATTTTCTTATCTTACTCTACTGGCTAGGACTTCCAGTACAAGATTAAATATAAATGATGACTGTGAGCAATTTTTGTTTTCTCAAAGAGAAGGGATTTAAAATGTTACAGTTAAGTATGATAGCTATAGGATTTTTGTAAATACCTTTTACCAGATTAAACAAGGGGCTAGTTTGCTAAGAGTTTTAAAATCATTAGTGAGTGTTGACACTTATCGTATGCTTTCTCTGAATCTATTAAGATGATCATATCATTTTTCTTCTTTACTAGTTAATGTAGTAAATTATAATTTTCAAATGTTAGGCCAGCCTTGCATTCCTAGAATAAACCCCATTTGATAATTGTGTAGTATCCTTTAATATCTATATCTATGTTGCTATTTTCTTATGTGCATTTTCATGAGAGAGATTGGGCTGTAGTTTCCTACTTTTGAAATATCCTTATCATGTTTTAGTATAAAGGGTATGCTGACCTCTCTTCTACTCTCTTTTTGTATTCTCTGAAACAATTCGTGTAGTGAGGGAGGCCATTCTGGGCCCTCAAGACCAGCCCAGCTGCCAGCCGAATACCACCGAAGGAGCCCAGTCCATATTACACAGAGTGCAAGAATCGCCCATCTGAGCTTTTCCTGAATTTGTGATACACACAATTATGAAATAGGATTAAATGGTTATTGTTTTCATCCACTAAGTTTTAAGGTACTGGGTATGTAGTAGTATCTCATTGTAGTTTTAATTTGCACTTTCAAAATATAGTAATGATTTTGGAGAATCCTTTTTATGTACATCTCTGCCATTTCATTTATCTTCCTTGGTGAAGTATCTGCTTAAATCTTTGGCCCATTTTTTAAATTTGATTTTTTTATAAAGTTTTTCCAATATTGAGTTTTGA
>NW_012143856.1:1187027-1203634 GCF_000956105.1 Propithecus coquereli | reverse complement strand
TTTGTGTTAACAATATGTTCTTTCATCTCCTCAAAGATGTTGTCATATTTTCTTCTGGCTGTCACAGGTTTTCATGATAACTCTGTATTCATTTATTTTTCTCTGGTACAGTTTGATTATGAAGTATTTGGGAATTATTTCTTGAGTTTATCATTCTTATCATTTGAGGTTCTTTGAGTATCTTGAATCTATAAATTTATCTTTCCCCAAACTAGAAGTCTGTTCATTTTTGTTTTTCAGCACTTTTTCCCCTCTGTTTGCTTTACGTTGGATAGCTTCTATTGCTATGTCTCTGATATTTTCACTGGTATACTACTAAGGTTTTCTTCTACAGTGTCTCATTGCCTGCTAATACTATCCAATGCATTTTATTTTTGAGACAAGGTCTCACTATATTGCCCAGGCTGGTCTGAAACTCCTGGGCTCAAGCAATCCTCCCACCTCAGCCTCCAAAGTTACTGGGACCACAGGTGCGCACCATTGCACCTGGCCAATTAAAAACATTTTTTTAGAGACAAGGTCTCTCTATGTTTCCTAAGCTAGTCACAAACTCTCTGGCCTCAAGTGGTCATCCTTCCTCAGCCTCCCAAGTAGCTAAGATTATAGGCATGAGCCATTGTGCCCAGCTTTCAATGTATTTTTTATTTTAGATGTATTTTTTCTCCAGATTTTCCATTTAAGTCTTTTTTATATCTTCTGTTTCTTTGTTTATCATATTCATGTTATACTTCACATTATTGAGCATATTAGTAAGATTTATAAAAGCTGTTTTAATGTCCTTTTCTGCAAATTTCATCATCTCTGTCATTTTTGTTTCTGCTTCTATTGATTGATAGAATCTTCTGGTTATAGGTCTTATTTTTCTTCTTTGACACATGCCTGGAATATTATTTTATTGGTGCTGGACACTGCAATTGACATTGTTTACTGCTGGATTTTGTTGTATTGTTCTAAAGAGTGTCGGACTTTGTTCTTGAACTTGCAGATCAATTTGATCCCTTTGAAGTTTGCTTTTAAGTTTTCTTATGACAGGTCCAGAGCAGTATTTACTCCAGGGATAATTTATCCCATCACTACTTAGGCATGATTCTTTTGAAGATTCAACCCATGCTCTGTATATTATGAAGTTTCTCCACTCTGAGTGATAGGAATATGAATTATTCCCATTGCTGTGTGATTTCTGGGGACTTTTCAGCTCATTGCTTTTTGATAGTTCCCCAGCCTCATGAGGTTTTACTCTAGTCATGTGCAGATTAGTACTTAGTCAGACTTGAGGGGATTTTTTTTTAAGATCTCTGGAATTCTTTTTCTGCTTTGCTCTCTCCTCTACAATATTCTGACCTGCACATTCTATTCACTGTGGATTATTTAAACTCTGATCTTTGTCTCTTCATCTCACTCAGACTGCCAGATTCTGTCTGAGTTCCCATCCTCTGAGCTATAGCCATAATGATGCCTTCAGGCAGCAAACTGGGGCAATCATAGCACTTATCTCATCATTTCCCTTCTCTCAGAGATCATAGTCCTGAGCTGCCTGTTGCCTTACACCTGAAAAACCGTTTTATATATTTTGTCCAATTTTATAACTGATTGTGGGAGAGCAATACTTATAGCAATTAATACTTCATGCACGGGTGAAGGTCCAAATGTAGACTTTTTAGGATCTTTTATATACAGGGCATTGGGTTAGATTTCATGGGTTAAGTACATGCATAATTATTTTTGAATGCATGCAAGGTCGAGACATAATCTCTGATTGGTTAGCTTTTAGTTTTCTTTCCTTGGGCCTCAGTTTTTGGTACATTCAATTTGTTCATTCTTTCTGCAAAATTGGTTGCGTTTTAGTATAAATGGCTATAGATGCAGGCGAGAACAATTGAATGTCTTAGTCATTTCCATTTCATGACTGGACTATTGCAATAGATTCCTAATTAATCCTGATCTTTTGAGTCTCAATCTCTTCTACTCCCATCTCCCCATCATCTCCAGAGTGATTTTAAAAATATATACTGACCTGGATAACTGTATTTACCTTGTACCTCTCTTCCTGCTTCTACCTTGTTCCCTTCTACCATTGCCACAGTCTATTCTCAGCCAGGCAGCCAGATTGATCCTTTCAAAACATAATTCAGGTCAAGCTACTCCCCTGTGTTGTGTCTCTCATGTGCATATATAAATCCTTTGGTATCTCCCTCTCTCATTCAGAATAAAAGTCGAAGTCCCTCAAGGGCCCATGAGTCCCTACGTGATCTGGCCCCCTCTGACCATATCTCGAGATCTTTTACTCATCTCCTTTCCTTCTATTGTAGCCACACTAGCATCCCTGCTATTATTTCAGCACATCAGACGTGGTCCTGCCTCATGGCCTTTGAAGTGGTTTTCTCCTCTGCCTTGAATGCTCTTCCTTGAGATTTCCTTGTAGTCAACTCTCTCACCCCTTCAAGTCTTCAGTATCATCTTCTCAATGTTGTCTCCTTGGCCCCTCAATTTAATGATAAAATCTGACCACATCATCCTCTCTGCTTCAGCACTTTTTTTTTTTTGAGACAGAGTCTCACTCTGTCACCCCAGGTAGAGTGCAGTGGTGTCATCATAGCTCACTGCAACCTCAAATTCCCGGGCTCAAGCAATCCTCCCGCCTCAACCTCCTGAGTAGCTGGGACTACGGGCATGTGCCACCATGTCCAGCTAATTTTTCTATTTTTAGTAGAGATGGGGTTTTGCTGTTGCTCAGGCTGGTCTCAAACTCCTTAGCTCAAGCAATCCTCCTGCCTCGGCCTCCCAGAGTGCTAGGATTACAGGCTTGAGCCACCATGCCTGGCCTCTGCTTTAGCACTTTCAATCCTTCTTCCCATGTTTGATGTTTGCTCAAAGTACTTATCAGCTTCTAATATACTAGATACTAAGCACTTATTATGTTTATTATCTGTCATCTCTCCCCCACTAGGATTTAAACTTGCCAATGGCAGGGCTCATTGTCTATTTTGTCCAGTGATGCATCACAGTGCCTAGAACAGGGCCTGGCCTCTAGTAGATATACAGTAAATATTTTTTGAATGTATGTAAATCTGATGTCATTCCTTTCAGGAAGATACTTTATTTCTTAATCATCACTAGGATGAAGTCCAAACTCTTCATAAAGTGGAATACATTCTTCATGACCTCTTCCACCTGCTGAGCTCTACCTTTTTAGCTTCTCCAACCCACCATCCACTTAAATTCTACCCATCATGAACTAAAAGTTTCTGAAACATTACTTGCTCTCTCACATTTCTTGGCAACATCTGAGGCAGCACCCACTGCTTTCTAGTCATTTTTAAGTATTAGAACAATTTCACCTTCAGGTGTGAACAAGTCTGGGCCAATATATAAGCCCAAACTTCAATGTCTTATCTGATATTAGGTTTCTTCCCCTCCCCCTGGAAAGGATGCCAGCTCAGAGACTTACAGTGGAGAAGAGGGTGTGATTTGGTCTTTCATTCTCTATCTCCCTTCTTTCTCTACTTCTCCTGTTCTCTCCAGAGTCTCGTGTGGAATGGAAGAGAAAGGGTGGAGTCTGCCATCTGTTGAGGTTGTAATCTGACTGTGGTGCCCTCTCTGAGGCTGGTGCTCACATGCATATCACAAGGTTCTCTGGTGATTCTACCACCACTATCAGGGACCTCTGAGATGCACAGGACCCTGATGTAGGTGATATACTTTTGACTGATTTCTAGTAGCACACCCCTCTTGACACCTTTCTGCTGGGATATTCTCATCCTGGCAAAGCCCTCTTGGACAAGATTCTTTTAAGATGTTTTGAAAGAGATCCTGAGTATAAAGCTCAACTGTACAAAAACAGACCTGCCACCTGGGGCATAATTGTCAATACAGTTTATTCCATGGCTGTCCTTTCTGTCTTAAATAATGATGAAATTAGGTAGATTATAAGGAATGAATTAAATTTATGAAGCCAACAGAGAAGTGGAAACACTCCTAGGTGGGACTCCAACAGTGGCCTTTGTTTGGCTGGAAACAAGTTTCTATTTGACTGCATGGTCTTCATATATTCAGATGAACAAGTTAGGTATAATGAGTCCTTTGTATTTGTTGGTCTGCATTTATGGATTCCACATTTGTGGATTCAACCTACTTTGGATCAAATATATTTGGAAAAAATTCCACAAAGTTCTAAAAATTAAAACTTAAATTTGACATGCACCAAGTACTACATTCAATTGATGTGAATGAATGATGTGTATTTAGTTTGAGGAATCTTTTTATTTCCATCTTAATTTCCTCCTTGACCCAGTAATCATTCAACAGTAGATTGTTTAATTTCCATGACTTTGTGTAGAATTGAATGTTTCTGTTGGAGTTGATTTCTAATTTTGTTCCATTGTGGTCTGAGAAGATGCATGGTTTAATTTCTATTTTTTTTTTTGATTTGTTGAGACATATTTTGTGGTCTAAGATGTGATCAATCTTAGAGAATGTTCCATGTGCTGACTAGAAGAATGTACATTCAGTAGTTTTGGGGTAGAATGTTCTGTAAATGTCTGTTAGACCCATTTGCTCTAGAGTCCCATTTAAGTCCAATGTTTCTTTGTTTATTTTCTGCTTGGAAGATCTGTCCAGTTCTGTCAGTGGGTTGTTGAAGTCCCTGGCTATTATAATATTGTTATCACTTTTTTTAGATCTAGTAGGGTTTGCTTTATGAATCTGGGCGCATCTGTGTTAGGGGCATAAATATTTAGGATCGTTATGTCTTCTTGTTGAATTACTCCCTTTACCATGCTATAATGACCCTTTTTGTCTTTCTTTACTATAGTTGATTTGAAGTCTATATTATCTGATACGAGAATGGCTACACCTGCTTTCTTTTTATTTCCATTTGCATGGAATATTTTTTCCATCCCTTCACCTTGAGTCTGAATGAGTCCTTGTGGTTAGATGTGTTTCCTGGAGACAGCAGATACTTGGCTTGTATTTTTTTTATCCATTCAGCCAGCTTATGTCTCTTGAGTGGGGAACTCAAGCTGTTTACGTTTATTGAAAGAATTGATAAGTGGGATGCATTTCTGTTCATCCTGTTGGGTAGAACCTTATTGCTCTGTTTTACTTTTTGAGTTATTATTTTATATGGGCTCTGAGCTTTAGCTTTTGGCTGATTTTACACTAGTGGTTGTCTATTGTGCTGATGGATGTATAATGCAGACCTGAGTGCTTCCTGTAGGGCTAGTTTGGTCTTGACAAATTCCCTCAGTGTTTGCTTGTCTGAAAAAGTCCTTAGGCATTGTGTAAGGTATTATAAGTAATTTAGAGATGGTTTAAAGTATATGGGAGTGTGTGAATAGGTTATATGTAAATACTATGCCATTTTAAATCAGGGACTTGAGCATCCTCAGATTTTGGTATCCATGGGGGGGTCCTGGAACCAACCCCCTTGGACACCAAGGGGTGACTGCGTATACAAGTCATGCTACCATTGGTTAACCGCATGACCATAAAAAAAATCACTTTATCTCTTTGAGATTCTGCTTCCTCATGCACAAAATGATATTAAAGTCTAGCTTTAATAGCCTATGATTCCCTTTGTTTCTTTCTCTGTCTCTATTTCTTGGAATGTGCCATGGAGACTGTGCTTTGCAAAGTGCTTGCCTCACTCTTACAAGATGGCAATTCTAGTGCTCTGAAACATTTATTTTGAAATTTATATTGAATAATTAACAAAGTACCATCTGTGGAGAATAAGGCTAGAACATAGTGAGAAGGTCAAGAAATATGAAGATCTCAACTAGGGAATATCCACCCTTTTCACTTGGTAGCCAAACTCTGTTAGTGACAGAGCAACCACTTGAGATGAAGAAGGGGGCTTGGCCACTGTGCCAGGCATGCCTGCTATGGTTCTTGGAAAACAGCCTGCTTGGTAGAGGGGGGTGATAAATCTTTGTGACAAAGCTCCTGCCAGGAGAGAGTGTACATAACTCAGCCCTGAGCTTTTCTATGAGTTCTGCCAAATCCGACAGGCAGGTAACAAAGCACTGAAAAGAAAGTACTGTCAGCCCAGCCTGGTGAGGACCAACACTGCTCCCTTAATTACTCTGCCTAGTGACAAAAGCTATTTATCAAGCTTGAAATAAAGTGGTTTTAAAGTCAGAAATTTATGTGCCAGCTAGTCAGAAGCTGTAATTTTGGGGCCATTGGTTTAAAGCAATGTAAACTAAGATGAAAACAAATTGGAGAGACAACTTTACATATGCACAATAGCACCGTCAGTTTTGTCTTCAGTGCTTTCTGGTTTTCTCACCACATCTTTGCCCCCATGTTTCTAGCCAAATACAACATTTCATCCAGGCCAAGATACCACTCTGACGTCAAGAGGAAGATGAATTCAGTCTTAATTTATTTATTAAACAAATATTCACTGTATTAAATGAATATAGTGAAAAGAAGACTAGAGAGTCCTAGAGAAATTAATACATTTATTGAACACATATTTATTGAGTACCTACTATGTGCCAGACATCAGCTGAAGGGCTAGGAATAGTGGTAGTGAAAAAGATAGCAAAGGACTCTTCTCTCATGGAACTCACATATGAACAAATGAGAAAACATAAATACTGAGAAGATATGGGTGGTTATAAATGAGAATGATTGAGAAAGGGACAGGGAAATACAAAATTAGGCATGCAAAGATCTAAGCACTAGGGCAGAAATAAACCTAGCACATCTGGTGAATGGAAAGAGAATGGGCCAGTGTAGCTGGTGCCGAGAGAGTGGAAATAGACAAGATGAGATAGGTCGCCAGCATTAGACCAAGAAGGGCCCGTGGACCAGGGTAAGGAGTGTGGATTTTATTTTAAGTACAGGGTAGGCCACTGGAGAGTTCTAAGCAGGAAGTGATGACCTGACCAACAACTCATTGAAAGTGAAGGAGTGGCGAAGATTTTTGCAAAAGCAGAGTCATTATCTACTTAATGATTTATTGAACTTACAAACATTTATTGAATTTTCTTTAAGTGCTAGGTGCTGAGACAGAAAGATGAATAAGATACTGACTGTGTCCTCAAGGTGCCTACAATCCAGTGGAGAAAGACAGTCTTGTGCATGAATAAGAACAGCATGGCAATGATGAGCCACAGTGCCTTAGTAAGCAAAGTCATGTGGAACCATTTACATCCATTTAATTAACAAACAGAGCATGGCCTCTTAAAAGAGGCTTTCCTGGGTGTGCATCCAGGTACCTCTGGATGAGGTACCTACTACATTCCAGAAGATAAATATGCCCCAGGCCAGCTCTCCCAGAGGAAGTGCAAGCAGTCTAAGAGGAGGAGCAGTGGAAACATGAATCTCAAGACCCGGGTTGCCATCCCTATGCGGCTGTGAGACACCGTGAGATGGGAGCAGGCGTCCTCAGGAATCTGTGCTTTACTTTCTTCATCAGTGAAAGAGGGTTAAAATGATTGCTCTGAAAATTCCTTCTAGCTCTATCATTCTGTAATCTAAGGGATGCCTTTTCTGGATCGTTCATTTTTTGGCTACATTTATGTGCTATAATAATAAGGAAGACAAACTTTTAACCCCAATTGAGCAAAATGTTATCCCCCCAAGAAGAATTATCATCTTCTCATTAGTAGACTTGTATTGCAAAAGATTGTACTCAATTATAATGATCATGTTCCGAATCTTTGAATATTTGTAGCAATTTTATAGAATTCAAAAAATATTTTTAAATTTTAACTATTTGTGGAAGTTTTTCTCTTTTGTGTCTAAGTATCTGTATTATATCCTTGATTTTGTCTCATGGCCTAAAAAGTCTAAAATGTTTACTTGCTGGCCCTTTGTAGAAAAAGATTGCCAACTCTTGTTTTAAAGCTGGAGTACTACGGAACAGAATGTTTCCCAGAATGAGATCCCTGAAGCCCTAATCCTGTCAAAGCTCAATGGAGAAGTGGGTACTGTGGTCAAATGAAGGCCTTGACAAGTCCTGAAGTAAGAAAAAAGTCCATGACCACAGTCAAAGGAAAAAACAAATCCGTATCACTTTGTTTAACTTAAATCTTTCCAAATATCGTTAAGGATAGACCTTTTCTTAGACAATAATCCTCGGCGTGCATGTGGAACCCTGGCTCTGAGCTGGGTTCCCTCCTGCACACTGCTGTGTTCTCCAGGCATGCACTCTTAATTCCAAGCCTCTTGGCTGCAATGGCAGGGAAGTCTACACTTGTTTCAAGTTATGTCTTCTTTCCCCTTCGCTGGGCCAACTTGGCTGCAAACCTACACTGAAGCAATACTTCGTCCATCCAACCCTGGGAAATGGTCCTTCCTAAAGGCCCACACCTGGGTGCTGGCTGGAGCAGCATTGCCTCAGAGTGAGAAGATACAGGTCTATAGACTGTAGGACATTTGAAATTTTGCCTGGAGGAGGTAAGGGTTTTGAGCCAGGTCATCTGTGTTCTCTTGCCTGCTCTCTCCTTGACTTTTACAGAACACTGTCCAGTGCACTGTTTTATGCTTAGTTTGCCTATAGGACAGCTAGAACCAACAGGAACTCCATAGAGCTCAGCTTGTGTTGTACAGGCCAGGCCTGTGCCCTGACTCCTCTCCACCCCATTGCACATACCACCATTTCAATAATCACAACCACCATGTGTTTTGAACACCGTGAGCCACCTGAGCAGGTTATGGTGCTAGCCTTTAGCAGGGGTCAGAGTGATTCACATGGCACCTTCAGGGTCAAGCCCATGAAGGGACATTTTTAGCAGGTGTCTAACAACTGAGGCATAGGCATTGGCTAAATGAGTGAGTGGGTGAATAAATGCCACCCAGCCCCAGAGAGTTGCCTCCTGGTGGGAGGGACTTGTGCAGTGCAGGGGTTCTAGACTACTCTGTGCGAAGGATACTATACAGAGAGGAGGTAGGGCAGGAAAACTGAACAAGCATGGGTTTGAGTCCCAGGACTGCCAACCAGCCAACGCATCACCTTGATCAAGTTTTATAATTACTCCTGAGTGTTAGTTTTCCTCTGTAATAGCTGCCTGGCTGGTTCTTGTGATGCTGAAGCCTTTGTAATGGAATTTGTGTGACAGTTATCAAGGATCTGGCACGTAGTAAGAACTCAGTGGACTGCAGTGATAATTAAGGGTGGGAAGCATCAGATTCCACATATGGGACGACTTGGCCAGTGTGTCACAGTTAGTGGGAGAACACAGGCTTCCGTAGTCTTGGTTTAGTGCTCTGTGTGGCACATTTCTCTCTTCAGTCATACGTCAATTGACAAAGAGGAAAATCCTGGTTCTAACCTTGGATATTCCCGTAAATCTTGATTTTGCCTGAAACACAAAGGATGGGCACCTGGCCTCCAGTGTTCATGGGCTGCTCAATGTGACTTTTTAACCACAAAGCCGACAACACTGCCTTCCGTAGAGAGGGCATCTCTCTTGCTGGCCCCTCACATGTTGCCGGGCTGGGACTTGAGAATGCTAGGCTCACAAATGCCCTAGACTTATAAGCAGGTGGCTTGTCTGTGCCTCAGGCCTTGAGGAAGGTGAAACATCCTTGAGGCATCGTACTGCAGTCTTATCACACACCTGGCTGGAGCTGGGTTGCTGGAGTGTTCAAAGGTGAGTAACAATATGGCAGGAGGAGAGGTGTGGAGGCAGCAGAGGGGAAGGGAAGGACAAAAGCACTTGCCATAGGCTGAAACAAGTAACTTTTTTTTTTCCCCCTCAAGAAAACAATGTTTTACCCATGTCCAGATTCCTTCCCAGGCTGGCCTATAAAAATCCCATTAAGCACATAATGCATAGGAGCTCTGATACTCTGTTATAGCTCTGTTAAGGCTATAGAACTGTTAGGGCTGTCTGGGTTTCTGTGAACTAGACTAGGTACCTACTCACTCAGCATTATCATAATATTAGCTACCATTAATTATTTTATTATAAAAATATTAAAAAGCATACTGAAAAATATAAAATAATAAGTCTTTTCCCTCACCCTGCCCCCAAACCAATCCCACTTATACTGAGTTTTCTGCTGTTAACAGTTTCTTATGTGTCTTCCAGATATTTTCTATATATACATAACTATAGTAGGTATAAAGTCTACAGGCATCACTGAAAAGGTGACATTTGAAGTGTTATTGAAGGAGGACAGGAAGCCAACCATGTAGCTATCTAGGGGAGGGTTGGGGTTCCAGGCAGAGGGAACAGTAAGTACAGAGTCCTGGGATGGCAGTGGGCTGGGTGGGCTTGAGGAGCAGCAGAGAGACCATGGGGCTGGAGTGGAGGGAGGGTGGGGGAGAGGTGTAGGGTGGGGTGGGGAACGAACAGCGCTTTGTAGGTCATGGTAAGGACTTGGGCTTTAACTCTGAGTGAGCAACCATGAGCAGAAGCACGCCATGATCTGACTTATATTTATCAGCAGGAAGAATGATTTGGAAGCTCTTTTGCAATAATCCAGGTGAGAGATGATGGTAGCATGAACCTTGATGGTAGTGGAGTGGAAAAATGGTTGGATGCTGGATACATTTTAAAGGTACAGCTAGCTAACATGATTTGTTGTTGGATTGGTTGTGGGGTATGAGAAAATGAGAAGAATGTCAGGCAACTTCCAGACTTGGTGGCTGAACAGCTGGAAAGACATGGTTGCTAGTTCATGGTGGAGCTGGTATTCTAAACCAAGCCTGCTGGGCGCATGGTCTGTGCTCCCTCCTCCCCACATCTTGCCAGCCATCCATGACACTGTGCTGTGGTGAAAATATGCACTGCCCAGGCACAGAACAAAATGTCAGAATATAGCCCTCCATAAATTTGAGGACTTTCTAGCTCAATGAGTTATGGTGTCAGAGAGAGTGTTCTATTGGTCATTTCTGATATTTCAAAGATGCTTACCAGAACCCGGGTGATTTGTTCCTTGAATTTGACACTCACTTTTTGGGAATGACTGCACTAGACCATCATCCTGGAAAGTCTTGGGTTTCTGTTTTTGCTAATCACACTCTGTGCGATGAGTTTCACAGCATTTCTTATCCATCGATCACTTTGTGTGTCTTATAATGAAAACACAGTGAAGACAAATGTGCTATTTATAATTTTCTTCCTGGAGCCATTTCAATTAAAAGTTAATTAAATGTCTTCACATCATAATTTTAAAGTATTCTTTTAGTAGTAGTGAGACAATGTGAGAGCTGTAAGAATCCCTGAGTCTAAAATAAACTTATGCAAATACCTTTTCAAAATGCCACAGTGTGTGTAGACAGCATTACTTAAACATGATTAGTACTTTTATGTCTTTATTAGTATTATTAATTAAAGTATTGAAAGACTGAGATAGTGATTAAGGGATATTGAGTAAAGGCATACTGGAAGTGCTGGATTACGGCATGAGAGTGGGGTATTGATCCTTCTTTGCTTTAAAGCCAGTGGATTTCACATTTTGGTGGCTACTGAGAAACACCCAAAGAATGAATAAAGTGCACAAAGGCCTAAGTTCATTAAAGTAGGATGGGGCCGTTTTTTAAAGTTCCCCAGGTGATTTTGAATACCCACCATAGTGTGAGAGCCACTGCTTTAGAGCACCAGACGTCTTAGTATTTGGGGTCAATGATTCTGGATTCTGGACATGATACACTAGGAAGCTAAATCCGTTGTGCCCAATGCCTTGGGTGCTTTAGGCGAGATATCCAACCCCTGCATTGCAGGAGCATGTTGTTTACAAAGTGGCTGAAATTAGCAGGGCGCCACACACTTCATGCCTGGGAGCACCTAATGCACTCTTTCCTGTGAAACTGAGCTGTGGAATTCTGGAGTTCTGTTGATAAGACTACAAATGTGTGGATTTGCGGGCGATGTATTGGCTTGTGCCAAGACAATTCTCTTACTTCCCCCATCAAATGCATCTCCTGCTGTAGGAGCTCTCAAGTCTGTTTTTCTGCCAAGGACCCCTGTTGTGGCTGTGAGTTGGGGTAGGGGAGACTGTGTGGACCAGCTCCAACATTAGGGTTGGAGTCTTCCCTAATCAAAGGCAGCTGGGGTTGCAAATCTACACTCAGGGAAGACAGGGGTTCTGCAGGGTTTGAGCCTTTTTAGTTCCACATTTTATTTCCATTGTAGGAGAGAAAGACATTCTTGAGCTCCCCAATAATAGTAACTGTTAATGAGTGCTAAGCATTGTTCTAAGAGTTTCCTGAGCAAAAAAATTAATTCTAATAAATCCACTTGAGGATTTAGTCTTATGCTTACTTCAAAGAAAAGGAAATGGAGGTATAGAGAACTTGCCTTAGGACACCCCAACTTGTTATGGGAGATAAGATTCAATCCCAGGCTGTCTGACTCCAGAGTTTATCATTTTAAACATTATATTCTGCTGTCTCCCAACCTTGCAGGATGTATGCCCTTCCACCACCTTCCATAATGCTGGCCTAAGAATCATAAATGGGAGTGATACAGAGAGATGGACACTCCAAGGGCAGCCCTACAGACAGTTGAGGAGTCTGGTGGCAGGCAAGGCAGCTGGGAGCTCTTGGGAACCCTCCCTTGCCTGAGAAACAAGGAGCCCGGGGTGGGATGAGGGTGGTGGTGGGGCATGCAGGACAGTGTTCAGCAGGGACACAGTAGTACAGCTCAATTTGTTCCTTACCTGCAGCATCCATTCTGATCGGGCAGTGCCACGACATATAGTCCTTGCATGTTTTGAGTATCACTCCTGAGTGTATGTTCCTTCACCAAGAGCCATGGCTGGCTTGATGATAGGCCTCTAAATTATCATGAACATTCTTCTAGGTGAGAAGAAAGAGAGGGCCAGTTGTTCATTGGGCTGTCAGGTGCTGCTGACAAGTAGCAAACTGTAGGCGACCAGGAAGCTCCTGAGTTATGGAGGTGGGAGTTGTGGAGCATGGGAGGGGTTCAGTGAATGGACATGATCCAGGACAGGCTTTCTCAAACTTGAGTAATATAAGGATCCCTTTTAAGGGAAAAGTATTGCAGCATAGCTCCATTGTTAAATGAAATTATTCTTGTTATAGTATTACTACTTAAATAATGTTCAAACAAAACTAATTATAAATTCCTCATGTCTTTATGAATTATAAAACTAAAATGATGTAACAAAAACAAATAGAAGCAAAATGACAATACCAATAGAACTCAAATGAGCAACACTCTAATGTGGTGGATACTGTTGCTTTGCCGAAACAGCCACAAGTTACAACATATCTATGGCATTGACACTATAGGTTCTTTGGACGTGTCTGCCTCCACTTTGTACGTCGTGGGATGACTCGGTTATCCTGCCGCAACTGTCTGGTGGAATCACTTCAAGACTTTTGTCTATGAAGTCCTTTGGCCTCTGCCAGGTACAAAGATGCCCTTGATGAGTTAGGTCAATCTCTGAATGACTCCTTGGCACCAGTGTGATCACAATACAAGCTCTGTTACCAATGTTATGTGGCAGTTCTTGGTTATAAGGTCATTGAGTATACATACGATGAAGAATGTGCTTATTTTTATTTTTTTTAGATTGATTTGGGATTGAATTACCCTGGAAAGTAAGCTCTTACAAGAACAGAGGCTTCGTTTTGCTCTCTGCTGTATTCTTGTTGCTGAGAAGAGTGCCTAGGACAGCTCTATCCAACAGACATATGATGCAATCCATAAATATGAGCCACATACATAATGTAAAATTTTCTAGCAGCCACATTTTTAAAAAGAGTAAAATAGAACAGGTGGAAGTAACTTTAATATTATATTTAACCCAATATATTGAAAATATTATTTTAACATGTAATCAACATACAATTTTTTTTGGAGACAGTCTCACTGTCGCCTAGGTTGAAGTGCAGTGGTCTGATCATAGCTCACTGTAACCCCAAACTCCTGTCCTCAAGTGATCCTCCTACCTCAGCTTCTCAAAGTGCTGGGATTACAGGCATGAGCCACTGTGCTTGGCCAATGTACAAATTATTAATGAGTGATTTCGTATTTTTCTTTTTGCTGTAAGTCTTCAAACTTTGGTGTGAATTTTACATTTAAAGTGTATCTCAATTAAGACCAGCCACATTTCAAGTGCTCACTAGTCACATGTGGCTAGTGGCTACCTGGATGGTGCAGGTATAAATGATAATAAGTGCTCAATTAACTTAAAAAATATTGCTGTATGAGTGATAAAAGGAAGTTTCAAGCCCTCAAATCCTCAAAGATGCTGGTTTCAGAAATTCTGGTGCTCCCTCTTGTGTTACAGCAGGGGAGAAAGCAGAAGAACCTGAATGCACGTGGCGTCCTCCTGCCTGGTTCCCTGCATCCAGCCTTCCTGCCGTGTAGTCATGTTCCCCAGGACAGCCAGAGTGCTTTTTCCTAAAGCACAAAGCTTATCAAGTCCCTCCCTTGTTCAAAAACCCTCCAGTGGCTTCTCTTCAACATTAAAATAAAGTCCAAATTCCTCAGCAGGACTCCAGGGCCCTTGGTGATCTGGCCCCAGCTGTTCTCTCCAGGGTTCTCTCTCCTGCTTTCCTTGAACTCTCTGCCCTAGCCACACTGGACTTGTTCCTATTTTTACACGTGGCAATCAGCCTTTGCCTTTGTGTCTCTGCACATGCTACTTCCTATGCCTGCAACATTCTTTCCTCCTTTCTCCTTCCCCTCCTCATTCGGCTAACTCCTACATAGCCATCAAGTACTGGTTAAAATATCACTTCTTCCAGCAAGCCCTCCCTGACCCTTTGACTTTCTGATTCTTGCTGCTGTGCACTGCCCTAGTTGAATATTCCTCACTCTCAGCTCCCACACCAGAGCCCCCTTTTCAGGAGCTGCGCTCCCTACCCTTTGGGAACTGGGATAACTTAGGGAAAACAAGGACTGATTCGGATCATAGAGGCCTGGGAGACTTTATTTTTGTCACAAAGTGTGGCCAAAAGTCTTGAGAGAAAAGAAATGGGCATTTCCTACTTAGTTAAGAAATATGTGTATGATAAGGCTTAAATAAATTGCAGAAATCCCATTCCTCATCATGACCCTTAATAATCCCCTCTTCCCATCACTGTGAGGGCCAGATTATTCCACGTGGGATCAGCTGGCCACTGTGTCCTTTCCTCAATTGGGATATGTTGGTTATTGGAAAATGTATGACTCCTCTGTCCTTGAGTATCGAGGGTTCCTCCCATGTCCTCCCCCTCATCAATTAAAATCACTCACATAGTAATTACATTTAGCATACATACCAACTAGAATAGTGGTTCTGAACCAAAGGAGCATCTCAGAATCACTGGGGAGTTTTTCTAAAGTGCAGCTGTTCCACATCCACTCTCCTTTACTCCCCCATCCAAGCCCGTGAATCAGAATCTCTTGGGATGGGACCCAGGAGTATGTACTGTAAATGAGCTTCTCAGGCAACTCTGATATTTCATCTCTGATTAAGAATTACTGAGCTAGAGTAAGAGAAGAGCAAAGTAGTCTAAAACCAAAAGCACCGCAGGTTATGATGGGTGGCATCTTTAATAAGGCAATGCAGGGTGACTAAGGGCAATGACATTTTCTGTTCTAGGAGCACAGCCTGGAAGAACTCTTAGCCTGGGCGGGAATGAGCAGCTGGTAAGAAAGGCAAGAGAGTTCTGAACCCGAGTGATCAGGCTTTATTTGTTCCTTGTGCAACTCATAATATTAACTTTTTATTATGGCACAGCTGCTAGTTCAGTTTTACAGTGCAAATGAAAGTCTTATATGTTATGACGCTTTGCATTTATTGTTCACCGTATCTATTAAGAGATGGAACAGTTTATTAAAAGTTGTTCTCAAACCATATTCAAATGTCTGCTGAAAAGGACAAGTTAACATAGTAAAATCTGATATTCCATGTTCTATTGGCCATGGGGCTTTAGAGAAGAAGTTAAAAAGTGGGGCCTTTGTATTTGGGGTGAGGGATTTGGGGGAGACACACAGTGTTGGCCACCATAGTATTTTATATTCATCCACTGGGTACTTACTGAGGGCCTTCGATGCACCAGATCCTGTTTCTAGCAGTGGAAAAAAAAGACCCTAACCCTAGCCCTCATGGAACTTACATGTTAGTTGAAGAGACAAAAATAAACAAAATAAGCAAATAAATAAATAAACAAGTTAACCGTATCATACTATAGAATTGATATTCACTATGGGGGAAAATAAAGCCTGAAAAGAGGATAGGCATTATTGTGGGGATGGGGTGGGATGGGCAGGGTGGTGATGGTGACATTTGAGCACAAACTTGGAAGGGAAAAGGGATGAGCTATGCAGGTATCTGGGAGTAAAGTGTTCCAGTGGAGCAGTAAGTGCAA
This sequence comes from Propithecus coquereli, assembly GCF_000956105.1. Lineage (NCBI taxonomy): Eukaryota > Metazoa > Chordata > Mammalia > Primates > Indriidae > Propithecus > Propithecus coquereli. The sequence continues at coordinate 1,187,346 of NW_012143856.1, read as the reverse complement.
ATGCCCTGAGGCAGGAGAATATTTGGAGTGTCTGAGGAAACACCGAACAGTGTGGCTGGAATGGAGAGAAGAGGAAGAGCATGGTAGGAGATGAGGTCAGGGAGGTAACAAGGGGCCTGAGAGGCTACAGCAAGGAGTTTGGCTTTTACTCTGAATAAGATGAGAAGTCATTGCTGACTTTTGATCTGAGGTGTGCGAGACATGACTTAATTTTAAAAAGATCGCTCTGGTAGTAGATAGAAACCATACTCTCGAGGGACAAGGCTAAAGTACGAAGACCCTTTAGGAAGCTGTTGCTATATCCTAGGAGTAGCTTGGA
>NW_012143856.1:1167863-1186977 GCF_000956105.1 Propithecus coquereli | reverse complement strand
AAAATAAGCAAATAAATAAATAAATAAGTTAACTGTATCATACTATAGAATTGATATTTACTATGGGGGAAAATAAAGCCTGAAAGGAGGATAGGCATTATTGTGGGGGTAGGGTGGGATGGACAGGGTGGTGATGGTGACATTTGAGCACAAACTTGGAAGGGAAAAGGGATGAGCTATGCAGGTATCTGGAAGTAAAGTGTTCCAGTGGAGCAGTAAGTGCAAATGCCCTGAGGCAGGAGAATATTTGGAGTGTCTGAGGAAACACCAAACAGTGTGGCTGGAATGGAGAGAAGAGGAAGAGCATGGTAGGAGATGAAGTCAGGGAGGTAACAAGGGACCTGAGAGGCTACATCAAGGAGTTTGGCTTTTACTCTGAATAAGATGAGAAGTCATTGCCGACTTTTGATCTGAGGTGTGGGAGACATGACTTAATTTTAAAAAGATCTCTCTGGTAGTAGATAGAAACCATACTCTCGAGGGACAAGGCTAAAGTACGAAGACCCTTTAGGAAGCTGTTGCTATATCCTAGGAGTAGCTTGGACCAGGGTGGAGGGGTGGAGATGGTGAGAAACAGTTAGATTCTCAATACACTTTACAGGTAGGGCCAAAAGGGTTTGCTTGATATGGCTTTCTGAGAGAAGGATTAGGCTGGTTTCTGGCCTGAGCACCTGGAGGGGCAGAGTGGAAGTTTTCTGAGATGGGGGGACTGTGAGGGCATGGTGGGGGCATTGTCTGGAAGTTCAGGCATTTGCATTAGACCAGGTTACAAATAGCAAGGTGTGGTTTGGTCGGTTGCTGCTGCACAGAATTGCTGATTCTGAAGTCTTAATACTTCTTGCCACCTGACTAGCTTGGGTCAAACAACAGCCTTTGTTGGTTATTTTCTTGTAGGGAAAAAAATTAATATTTTCTTTAATTTTCTGTCCTGATCTAGTCGTATTTGTTAAAAAGAAAATGCTTTTTTGTAATGTTTACTTTAAACCTTGTATGATTCATTTCTTAACCCGTAATTTGACTCTTTTTGTGTCTAATTAAATAATTTATCTTCCTTTTCAAAGTCCCTGCTTCCAAGGTACTGGAATAATTTCTCTCTGAAGCCATTGCTTTCTACAGAGAGTGGTTCTGCCCAGCTTCCTAGATTGCAAGAAGCAGACTCACTCACGTTATTCTTAGTGATGAGAACTTTATTGTAAGGATTCTACATGATCAACTTTTAGGAGAGGAAATAAACTAAAAAATTAACCTCATTGGTCAGCATTGGAGGTTGCTAGGGCACCAATTCATTATTCTTAAAACAATAATATGATAAATAAAGAAAAAGAATCCAGCTTTTATTCTTCCTTCCCTGTATGCCCTGTATTAGAGTTAATGAAGTGTTAATGAAAGAAATTTCCTTGTATTAATAGAAGAATTTTGGCTATAATTCAGAAGGACTTATAAAATCATAAATAAATGGATCTAGGCCATGTTCCTCAATGGATACTAACACTACTGAGTGAAAAATAGATGTGGAACTTTATGATGGATGGATCAGGCTGGCAACTCCTGAACCCACTGATCAATCAATCTCAACTTCACTCAAAGCAGGATGATGGGTGATAGGTATGAGGGGTTCAGTATATTATTCTGTTTGTGGGATGTTTGAAAATTTTTGTAATTTTTGAAAGACAAAAATTATGTGCACAATTTTTTATTTTGAACTATAAATAGAACTGTACATACTGCTCTGCATTTTACTTTTGTCCACTGAATTGATTTTTGCAGGGTCAATACAGTTGGCTTGCTGGCTCCTGGACTTTCACATAGGGCAGCTTTGCCGGGGGTTTTATTATCAGGACTGGTAGTGAGTGTAAGGAAGTCAAAAGATGAGGGACAGACAAGCACAATTCTTTTCAGACAGGCTTGCAAAGTCTACCCTGGCAAGGACCTTTTAAATCCTGAAAGGTAAAAAGGAAACTTTATGTGAACAGTGTGAGGGAAATGAAGGGTGTTTGAAGCTGTTGTCCTGAGACGAGGAAGAGATTCATGGATTGTTCATGATGATATTTGGTACGTGTAATCTTGGGAACAGCTGGAGGGAGGGAGAGGGGGCTGCTTCCCGACATTGGGTCTGAGGCCCCCTCCTCATTAGCTCCAGTTGTCCTGGCAGCAATTAGGTTAAACCTGTTTCCCTGGGTTTCATGTCCAACCTCAGGAATTCTTCCCAGAGGGTTTGAATCTTTAGGTCAGGGCTCTAAGATCCCAGAAGGTATACATTTGGACAAACACAAAATGTGAAGTGGTAGATGGAAATAGAAAGAGGCAGCAATGTTGGGAGAAGGTCTGACAGGTAAATGGGGAGAGCAGCATGGTATATATGGGGAAGAGTATAAACTTTGGAGACAGACCTGGGCTTGAATGGTGGTTCTCATATTAGCTTCTATTTCACTCCTCAGTAAAACCTGCTTCCTGTGGCTGTGATAGGTCTCCATGACACTGTGTAAACAAAGCCCACAAAGGTGCTTGGCATTCGGTAGATACCTTACAAATGCCAGTTTCCATTTCTTGTTTCTCTCCTCTTCTAAGATCAGGGCCAGTGGCTACTATCAGTGCCTGCACAGATTGGAGCCTGGGATGAAGGTCAAAGATCATGGCTGGTCACTGATAGACTGGGCTATACGGACTGAAAGAGACTGGGTCTAAGGTGAAGGCTGTCAGAACCGAAGATACTTCCTTAGGGAAGCTATACATCTACCACCCTCTTCTGTAATTGCTGGATCAGTTGTGTCTGTTTGTCCTAGCCTGGAACTTGCTCACCATGATATCCTACAGTCCCTCATGTGCCATAGTGGCTTAATAAATACCTATTACCTGAGTGAATTAGTGTTCATGGAAGAAATTCTAAGCAAATACAAATTAGAAAAAAGAATATCATCCCTAACCTGATCACTCATAACTAATATTATGGATTTTTATTCTTTTAGTCCTTTCTGTATGAAAAAGTATAATATATACTTATTATTTACAAAACTGAGGTCATACTGTTTTATAATTTGCTTCTGTGAAAATAGATTGTGAACTTTTTTCCACATTGTATATTCTTTTCTATAATATCATTTTAATGGCTGCATGATATTTTTTGTACATGCATACCACAATTTTTATCATGAATGAATTCCTTATCATTAGACATTTAGGTAGTTTGTGCAATAGTTTGCTGATATAAATGGCATTGCAACGAACATCTTGTAGCTAAATCCTTGACTAAATAACTAGTTAGTTTCTCCGCCTCTATCCCTATTTCTTTTTACTCTTTTTTTGAGAAAATTGTTGATTCACATGCTGTTGTAAGAAATACTACAGAGAGATCTCTGATATCCTTGGTTTTACTGAATGGTAAGGTAACATCTTGCATGTCTGTAGAACAACATTGTAACTAAGAAGTTGGCGTTGATACAATCCTTTAATACCCATTTTAAGTCTTTTAGTTTGCCTTGGCCAGACAGATGTTTCAGACACACTATTGGGAAGCTGTAGTTTTGCATTTTCAAACATATTTCTTTCTTCTTCTATCAACCAATCTCTTCCTGGTCATCCCTTTTCTCAGGTGAGCCTTGTTCTAGTAGTTAGTCTGCCCTGATGGCAGTATTTCAGCTGTCTTTGTACAGCTGCGTGAGTTCTAGATTCTTAGGATCTAAGCACTAATGTTCTCTAGAGCCCCTGTGAGATAAGGTCAGAGATTATTTCTTCTGCCATGAAATTGTAGCCATCTGTTTGGTTTCTACTCTTTAATACCAATGCAGACAATGCCCAGGGTATTAGCTGGCAGGCATAATAGATAGTCTGCTGCTGGTCAGATTCACTGATTAAAGCTGTGAACCGGTCTGTAAGATTACATTTTCTTTGTTCTTATTTCAGATTCTGTGTAGCCACATTTTACAAAGGTATGAAAGCATGTCTATGAAATAGTAATAGAATTTCATTTTATGTACAAATATAATAAGGCAAATATTTCTAATAAAAATATCAAGAATTATGTAATTTCAAAACTAAAATGGCAGCTCAAGTGAAATGGTAGCTATGTTCACATTTTGCTTCATGGGAGCCCCACTTCAGCCCTGAAAATAGACAATCCCACCACGCTTCGTCGGAATTGGAACTCCTGGAAATGATGTTTGTTACTGTTGTGTCTGTATCTGAATATTCCTGGCTACTGTAATTGGGTCTTTTTTTATAATCAGAAAACAATGTTCTACGTGTGTTCACTAACTGGTGGTTCTGGTGCTGGTGGTATACATTTGGACAAACACAAAGTGTGAAGCAGTAGATGGAAATAAAAAGAGGCAGTAATGTTGGGAGAAGGCTGAAAATACACCTGAAAACCAGTAACTGAAAAGGAAGGTAGATGTGACAAAACACTATTGAGACAAATAGGAGCTGTGATACATGGTGCTATTAATTTCAGAGAAAGCACTTTATGAAATGTTATAGATAACGTGGAAATAAGAGACTACATTAAGGCAAAATATGCTACAGTGGTTATAGATTTATGTGCCAGCATATTCATACTTTGTATTTATTCCAACGGGAAAATTAGTCATGAATTATGCAAGTTTCGATTTATGCAAGGTCTTCATTAATTTATTCTTTACATAAAATGCATCACTCTATACTGGATTTATTCTACACTTTGCCTATGATTCAAGTGGTATGTACATTTAAGACAAGAAACTTCTTATTCCTAGTGGAATTGAATTTCTTTTTTATTTTTACAATTTATAAATGAGATTTTAAGTCAGTTGTTGGAAGTTTAAGAGTACATTTCTCAAAGAAAGTCTTTACTTAGGAACTCACAATTATTGATTACTCACAATTATTGATATGTGTCAGTGCTTTACATATTAGTTCTACTTTAATTTGGTCCCTACAGCAATGTTGGGGTTAACGCTACCCTGAATTTGTAAGAGACTTCCAAGAATCAGAGAGGTTAAGGTCAGGGCCCTACCTGGAAGGTGGCAGAGCCAGGATTCAGATATATTTCTGACTCCAAAGCCTGTGTTTTGTCTGGGAGCCCATGGACTCCTGGGAAGTCGGGCTCAATACCCCCGAAATTATAAGCAAAATTTTCTTGGCCTGTGTATTCATTTTTCTGGGCAGAAGGTCCACAGTTTTCATCAGACTTACAAGGTACTTGTTGACCTCGCTTCCTCCCTTCCATTGCTGTGCACTGCAGAGCCATACCAAACCCCTCCCAAATGGCCCACAGAACCCTCCTTAACCCTACCACATCTCAGCCATTGCAGTCAGCATTGACACTTGTGGGAAAACATTTCACAGCGTGCAGCCACTCTGCAAACAGTGTTTCTCCCTGCCAGCACTTCCTCGTGAGAGGTTGGAGCATGGGGTAAAATCTATCAGCTGCAGGAGGAAAATCATGATGACCTTCACACCCTTTTGCTCCCTGGGTTTCTAAGGGGCCCTAGACGTGTCTTCAGCATAGCTCCAGCCATCCATTCAAATGCACAAGACTACACAAACAAAAGGCCATCTCATTTCTTATTGTTCTTCATGTGTTTCTCTCTTGTGGCATTTCTCACATGCAGTGTTTGCCTTAAAATAATTGTGTTCCTGCCACATCTCTCCCTTCTGATTGGAAGCCTCTTGAGTGCAGGAACCACTTTTGGTTTACCCCGGGGTCTCCCAGAAAGCCCAGGATCATGTGTGACAGGGACAGAAACGCTGAAGTGTCAGATTCATGGAAGCCTTTCTCTGGAGGTCCTGTACTCGGAGGAGGCTTGCTTGCCTGCTGTGGCCGGCTCCTGGGCCTTCGTGGTGTGGGTGTGGTAGTGGGTGGGAGGTGCAGAATAGAGACAGAGGGGTAGGGGGTCAACTTCAACTACCTGTGGGAAAAGGATACAACCAAAGGGGCTGGAAGAAAGGGGGCTGAGACAAAGAAATGAGGTAGCGAGTCAGTGCGGGCTGGAGTTATGAAAGGAGAGCAAAGAGATGGGAGCCTCTCTGACAGGGCGCTTTGGGGAGAGAGACGGCAAAGAAAGTCGTGGAAAATTGTTCAACAGGTCTCTTGCACCTCCCACTACCACCCCCTTGCTCCTATCCCGCTTTCAAAATTACATTGGTCTTCAGGACATTTGGGATCAGGCTTCCATGTAAATTCGTAGTCAGGCTTAGCCTGATAGGGGCCATGCAGATTTAACTTAATCAATCACATATATTTTTTAAGAGCAAAGGAAATATTAAACAATAGAAACACTGAGCAAATTGATTAGTCTGGGTTTTAGTCAATCTTTTTGCATTTTTTTCAAATTTAAAAATTTTAATCATGGAATATAATATTTTCATAAAATTCAAACAATAAAAAAGTATGTAAAATAAAAAGCAAAACTTCCCCTTTGCTTCATCTGCCCCCCTTCATTTCCTATCTCAGGTAACCCCTGAGATAATTTGAATTTGTTCATCAAACCTCTCTGTACAGCGTATATCTTTCTATGGACAAAGCCCCACAGAGTTTGGAGAAAGAAAAAGCTTTTCTTCAGAAATATGAAGTCTGGCTACCGACAGCTGTAGAATTTCTTCACCCAGTTTGACCAGAAAAAGTAATTGCTGTTTCTGTCACACTGCTCGAATCTCCACTGCAGGAAACCTTCTTCGCGAGTGGATCCAAAGTTCGGAGATGTCAACTCAGAGCGGCACATGAAGAAATCCCTTAAGTCTTTGTTGCCCTCTCCTGACCACACAGAAAGTGCCTTTTCCCACTGCCATTCATTTGGTTAAGCTACGGCTGCTCTTGTGGCTGTTTTTTCTTTCTCCCTTTTTTTGTTTGACAGTGTCCTCTCAGTCAAAGCGTCTTAGCCACGCTTTTCTCTGCTAAGCTCCCCAAGGCCGTGTCAAAGAGAGCACCAGGAACATCCGAAATAAAAACAGCATCTGTCACGGTGTTGATACTGGCTGTAAATCAGTGCGTTGGTGAGGTTTATAAACCACAGCTGGTGCTTGTCAGGGGCTGCTCGTTTACTGGGGTGCGGACTTCCGTACCAAGTGGCACTCTAGACATCGCTAGCACTGCATCCTTTCTGGAAGCACACGCTTAGTCTGTCTGGATCTTGTCTTGTTTGAACTCACTGTCCACATCCCAATAGGGACTTACTCTCTGTTCTTGCTGTAGGCCCTCGAACCTGCTGTGACCCCCCGGAATGCTATCATCCTGCTCTGCCTGTCCCCTGCTCTGGTCCTCTTCCTGCCTATATAGCTCTTTCTGATCCTTCAGGTCCTAGCTCGATGCAATTTACTCAGGTCCCCCACATCGTGTTAGGCTGCTTTTCCTGGCCCCCAAACCCATGCACACTTTGTGCTTCATCCAGTGCTCTTCACACTTACAACTTCTTGGTCAATGTCTCTTTTCCCTGCTAGGTGGCACCCTTCGTGACTGTTGGGACTGTATTTGTCCCCCTCACTGCTGTATCCTCAGCGTCTTGCCCAGAACTTGGTACAGAGGAGATGCTCAATAAATAAGGTGTCAAATAACAGCAAGAACAGGGTTTCAAACTTGCTTAATCGAAATCACCTGGAGAAGCTTGGTTGAAATACAAATTCTTGGTTTCCTCCTCCTTGGAAATTCTGATTTAGCAAGTCTGAGATAGGGTCCAGAAATGTGTGTTTTTAACAAGAGCCACTTGCAGTTTCTGTGCTCAGGCCAAGTTGGGAGGCTGTGCCGGAGCACCCAGGGAGGAGCAGAGACAGGGGAAGGAGCGTATTCGGCCTGGGTGCCTGGACATCTGCCGCTAGCTAACTTCGTGTGCTCTGGGCCATGGAACTCCTAGTCCTCGGTTTTATCACCTCATCTGTAAACCCAGAGATGTGGATTGAATAATCTATGAAGTTCTTTCCATTTCTGAAAGTCTCTAAAATCTGCTGGACCCTCCAGACGCACACATGTCTCCTCGAATCCCTACTTTCCTTCCCTGTGGGCCCAAGCAATGGGTGAGTGAGTATGAAATGAGACTTGAAGAAAAGCAGATAGAAGGTATCTGGTAACTTACATTATTCACTAAATTGTGGTAAAATCAGTGGCCTGGGAGGAAGAAGAATGATAGTGCCTTACATTGGTCTATTGTGGACAAACTTTAAGTTGGTTGCCACGATCCCTGCTTTCTGGTGTTCATGTTCTTGTATAATCCCCTCTTCTTCAGTGTGGATGGAACCTGTGACTTGCTTCTGATCAATAGAATACGCAAAGGTAATAAGATGTCACTTGCATGATTACGTTATATTACCTAAGATTACGTCTTGTTAGCAGACTTCCTCCAGGGTCTTTTGCTGTTGCTGGCTTTGAATAAGCAAGCTGCCATGAATCTTATAGCCACAAGAAAACTGATTCTGTAAACAGACTGAGGAAGCTTGGAAAGTGGACTGTTCCCCAGTCAAGTCTCTGATGAGAAGCTGGCCTCTCGACACCTTGATTAGATCCTAAGCAGAGACCCCATCTAAGCCATGTCTGGGTTTCTGACCCATGGAAACTGTGAGACAACAAATGTTTGTTGTTTTGACCACTAAGTTTATGATACCTTGTTATGCAGCATAGAAATCTGATAGCAACTGACACAACAGTGCTGCATAGCAAACTACACCCATATCCAGCTAACATACGATACGCATTTATTCTCATGTTGATGAGTCTGCAGGTGTGCTGTGGCCCATGGCTAATTTAGGCTGGGCTCAGGTGAGTCTAGCTCCTGGCAGTAGGTTGTCCTCAAATCTGCTCCATATATGTTGGTCCCAGGGTCCAGGCTGAATATTTCACTGGCCCAAGCCAGTCACATGGCTGAGCCCGAAATCAATAGGAAATGAACATTTTCTGATCAATAATCAAAAGTATCAAAATAAGTCTGACTACTTAGTTTTTCTTCAAGTGCCCTCATGTATACAAGCTCATTCTATTATCCCTGAAACCTCATGAAGAAGGCAGAAGAACTTTTTTTTTTTTTTTTTTTTTGCATTTTCAGAGGACTAAAGAAGGGCTCAGAGAGGTTGCATGAGTTTCTTAATATTGGATGGCTGTTTTCTGGCAGAGCTGAGACTATAAACAAAGGTCCTTTTACTTTGTCTAGTGCTTTTCCCATGGCACTAAGATTTCCCAGAGGTAGTTGATTTACGGTTTTAGTGCATAACAACACTTTAAAGGTTTTAAAAGCCCTGTAAGTATTTTGAGCCATTCTGAACTGCTTCATTTTCTTGAAGGCTCTGCTCCCTCATCCCAGACCTTTGTGCTGGCCTCTGCCTCTGTCTGTAATGTACTTCCTTGAGCCTCCCAACCCACAGTGCCCTGCACCTCCACACTCCCTACTTATCCCTACCTACGTTCAACTTTCAGATTTAGCCTGGACTTTCACTCCTTCAAGAAGCCTTCCTTGACTTGTGCTCTTTCATCTTCCATGATGGTGTCCTGCATTCTCTTTATTGCAGCAGTAAACCCACTGCTCATAGCTACCAGTCCCCCACTGGGCTGCGAGCCCCTTGGAGGCAGGGCTGAGCTATGCCTCTAAGTCCCTGCTGTGCCACCCAGCATCTAGGACAGAGCAGGTACATCATAAATGTTCACTGACTGACTAATTCATGCTTTCTGTTTGGGGCCTCATAAGCCACAGATGCTGCTATTTATCTGTGAGTAATACCCTGATTTAATACTTTAATCCCATTGTTTTATTTATCTTGCATAATCTGGCTTTGTCCTCCACTAGTTATGACATAAAACCTGGAAGATTCTTAATGTGGTCAACTAGCAATTTTCAAATAACTTGTGAAGTCTCTTAGACAAAGAATAATAGGATGTTTAGTGCTGGGAGTAGCATGAAAGTTCAGCAAACCAAATCCCATTATTTTTTGGCAAGAACCATGGCCTTAGACCAGAATATGAAACTTCTTGAAGGTCATATTCAGAAATTTAGACTCTAATCTGAGGGCAATGGGGAATCACTGTGGTTTTATGTGGAGATTGACATAATCAAATGAGTGTTCTAGATAGATCTAGGTGGGTGAGCAAGGGGTATCTGTGAGAAGCTGCTGTCCTGCGCAGAAATTGTGGTGGCTTAGACCAGGGTAGTTGTTGTGGGAAAGCAGAGGAAATGATAAATTCTAAAGATAATGAAACACACTTGCTAGAGCTTAGTGACTGACTAAGGCTGTGAAGCCCCTGCTGCCCTGAGACATTTTGGACTCCACAAAAAAAATAAGTCGAGAAGCCCAGTCCAGAGATCTGTGACCTGAGAACAACTCCCGTGTAATGCAAACAGAATGGCCTCTGGAATCAGAGACTAAGCTGCACGTCTCTGGACAAGGTATTTAACCTCTCTGAATTTAAAAATACACAATGAGGAAATTGAAACTTTCCTTCAAATGAAATGAGATTGATATGTAAATGTGACCAATAGTTGGTAACCACATTAAACCTTCTGAAATATCTCCCGCACCCCCTCACCTGCTCACTCTACACACATGGACACACACACACCTGTCTGAATCTATTAAAAGTCTACTCATTCTTCATGGATCAGCTGCCACCTCTTCCCTGACCGCTCCCACCTGAAGTGGTTCCTACCTCAATGCCTGTAGCATTATTATCTGTGCCTTGCAGCTAGCTTTATCTTGTCTTCAAGAGCATACACAGTTTATCGTACTCCTCACATCCAATATTATTGGTCAAGGTGAGATCACTGTCCTGCTGTATCCCTTTTATTTCTCTACCTCCCCATGATCTTGTGCCCACCTGTCTAGGAAACCATTTCAGTGTGTTTAGTTTTATATTTTTTGTTCATATATATTCTTTCAAAATGTCTATTGTTCTGTGAACATGTACTGTTAATTTGCACAAATGAAACTGTGTTCTGTGTCTCATTCTGTTTCTTTCCTTTTCTTCAGGACTATATTTTAAAGCTCCACTCATGTTGCCATGGTGTGCATCTAATCTATCGCATGTGACAGGTGCTTTCTACGCCATGCTGCGCGTCCCTCACATTTTACCTATTTATTTTTCTAATGGCAGACACCAGGGAGGCTCCAACTCCCCCTTTCACAAATGATGCCGCATGAACATCCTCAAGCATATCCCCTTATGGCTCTGAGTTAGGGATAACTTTGCACCCCCAGGGACAGTTGGCAATGTCTGGAGACGTGTCTGGTTGCCACATTTGGGGAGGGATGCTCCTGGCAGCTAGCGGGTAGAGTCCAGGGATGCTGCTGACTGTCCCACAATGCACAGGGCAGCCTTCCCACAACAAAGAATTATTTGGTCCCAAATGTCAATAGTGCTGAGGTTGAGAAACTCTGCTTTATGGCCGTGTGTGAGGATTTCTTGGGACAGACTCCCAGGAGCAGGCTTGCTGGGTCACAGCGCGTGTGCATTGTGGATGTGAGTAAGTAACAGCAGACAGCTGTCCAGAGTGGCTGCGCCAGTCCATGCTTCCATCACAGTTCATAAGACCACATCCTGCCAATGCTTGGATTACCCAGCTTTCTAATTTTTCTTCTAATATGTATAAAATGAGATTCATTGTTGTTTTGATTTACATTTCTCTGATTATTAAAGAATTGGCCATGGTATGGTAACTTCTTGGGAGACCAAAATAACACACAGTTGAAAAGCTTGGAGCCTGCCGTTTTTGCTTTTATAAAAATTTTGACCAATTACTTGGTTTCTTTGAGCATCAGTTTTCTTATCTATATAATCTGGAATAAAAATAGTAACTTCCTCAGTTATTATCCCATTACTATCTCATCATTATAATAAATGGCATAATAAAAATAAAGCTTCGGCACATAGTAAGCTCTAAACAAAAGTGCTATTATTATAATGATAATATGATACCTTTCTTACTAATTTATATACCTCCCAGTACTTGGCACATAAAAGTGTTTAATACAGTGTTATTGAGCAAAGAACTAATGTTTGAAAGGAGAAAAGAGGGAGGAAGGAAGAACAGGCACTCTTATAACCTGGCCCACGTTGGCACTGGTAATTTACTGTTTCCACAGATGCTGTAAATCTTGGGACAGCCAAATTCAAGGATATAAGAGACAACTCCATTCCTCTCATTTGCTGATCATAACCAGTCACGAAGACAAAGGAATTTTCATCTTAAGGGCATTTTCTGTTCATTAAATGCCTTTGCAAGTTCTAGGGCGTTTCACATACAAATATGTCTTTGAGTCCTCGAGACTGCCCTGCACAGTAGATATTTTTATCTCTATTTCACTGGGAGCTTATGTAACATGCCCAAACCACCTCGCCTCACAAGTAGTGAGGGATTTGAACTTGGGGCTTTCTGACTCCACTTGGCTATGTTCTGTCTGGCTCCAAACTCAGTCCTGCTCTCAGAGAATATGTAATTTAGATATGCCAGGGATTATACCACAGAGAGCATAGACAGGGAGTCCAATATCTCAAGTTCTTTCATTTGCAAATGGATCAGATATGTCTAACTGCGTGCAGGGGACAGAACTCCTGGGAAACTTGTACCCTGGAGCAAGTGTGTGAGAATCTATGTGTGTTGTGGTATGAACTTCTCTAGTGGCCCCAAGCAAAGCACGAAAACAACATGGTGTGTATTGGATGTTCTAATTCTGCTGTGGTTTTGTGCAGCTATGCAAATGATCTCTGAGCTTGGTCTTGAATCATCTCAGATTTAATGCAAATACCATGAGCAGTTCAGAAATAGATATGAATATTGTACGTGTTCTGTATTCTCAATCTGCCCGTTTCCTTCTTCACGATTGGGTTTACAAAACACCTTTATAATTCTGGTTCTCTGATGGAAATACTGTTTGCCTGATCTCCATAAAAATTGACTTCAAGAAAGGTTAATTCTGGGTTATAAAAGGACTAAATCTTTTCCTTAACAAGCTTATTTCTTGCTTAACAAATATAATGAGCTAATTAATAAACATGAGCTCAATTTGGCCACTCTTCCTGAAGCCAAGCAGTCAGAGTTTTACTTGGAGAGTTACAAAAGGACAAAGAGCGCTTCATTATTGAGTGCTAAGTGGAGTCACCTTCCTTTGTACCTGGTTCTTTGTAACATTCTTCTTATTTAAAGGCCAGAAGCTCAGATCTGACACCTGGGAAGTTGAGAACTTGACAACAATACCAAACGGAAAAAAGGATACTTAATTACTTTCTTGCACCTATCAGTTCCACAAGGAAAGCAGCCCCAGGATAATGACATTGACACCCTGAAAATTGTGTCTTTGTGATTCTCTTTGATAGCTACGAAATGCACTGACATGTTTCACTGCAAATTACTTCTTAAACCATTAACTATAACCCAATAAAGAGACATTTTGATAGAATAAAATGGGAGAGGTTATTTTTATACAATGAAAAACATTTATGGGTCGATATAAAAATACAGTTTAAGTGACATAACTTGTCTGCTTCAGTGTACAACATTTATAAGGCAGGCTCCCCCTTAGAATGGACTCAGCATTTTTGAATCTTTTGTGATGTGACCTAGGAGGAACCATAAATTTGTTCTGAGCACAGGATTTCTGTGAAAGACCCTGGCAGAAGGATGACTCAAGACATTGGTGATGAGGTGATAATGGAAACTTTCATCACTTGAGAGCTGCCAAGGACTGTAGGACTTGAAAGTTGGAGCTCTGCAGGAACATGTTAGGGTTTCTCAGTAGGGTTCTTAGTGGCTGGGCTTTGTTTCAGAATGGCTGGGCCACCTGTGCTCCCAAAGCCAACACTTTGACAACTGTTCTGCAGGGGACAGGGTCACCCTATGGTATGTGAAGCCCCAGGCAAGTATATTTTACAGGGCCTCTGACTATATAAACAATCAGATTTATAATATTTTACAAAATTTGTAGGCCCATGTGAGATAAAGTGATTTTCCAAAGAAGATTAGAATACTAAGTGGAGAAGAGGTACTGACTTCTGTATGATTTATTGTCCGATTGGTGCCCACGAAGACCCTATGTCCAGGCACCAGCTCCTCTTCTTCACATCTAGAAACCATCTTTTTGTTTTCTGTACTGTGAAGTGTGCTCTTCCTAGCCAATTTCATGTCTTGCACACCTGGGAAAAGTTCACAGTGCTGTTACTGTGCACACTGCCACGACTCTGCAGTCTGTCTGTACTGAAACCACCATCGGTGGAAAGGACAGGGGAAGGGCCCGAGGGCAGAGTGAGAAGAGTGGCCCCAGGTGAGCAGGGCATGGCCGTTCCCCATCTGGCACAGCACAGTGTAGCACAGGCTGTGTCTGTGTCGATGGGGCCAGGTGGTGATGTGGATAGGAAGGGCCCATTGGCCTTGAAGAGCAATTGTATTAAAAGCCTTTGAAGGAGGTGGAGACAGCCATACCGAAGGGCTGCGTGGCACATGGTTCAGAGCCTGGAGAGTGGGGGGCCTCCCTGTGTGCCAGCAGGCTGGGTGCATAGGGTGAAAGGCCCCTGGTGCCTCCCCACTGTACTTGGCTCTTTAGCAGAGGCCCCCCAGTCAGAGCACAGATGGGCAAGAGCTGAAGCATGGGCCTACGCATATGGCTGCAGCTCACAGGACTGCTGTCACCCATCATAAATGATGTGCCCAACGTGAGTGAGAGGCACCCCAAATTGGTGTGTTAGCACCATCTGTGGGCCAATTCTCTGCTGGCCAGATTGAGCTTCCCCAAGACAACCTGAATGCTGGAGCTCTGAAGTACCTGGGGACGCCCTGTGTAGGGACTGGGAATAAATGGTCTGGGAGTGCTCTGAAGGGGAGAAATGGGAGCTGAGGCCCAGGTGGTTCTGGTTCAGATGCAGAGGGTGGCACTGCTGGTCCTGCTATGTCCCAGGTGGCAGAGAAGGCCCTTCTACTGACTGATACCCATGCAGGACCTTGTCCATGCCTGCATGCTCCTCCAGGACAGCACTCCCCAAAGCAGTGGAACCCTGAGGCCCAGGTCTGTGGTGTACGGTAGAGGGAGCAAGAGTTCAAATGAACACAGCTGCAAGAAGACTGAGCGCTGGGTCTGCCGGAGAAACCTGGGAGGACTGGGGCAGGAATGGTGACTTTTCAGCCTGAATCCCCTTTTACCCACAGGCTGCCCTGCCAAGCTCCAGGCTGCCTTGTACTCCATGCTCTGGCTCTGTATAGCTGCTTTCGGCTTTCTGTTTGTAGGGAGGCAACTAAAAAAATTCTTTTTGCCTTCCCATTCACGTATTCTTATTCTCGTAATTGTACCTCCGTTTTCCTAATGACCAGCTATTTCCTTCAACTCTCAGTCCATATTGCTAGAGCAGGGTTCAGCATGTCAGTGTAGCAGACTTGCTCTGTAAAGTGCCAGATAATAGTTTCGGCTTTGTGGGTTGTATGGCTTCTGTTGTAACTACTCAGCTCTGCCATTGTAGTGGGATGGAAGCAGCCATAGATACTACATAAATGAACAGGCATGGCTGTGTTCCAGTAAAACCGTATTTACAAAAACAGGCCAGATTTGGTACTTGGGTGGCAGTTTGCTGATCCTGACTTAGCATCTGGAATCTTAATTCAATGACTTTCAAACATTTTTTTAATGTGAGTAATAGAAAATACATACTTTACCTCTCAACCTGGTATCTATATACTAGTATGTATATAATCACAATAAAGTATCATTATCTTCCTACTTTTGATATACTCTGCTCTACTCTAATTCTATTCTATTCTATTCTATTCTATTCTATTCCATTCCATTCCTGACTTACTAATTTGATTTTGTGGCCCGCTAAAGGCTGCAACCACAATTTGCAAGATAGGGCCCTGGTGGGGCTGACCCCACTGTGTGGGCCAGGAACAGGCACTTGGCAGTCAGCACATTCTATTTCTGTCTACCCCTGGGCCCCTCTGCCACTCAGTCAGCTAGGTGTATTGAATTCATTTCCTTAGGAAAGGAACTGTCTACTGAATTGCTAAAAGAAAAGAGTTAGTTCTTGGCTTTTGATATATACTAATTGAACGTAGATTTTAAAGACAAGACTGGACCAGGTATAAGTTTTGCAGGGCCCAGTGCAAAATGAAATTATGAGGGCCCCTGTTAAAAAATTAAGAATTTCAAGATGGCTGCAGCAAAGCATTAAACCAAGCACAGGGTCCTGCTAAGCTTAAGGCCCTCTGTGATTGCTCAAGTTGCACATCCATCAAGGCAGCTCTGTTTGGAGACAATGTGATGAGTTAGATAAAGGCTCTTTGCCTAGCTGGGAGGATGGAGTTAGAGGAGAAGATGCAAGATGAGAGGGGAGAGGAGGAAGGATCTAGGGATGGAGTGACGTGTGGATCAGAGTTGATTCAAGCCTCTGGATTCCTCCTAGGCTCCCCTTGGGCCGTCTGCTGAGTGGAGTCCACATCAGTGTTCTGACATCTGGTCTCCTCTTGAGTGAATGCTGTGCTTTGCCTGAATGGCTGAGCTGGGTCAGTTGCTTTTCTCAACTGTATCAGGTGCCAGCTTTCACTGTTGGCCATCTGGCAGGAAAGATGCCCATGTGTGCTGGAGGCTGGGCTTGGTCCTCCTCTGACCACTGCCTGTCAACAACAGTCCCTTCATCGGTCCAGGATACTTGTGAGATGCAGAAGGTGCCCTGGTCACCAGGAGGAGTGGTGCCTGTGTGTGCAAGGGTGAGGTTTGTACTAGTCTGCTATGGCTGCCATACAACGTACCTCAGTCTGAGTGGCTTAAACAACAGAAATTTACTGTTTCAAAGTTCTGGAGCCTAGTATTAGTAGGGTTGGTTCCTTCTGAGGGTTTGAGGAAGAATCTGTTTCAGGTCTTGCTCCTAGCTTCTGACATTTTGCTGGCAATCTTGGGTGTTCCTTGGCTTGTACTCCATCACCCCAATCTCTACCTTCACCTTCCCATAGTGCTCTCCCTATGTGCATGTCTGTGTCCAAATCTCCCCTTTTTATAAGGGCACCAGCCATACTGGATTAGGGACCCATCCGACTCCAGTACGACCTCATTTTAATCGATTACATCACTAATGAACTCATTTCCAAATAAGGTCACATTCTGAGGTCCTGAGGCTTAGGGCTTCAAT
This sequence comes from Propithecus coquereli, assembly GCF_000956105.1. Lineage (NCBI taxonomy): Eukaryota > Metazoa > Chordata > Mammalia > Primates > Indriidae > Propithecus > Propithecus coquereli. The sequence goes on along the minus strand of NW_012143856.1, from coordinate 1,169,927 downwards.
TCATGAATTTTGGCAGAACATATTTCAACTCATACAGGCTGAAAGAGACCTCTCAAGCTACAACAGTGATGGAACATACCTCCGTAACACTTAGAACAATAGCTCCAAGGGGAGCTGTGGCTATTGGTTACCTGCCTAACAATTATTTGCAATCCCCTTCTCCCTTCCCAACTTCCCACTGCAGAGACTGGGAAAACCAGATGTTTCCCAATTTCCCAGCCTCCCTTGAAGTTAGGGGTAGCTGTGTGACCTTCTGGCTAATGAGATTCAAGGAAAAGTCAGCTGGTGGTCTCTGGGAAAGATTCTTTCCAGGTAAAAGGAGAGAGAAGCCAGTGGGGAGAGATTTTTTCTGCTCTTGGAATGTTTCTGTATGAGTTGATGATGCTTGATGCTGCTCCAGTTTTTCTGCCACCATGAGAGAAAGGTCAACAGAATCACAGAGCCTCACACGTAGCATTGTGACCTCCCTGAGGCATACAAATCAGGAAAACCTTTCTCTGCACAGCATGGTATGAGAAGTATGTAAATGTCTATGTAGTTGAAGACATTGTTGGCTAGGTATTGCCACTTGCAGCTAACAGCGTGCCAACTGATATAGATATTCTGCAAAAAGTGGTTAAAAAGATTAGGGAAATGTTGAATATTATAATTTCCCTTATAGCATTATGGTGCATAAAAGAAAATGAAAGGCTTTAGAAAGTTCTGTTAACCTCAGTGTTTTCTATATATTTTTAACCGTGATGACTTTCTCTCTCTCTCTCTCTTTTCCCTCTGCTTCCTTTTCCCCTTCCCTCTTTTTCCTGGATATGACATCTATTGATGTAACCATTGTTTTTTTGTTTTTTGGTTAGTATAACATCTCTTGATAGAGCTCATTTCAAAAAATGCTAAAGGCATGGTGTCAGCTATGCTCAAAATTCTTTGCCAAAGCCAAAGCTGGTTTTTTACTGACACCCACACTATCTTTGTAAATTACCACCTCCAACACATTCCTCTTCCAAGAACAGGCACCTCAATACTTCCCACCCCACCGTGCAGGAGGAACAGAGCTGCACACTTTGGCTAGCTTTGTGAGGATGGCTGATGCCACTGAAGGGCTCCCTGTGCCCCTGAGTGTCCTCCATAGATGAAGCATCGACCTCTCACCAGCTCTGCTGCCACCTCTCTGTGCTCCTCTCTGAGACAAGCAGAAAAATGCTGGAGCCAGAGGCTGTGTTTAAACTGTCAGCTCCACAAGAGCCATCATCTCCCTGGAGCTAGCAGAGACTAAATTCAGGGAGAATGTATGTGCTCCCTCTCTGGGAGACAGAATGGAGCAGATGGCCTATTAGCCAGAAAGGAGTTTCATTAGCATCAGCTAAAACAACTACAAAGAAGCAGCTATGGTTAAAACCACTTGCAGCTTCCAGGGGGACTTAGTTGCCTGGGCATGAAAAAAACAATTTCCTGTTTTATGTTTTATTATCTCTGGCTTGATAAGGTAAAAAGAAAAAGCCAGTTTTCACTGCTTTATATTTGTATTACATTTCATGTTTATAAAGTTATTTTCATCTGTTCCCCATGGAGAGTTCTCTTTGCCATCCCTCTGTTACAGGGAAGATCACTTATCTTTTTTCACCCCTCAGGCCCACCCCTATGCATCTTGTGATTCGCCTAGTTCATGGAGGGGGGTACCTTCACTGAGCCAAACATTTGCACAACTGCAAAATAAAGTCATCAGCTAGCACAATGAGACTACAGTGATTAATGCATAGTGACTCTAGATTTGGAATTACACCAACCAGGACACTTATGCCGAGCCTTTTTCATGTGATTTTTAGGAAGTGACCTCTGTGTCCACATCTTTAAAATGGGAATGACAATATCTGTCCTGACTGTTCCTTAGAGTTGCTGTGAGGATTCCATTGAAAAGACTGAGTTCCTTGTCTTGTTTATTCTTGTATCAGCATCAAGCTTATTCCCTGGCATGTAAGAAAAATTCAACAAAGAATGCTGAATGAAAGAATGAATGAATAAATAAGGATTACTCATTCTCACCATATTATAAAATCTTATTCATAGTAT
>NW_012143856.1:1160201-1167463 GCF_000956105.1 Propithecus coquereli | reverse complement strand
TGACAGAGTAATTAGAAGAGATATAACTTAATATTTTTGGATGAACATGGAAAGAAAGGAGTGGCAATATTTCTTTACAACATGAAGGTAGAAGTTCTTGCTGTTTATACATTAAGAAATATTTACTGAGTACCTACGTGCCAGGCACTGTGCTAGGTGCTGGGGAGAGAATGGGGAATAACATAGACACTCCTGCCTCTGTAATGCATAAAGTCTAATGGGGGGATAAATACTTAACAAATATTGGCACAAAGAAGTCTTTACATATAGATTATGATAAAAGCTAGGAAGGAAATTTAAACAGTAAAATGAGAAGTTTTGATAGAAGAAGAAATTTAGATTAGGGGACAGAGAGGGCTTCTGTGAAAGAGTGTAATAAACTGAGACTTAAGCTGACACCTAACGGATGAGTAGATACAGCCAGGTGAAGAAAACGGATAAGAGCATTGCAGGCAGGGAGAAACTGCCAAGGCCCTGAGGTGGCCCAGCAGCCTGCAGCACAGAGAGCAGGTGACAGGTGGTAGAGGTAAGTCTGGAGAGATAGGTAGGACCAAGTGATATAGAGCTTTGTAGGCAAAATGAAAGATTTGAGGTTTTATGTGGTCTTATTCTTTTTCCTTTTTTTTTGAGACAGGGTCTTACTTAGTCACCAGGCTGGAGTACAGTGGTGCAACATAGCTCACTGTAACCTCGAACTGCTGGGTTCAAGCTATCTTCCTGCCTCAGCCTCCTAAGTAGCTAGGACTACAGGCACACACCGCCATACCTGGTTTACTTGATTTTTTAAGAGACAGGGTCTTGCTATATTGCTTAGGCTGGTCTCAAATTCCTGACACCAAGTGATCTTCCTGCCTCCCAAAGTGCTGGGATTATAGGAATGAGCCACCACACCTGGACAGAGGTTTTATCTTAGTGCAATGAGAAGCTATTGAATGGTTTACAACAAGGAGTAAGATTTACGTTTTTCAAAGATCATGTTGTTGGATGTGTGGAGAATGAATTGGGGTCAAGTGGGAGTGACCAATTAAGAGGCTATTCCTGAAAATCAGACAAGGGATAATGATGTTTTGGATGAGAGAAGTGGAGGTGGAGAAAATGAAGGCATTTAAAATATATTTTGGAGAAAGTATTTCCAAGATTGGTTGAGGAATTGGGCATTTGGGGATTGGAGGATATGGATGGATCATGGAGGGCTCCAGATTTCCAGCTTGGGCAGTTTGGCTGGATGGAAGAGCATTTGTCAAAGCAGGGACCACTGGTGAAGAAGCAGAGTTTGATGGGAAGATTTAGAAATGAAGTCAGGCTATCCTTCCTTTAATATTTAGAAACATATCTGATTAGAAACATTTTCTGGTTCAACTTTCCATATTTTCTAAGCAGCTGCAGAATATGTTTGTTGAGAAGGGAAATGAAATTTACATTTGTAATCCTCATGTTTTTATTTTTAAAAACAAACTTTTCATTGGTCGTGTTATGTTTCTTAGTCGCTATGATCCAGATCTTGAGACAGATAGGAACATATTCATCACCACACATTCATTCTGTCGAGCTGTGTCAAGACAAGAGTGGGGGAACCAGTTGCACTTCATAATGAAAGCAAGTCTACTTGGCACTATATGGCGGGATGTTGTTTAGGTTTCTCAGATTGTGGGATATAAAAATCAATTAGAGTGGAAATCTTTATTTGCCCCTCCAGAGTGGAAGGGAGATCATTAAGAGTCATTCATACTGGGATTTTTTTTTTTCACAGTGGGAGGAAAGGTAGATTAAGGAAAAGCAGATTAGGTGTTCAAACCTGCCAGTTTTTTTTCAGGTCTCTGTTAAGATCTCACCAGAATCTTTCCATACTTGGCAGCATTAGGCCAATTCCAATGGGCCCCATTAATATAAGGAATGTGGTACTTATTCATTAGCCTGGAAAGCGGCTATGAGACACTTTTAAGTTCCATTAAATCATTTATTTTGGCACAGCTTGATTTATTTTAATTCCTAGGCCTATAACCCAAAGCTTATTTATTTGGTAGGGATAAAATACATCTTCTTATGTGTCACAGAAGGTTTGAAAAAATTTTATTTGAACAAAAACGAACTCTTCATAGTTGGGACCAAAGTGATGGATTCAAAGGATATCTTAAGGAGAATCATTTAACTTATTTGCTCTAATTGACAATCTGTATCAGATGCCATTAAAACATATTGCTAGTCATACATCAAAATGTCAAAATTGGATACCAATCACCAACAATTCCACTATCAACGTATTTTTGATCATTTAGCAAGTATATTCCAAATTGCCTGTTTATGGACTTCACATCAAAACACAGAGGTCAAAAATATCGAACTCACAATCTACTCTTTACTTATTATTTCTGAAATGCAAGAGTTAAATCATTGTTAAAAATATCTCACTAACTTAATATCTAATAGGAAGATGTTGAGAATGTCATGCACGTTTAAAATATCTTAAATTATTTAACATACGAAAATCCATCTGTGTTACTGTTTACATAAAAAAGCTTTTCCAAGTTCCTTGGCAATAGCACTTAGGCTTCATTTTCCATGTTAAAGCTTAATAATCACAAAATATGGTGCATAATCTTAATAAATTTCCTTGGGAAGAATACTGAGTCCTCCTTGATTAATTAATTATCTTTGAAATCCCCCTTCATGGAATTTAGAAACTTCAGATTTCTAAAAGGGCACTTAAGAAATAGTAAGGTTAGGACAGAGGGGAAGAGAGTGTAATTGTAGGACACAGGCCAAGGCAAAAATTAGGTTTGCAATTAACCAGTCCTTTATTGGGAATAAACACAGGTGATTGTATTTGGAAATGATAGACAAGGTTCATTTCATTTATTATTGTTATCTGTATGTATTCATTTCCAAGGGCTGCTTTTATGAAGTGCCACAAACTGGGCTTAAAGCAACAGAAATTTATTCTATCATATTTCTGCAGTCCAGAAGTCCTAAATCAAGGTGTTGGCAGGTTTGGTTTCTTCCTGTAGATTCTAGGGAAGCATCCTTTCTTGCCTCTTCCACCTTCTGGTAGCTCCAAGTGTTCTTGTGGCAGCATCAGGCCAGGCTCTGCCTCCATCTCCATGTAGCCTTCTCCCTGTGTCTCTCCTCTTGCGTACATATTTCATCTACTTGATCACTCCTAATATCCCAGCTTCACTTGTTGTGTTAAATTGTCTGGTAACAAAGTTAAATTCCATGTTTGAAGAAAACCTGGAGGCCTCATAATTCTCCTTCTGGTACTTAAATTCGAATCTTTTTTTTTTTTTTGGCTCACAGTTATTTTATTTTATTTTATTTATTTATTTTTTTTATTTCAGCATGTTATGGGGGTACAGATGATTAGGTTACGTATGATGCCCTTACCCTCCCTCCCCCCCCAAGTCCGAGCTTCAATCTTTAATTCTGCACTCTAACATAGATTAAAAGTAAAAGTAATTTACTTACACACAACACACTTACATTCAACTTTCTTCCCCAAGTGTATATAAAGCCCAGAGCTGGTGGCATCCAAGTCTTTTTCCACAATACACAGCCTAGGACACAACTGAGACAGACTTATGGGGATGTCTGTCCAAAACTTGTAGTGGGACTGGGCGCGGTGGCTCACGCCTGTAATCCTAGCTCTCTGGGAGGCCGAGGCGGGCGGATTATTTGAGCTCAGGAGTTCGAAACCAGTCTGAGCAAGAGCGAGACCCCGTCTCTACTAAAAATAGAAAGAAATTAATTGGACAACTAAAATATATACAGAAAAAATTAGCCGGGCATGGTGGCGCATGCCTGTAGTCCCAGCTACTCAGGAGGCTGAGGCAAAAGGATTGCTTGAGCCCAGGAGTTTGAGGTTGCTGTGAGCTAAGATGACGCCACGGCACTCTAGCCCAGGCAACACAGTGAGACTCAGTCTCAAAAAAAAAAAAAAAAAAACTTGTAGTGGACATTACAAAGTGATGATATGTACTTATTTATGATTGAAATTGAATTATATTATCATTTTAACATTTTGACTATCAATGTTGGCTTTTGTAAAAAATAATTTCTTTCATATTTTGAGTCACCTCAAATCAACTGTTATTTTTCTATTTATTCCTTTCTATAGCACCTTTCTCCTCTTCTCTGTACCTGTCACAGTACCTTGCGTATAGTAGTTGCTAAATAAATAACTCGTTATAGTTAAAAAAAAAACAACAGTGTTTGGCAACAGAAAAGTTTTCCAAACTGTCACCTACTACAGAAGGGCACATTTTTAAGAGAAGGGCAGGTGACTTCCTTTTATATATTCATTCAACTAACATTTACTGTGTACTTACTACATCTCAGGTATTGTGTTCCAGGGAATCAGTGTTGAATGGGACGTGGTCCTTGAGCTCATATCCAAGTTAGGGAGATGGACATGAGTATAGGGCTGTCACCAACTATGGTCCCACTGATGGGTCTCCAATCTGCTCAGTTCATTCCACAGCAGAGGGATTTCCTTATGGATTTCCTGGAGTGGGAGGAAGTTTGATGGGATGAGAATAAGTAACGTCTGGTGATATGGGGAAGAACCAGTTGTTCTGGGCAGTCCAGGGTGAGAATATTCACAGAGATGAGGTGAAGGGAAGGAGGGGAGAGGGTCAGAGGGCACAGCCCAGGGCACAGGAGGAGGGAAGCTCTCCTTGAATTTGAAAGTTTTGTGGTCCTTGGGCAAGGACTCCTTCTGACGTGGCTCCATCAGTTCCCAGGCTCCCATCTTGTTCCATCTCCTTCTGCCCACCTGCTCCTCTTTCCCCTAGTCCTCCCTGGGGTCCACCCTGTGCTCTTTATTCTGCTCATAAATTTTTCTCTATCTCTTTTTTAATAATAGAACTTATAGGCAAGATATCCCTTATCCTCTATTTTTTTCCCCAAAGTTTCTGGAGTTTAGGAAGAAAATCTTCAAATACTCCAAATAGTGAAAGGATATATATTTCCTTTCATTTTTTGACTGTAGCACAAGAGGGGAGAATACAAAACATTTCCATTTCCATATTAAAATGGACCAGCACACTGATATTCACATGCACCTCTACACACACACACACAAATAATCATGGTGAGAAGCCACGTGAACGAACTTTAGTAGAAGCAAATAGAAAAATGAGTAAGAGCAGAGAGGAGGCAGCCAGAGGTGAGCACAGACTTCTCAGAGGAAATGATGCTGGAGCTGGGCCTTGGAAGATGTGGAGAATATCTAAGGGAAAATTCCAGGTGGAAAAAGGGGTCCAGGAAGCCACAGAGGTTGGGCAGGCTGGAGGGATTCAGAGGGGAATCGTGGGCAGAGGTGGGCAGCTGGGAAGCACTACATCGTGATCTGCTAACAAGCTGTGACTTGACCTTCCAGGTCATGGGGAACTACTACCTAAAACTCACAGAAGCACCTCTTCCTGCTCTCTCTCTAAATCAGCCTCGACATTAATAGCATTCCTCAGCCTCACAATAAATGTGGGGTCGTCCTGCTAGCGTGGGCCCACTCTGAGAAGCTAGTGAGAAGCTGTCATTTAGTAAGTGAACCACAAGTTCAGCAGAAAAGACCCTGCCTCTTCTCATTCCTCCCAGCCTGTCTAGTTAATCAATACTTGTATATCAACAGAGAGCTAAAAAAAAAAAAAAACAAAAAAAAGGGAAGATAAATTATAGTTGTTAAGATGGAGACTTCTGATTCATGGAGGCCTCAGAGGGAGAAGTGAGGTCTAATCAGCATTTCTTATCTTCTTGGCTTCAGCTGGGGTGATGAATGAAAATGGATTGTTGGACCCAGGTGACAAGTCTGCCACTCTCAGAGTGATGAACTCTCGGCCATGCCTATCCACTCACTTTCCAGGAAAACAAGGAATTGGCTTCACTTTTTCCTTTGTTTTCCTCTTGCTGTCAAATAATAAAAATCCCATTTTAAAAAAGGATTGGCCAGACGTGGTGGTGCATGACTATAATCCCAGCTACTTGGGGGACTGAGGCTGGAGGATTGATTGAACCCAGGAGTTTGAGACCAGCCTGGGAAACATAGCAAGACCCTCATTTCAAGAAAAAATAATATAAAATAAAATAAAAATGAAAAAATAAAAAAGGATTAAAAAGTTATTGCTTGTCATGTTGGTTAAAAGAATAAGTTTAAGTCCAAAAATAGTTTTAAAAATTTAAGTGACCCGTTTAGAAGTAAACCAAATGAGTTAAAATTTACCAGGAGAAATATATAAATGCTCAAGTTTTACCCTTTTCAGATATCACCTGGGGGGATATTTGTCCTTTTAGGTCTCACTTTATCTACACAATTTTCATCTTTAATCTGTCCTTGAGCCTCGTAGAGCTGACCTGGTATATTTACTGTGGTGAAGATTCTGTAAATCTCTTCCACTGATGGGTACAGCCAGCAGTGGCTTGGGTGAATTATTATGTATGTGAGACTGAAAATTGACTACTCACTTGAAGGACATAGATGTTGGGAGTTACCTGAGGGCATTTTGAAAATGGCAAGTGTCTGTAACTGTGATTTTAAAAAGGACACTACATCTAATTAAAGGCAATGAGCATCACATTAAAGTTGCAAACCACGTACTTAGAATTTCATTTATAATTCTGCTTGAAATTTCATTCAGAAAATTTACCTGGGTACTTGAATCTGGGTGAGGTGAGAGGTGCCTCTGGACCCTGTATTTTTAAGGGAAAATCCATCTGTTCCCATTTTAGTAACTTCTATACTTTCCCCAGTGGAATTTCCCCCCAGCCTTCCCTCTCCTTCTGTCCATTTCTTCTCTTGGTGGTTGGGGGACCTGGTTCAGTCAGCGTTAGGGCAAAGACAGACAGGTGGTCAGAGTAATTGCTACAGTTGATCGTGGCGGAGTGAGAAGACTAGGGGTAAAAAGAGTCATTGCCATTCCTTTCTTTTTCTGATTACTTTTCCTTTTCCTTTTTCTTCCTTCCCCTTCCCTCTCCTCTTCTCCTCTTTCTCATTTTCTTCCACTGCAGGAACAACATTCACGGACTTGCGTAACAGAGACTTGTCTCGTAAGTCATGTTAATAATAATGGTTTTGTGGGCCTGGGAAGTTGAGATTCATAGACTGCATTCCGTTTTCTTCCTAAGCAGGGTAGGCTATTACCCAGGGGGCATAATTCCAGGTGCTATTCTCATTTAGAATTCTACCATCTTAAAATCTTAATTGCCTGGACCCACACTTGGGATTTGGATTCAGTACTTTGAGTTCGGGAGCTTGGAAATCTGGTTTTTAAACA
>NW_012143856.1:1155767-1156778 GCF_000956105.1 Propithecus coquereli | reverse complement strand
AGCCGAATAGTACTCCATTGTATACATATACCACATTTTATTAATCCACTCATGTATTGATGGGCATTTGGGTTGTTTCCACATTGGCTAGTGGAAGTAGTTTTGATGACAGGTCCTTATCACCGGAAAGCCTGTGTTACTCATCTCCATCCCCAGTACCCAGCCCAGACCTTGGCAAACAGCAGACCTTGTCTGCAAGTCTTACAAAGGAACGCTGGAAATAATGGTTTCTATGTAAACACCTGCTGTCTCCAGGTTAGAATTTGTTTGGAAAACTATTTTTAACAAGCTCATTTTAGTAATTACTGTAATAATCTGGGACTATGTAGCGAAAACCAAATGGACAAAATAGAAAAAAAAACCCCCGGACCTTTTCAGGGCTTAAAATAGGTTTTGAAACAGTATTTGAATTTGTTCTCAAGGTGCTAAAGTACCACTTAAATAACAGTCAATAGAGCAGCTGGTGTGAAGATTGAATGATAAACTATTTATTGTTAAAACAAAAACAAACACCTATCAAGTGACGAAGCATTGTAGCCTTCTCGGTCTTATTATTACTTAAACTTTTTAAAAACAGCTTTCTTGAGATATAATTTATGTACCGTATAATCCACACATTTAAAGTGTGTAATTTTCTGGTTTTTGGTATATTTACAGTACGTGCAACCATCACCACAATCAGTTTTAGAACATTTTCTTCACTTCAGACAGAAACCTTGTACCCTTTTCGTTATCATCTCCTTCTCTCCCCGTCCCTTCCCCAGCCCTAAACAACCACTAGTCTACTTTCTGTCTCTATAGTTTTGTGTTTTGAATATTTTATATGGATATAATCATATAGTATTTTGTCTTTTATGTTTGGCGTCTTTCACTTGGCATGTCTTCAAGGCTTATCTGTGTTGTAGCATGCATCAAAACTCTATTCCTTTTTATGGCTGCATGATATTCCATTGTGTGGATATGCTACATTTTGTTCATCCATTTATCAGTTAATGGACATTTGAATGGTTT
>NW_012143856.1:1152972-1155717 GCF_000956105.1 Propithecus coquereli | reverse complement strand
CCTGTTAAATCTCTTTAGTCTATCAGAGTCCCCATTTTCTTTGATGACATTGATATGTTAGAGAGACCAGACCCATTCCAACTTTAGTGTGCATGTGAGTTACCTGCAGATATTGTTTAAATATAGATTCTGACTCAGTCAATTTAGGGTAGGGCCTGAAATTCTACATTTTGAAAAAATGCTGAATCTGCTAGGGGTTGGGGAGACAGGGAGCCAAATTTTGAGTAGCAAATTGGTAAGGATGTCCCACATTCTAGATTTGGCTGATTCTGTCTCTTGGTGCTGTGAAATTTGTTCTTCTAACCCCTGTATTGCCTATAAATGGGAATTATATGCAGAGGCTTGAGGAGATTTAGCTTCATTTTTTAAAAATTTGACATGAATTTTTTATATGTGTAATTATCTACTTGTTGCTTCGTATAACGAGACATATAATGTCCTATTATCCCATTTTTAGTGATGCTAAGATTGATCAGTGGGATAAGATTCCAGGTGATTCTAATTCAAAAGTTCCATGAATACAGTATGAGAAAATCTGTCTTAAGAATAACATCCTAGTTTAAAATGGTGATAATAGGTAATGTTCATTAAGTGCTTATTATGTGTCAGGCTCTAGTTTTAAGTATTTATAGGTAATAAGTTACTTAGTTCTAACAGTAACCCTAGGAGGCAGGTACTACTATTGTTTCCCCACTTTAAAATGGAGAAACTGAATCTTGGAGATGTTATCCTACTTCTCCAAGATCACACAGCTAGTAACTGGCAAAGCACAATTCAAACTGAGGCAGTTTGTTGCTATTGCTATTTACTGCCTATCAATTAAAATGCACAAGTCCTGGAGATAAGGGTAACCATCATTTATACCACCTGGCCTGACTACTGGCTCATCAATATTCTTCAAACTGTATCAGTTTATAGACTTTTATATAAATAGATTGTCCTTGTCTTTTCCAGAGTAGGTTTTGATAAGTGGGGATGGTGATGAAGTTGTAAGAAATAAATAGGGAGCAATTAAGAAAGAGGACAGGAGAAGAAAAGAGGACAAAGACAGTCAGTGCTGAGGAAGGTAGGACTTGCAGTTGGGTCTACCTAATTCAAATCAATTGATAGCTCAGTCTGTGCGCTCATCTGCTGCATAAGATAGCCAACTGCAAAGGTAGAGGGAACACAGTCCACATAAGACCACCTTCACTTCTGGAACTGAAGTGAGTTCCGAAACCGCTGTCATGTTTAATAATTTTCTAGCGAGACTCAAGGAACGCATTGAAACAACACTGACGATTATGGTTTATTACAGGGAAAGGGTACACATTAGAATCAGCCAAGGGAAGAGATGCTCAGGGCAGAGTCCAGGAACAACAGTACCAAACCTGAAGCTTCCAGTCATTCTCTTCGAATGGAGTCAGGAGAGCATTTCTCTTCTGGCATCAATGTGTGACACTACACAAGGAGTAGGGAAGCCCACCTGGGCCTCAGTATTCAGGGTTTTTATTGGAGTTCCATGCTGTGATGACTAATCCAATCGTCAAGGCATGATTTATTGCCCAAGAGGCTAATCTCAATCTCCAATCAAGGAAACTGATACCACTGATAACATAGCCCCCACCCTAAATCATATTGTTACTACCTCATGTGGCCAGCTCCCACTCCAAGACTATCTGGTGTGGCCAGCCTCCTCCTCAAATCACATTGTTATGCTATCCAGTGTGACCTAAGGCCAAGGAGAACAAAGATACTTCAATCAGATACAGCCTTCTTCTAAGGGCCTAGAAATTGTATCCTAGAATCCAAGAGAAAAGGCCAGATCTCTTTTGGGACAAGGTTAAATCCTTTTTTATTTTTTACTAAAGGATTTATTTTTTTCTTTTCTTTTTCTTTTCTTTTTCTTTTTGGTAGAGATTGGGGTCTCACTCTTGCTCAGGCTGGTCTTGAACTCCTGAGCTCAAGCAGTCCTCCTGCCTTAGACTCCCAGAGTGGTAGGATTACAGGTGTGAGCCATTGTGCCCGGCTTAAAGTTAAATCCTTTACCACCCCTTCCTTTGTAGCAGGAGAAGAAGCTGTACCCTACCTACTTGTCTCCACTTGGGGTACCTCGAACAGCAAGTTTGTCCCTCCTCAGGGGATGAGATACCATTCTTGGGCCCATTCCAGAGCCAGCCCAACAAGTGGGGAGAAGATGAGCTCTGTGAAAGAAGGCATTTGTTTTGCTTTGCATCTTGATTCTATCAGCACATTGGGCATGTGGTATGTAATAAGCTTTGGGTGAAGATTCCAAATTCTATTTAATAAATTTATTTTTCTCAGAGGGCCCATGAGATAGTAAACAAAAGAAAACCAATGCTATGCTCGATGTTAGCAAAAGTGAGGAAAAACAGCTACATTATAAAAAATAATTAGGCTTGAGTTGAGGGATTAGAAAGTTAATGGACATTGTGAAATCTTAGTCTCCCTCTTGAACCTTCAGAAAAGGAATTCAAGGTCCTTAAACTCTTCCTCTTGCCTGCTAGAACTTCCGTTAACCATCCTAGGCAGCCAGCAGCCTCTCCTATTACAGAAACTCTCAGGAGAGTCTGTAGATGGGGTTTTTTGTCACCTCATCAGAGATAACTGCAAAAACATGCGTTAACTCTATAGTCCACTGAGCAAACCCTCTGCTGCCTGCTGGGTGGTAGCATTCCCAGATAGGGAAGTTGATCCCAAGCATCTGCCTTTGGCTAGTGGAAGTAGATTTTTTTTTTATTTCAG
>NW_012143856.1:1149294-1151233 GCF_000956105.1 Propithecus coquereli | reverse complement strand
TTTTCATGTTCTTATTGGCCATTTGTGTATCTTCCTTCTAGAAATATCAATGCTTCTTTTATTTTTAATATTTAATTTTCTTAAGTCTCATCTGTAAAATGAGGTCGTGATGCCTGTTAATAGGTGTGGGTGAAATAGCGCATACAAACATTTAGCTTCCAGCTTCCAATTGAGGATTCTAAATATCACACATCTCTGAGCCTCCATTTCCTCATCTCTATTGTTCTGATATTCTACAATTTTTATCCTCTTATGTCACAATTGTGAAAGTAATCACTGATATTTGACATTAAATAATGTTTTGTGCTAAATCTTAATGAATAGCATTGCTTGATTCCTGCCAATTTAGATCTTGGTATTTGATGTTGACTCTCCCCCACCTGAAGCATTAATGGCAGTGAAATGGAAGACTTCCTGGGAGGCACAGTATGCAAAGCTCGAATTTCATAGAGCGCAAGGCTGGCATTAAAATTCCATTATGTGGAACAAAATTTATAGTCAGCAATCACTTACATAGCACTTACTACGTGTCATGTGCTGTATATATGTGTGTGTGTGTGTATACAAACGCACTCATTTAATCATCACACAAAATGTGGAATAAATGAAATGAACAAATACTGAGTACTTACCATGTGCTATTCCCTGGGCTAGATGCTGGTGATTTAATGGTGAGCCAAAAGGACAAGGTTTCATTGTACCTTGAGAGCCTACAATGTAGAGGGGGAGGTGACGTTGCTCAGATAATCCCACTAATGAATGTAGATTACACGCAGATAGAAGCCATCGGAGAGGGACATGGTGCTATGCTTATGTACTTGGAAGGAAATTGCTTTTGTGGAGAAGTAATAACTGAGCTGAGAAGTGAAAGGAGTGCCTTGATAGGGATGGAGGGGTGAGGTGCCAGGGGGAAGAAGAGTGAGGAACCAGTGTCCTGTGGTTGGAGGAAGTAAGGTGAGGCTGAGAAACTGGAAGGTCTGAGTGGCTGGAGTATAGACTGCAAGGGGGAGGGTGCAATGAGGTAGGCAAGGGCCCTGTTAGCCTCATGAGGGGTCTTGGTCTTTATTCTGAGAGCAATAGAAAGTGATTAAAAGATTGTAATTCTAGGAGTAGCATGACCAAATTTTTGTTACTCTGGCTGCAGTGCAGGAAGAAAAGGGGAAGGGGCCTGCAGGGACTGGGGAGACCAGTAGACAGAGACTCAAGGGAGCAAGCTGGAGGGGTCCAGGTTATTAATGTGGTTGGATGACTCTGTGTTGGTATGATTCGCCTTTGCAAGGCTTGAATATTCGTCTTCCCAGTCATGCTGTGGGCTGTTTTCCAGGTGCCAGCCAGCATCTGACAGGAAAAATCAATTTCCCAGACACATATGCATATGATCCAGAAATATTAAATGGAAATCCTGAGCCCATCCTGGATGCTATTTCCTTATAAATCAGAATGCCTGAGATGTAGCTCCCCTCTTGTTGCCATTTGATGCTTAGGTGTCCTGCAGGACCTAACTTTATGTCCCACCTCGTTTTTGAATTCTTTTTCCATCATTCTGCCCCCTTTGACCTCTCCTTTTTGGACTCTTACTGGATTTTGTAATCTCTTTCTAGTTTGGGTTTTGCAAGGCCAGTGCCTTAAAGCCTTTACTGCGGTTGGGCCTCCTGCCGTACCCAGGTGAATATACCTTCTTATAACCTCATGTTTTGGACAGGTGGGCTCTCCATGGGGAAGATTAACAGAAAGGGATAGGAGCATCCATTTCGATGAAATAATACTCAAGAACTATAGATGTTAGAATTACTTTTATTAGAATTACTGAACAGACACATTATATTACATAAATAATCACTGAACTTAGAGAGATAATGACCACTGTCATCAAGAGGGGATTTTTTTGGGCATTATTTTATTTTGTTTTTTGTCTGTTCTCAATGCTGTACCCAAGCAC
>NW_012143856.1:1142653-1147504 GCF_000956105.1 Propithecus coquereli | reverse complement strand
AAACTAAGGTTAATTTATTATTGAAGAAAGAAAATTTTAAAAAATAAATTTGGTATATCCTAAGTATAGAGTGTTTATAAAGTCTACAGTAGTGTACAGTAATGTCCTAGGCCTTCACATTCACTCACCACTCACTGACTCACCCAGAGCAACTTCCAGTCCTACGAGCTCCATTTATGGTAAGTATTCTATAGAGAGGTACTATTTTTTTTCCTTTATGCCGTATTTTTACCTTACCTTTTCTATTTTTAGATGTGTTTAGATACACAGATATCATTGTGTTACAACTGCCTACAGTATGCAGTATAGTAACATGCTGTATAGGTTTTTATAATAGCGTAGGAGCAACAGGCTGTACCACATAGCCTAGGTGTGCAGTAGGCCGCACCACCTAGATTTGTGTAAGTACATTATATGATGTTCACATGACAACAGAATCTCCTAATGACACATTTCTCAGAACATACACCCCTCATTAAGCAAGGCATGACTGTAGTTTCAGGATAGTTCTTCACTTGCATGTCTGGTGCCTTGATAGTTCTTATCCTCTTTTGCTTCCCACGTGCTATATCACCCTTCAGGGTCTCTCCGTGTTGCTTGGGCTTTTTATAAAGATGGCTTTATGGTGGTCACTGTTATGCCATAGTGACTGACTGCCAATAGGGAGGAAGCAGTTAAGGATTATGATTGGAACCGGGGCAGCAGCACTTCTGCCACGTTCTGTTGGTCAAAGTAGTAACTGGGCCAAGTCACTGGGCCCAACCAGATTTAAGGGGTGAAGAAATAGATTCCACCTCTTGATGAAGATGTGTCAAATCACACTGCATAATAACATGTGGGGTGGGAAGTATTGTTGCAGCCATCTTTGGAAAAGACAACTTGCCAGTTATATGCCATCTTGTGTAGCGTTGGTTTGGCTCATATTGGCATTGAGATTATAAGCATCTTCTTTTTTATTATTATTTTTTTTGAGACAGAGTCTCACTCTGTTGCTCCTGGGCTCAAGCGATCCTCCTGCCTCAGCCTCCCGAGTAGCTGGGACTACAGGCATGCGCCACCATGCCCGGCTAATTTTTTCTACATATTTTTAGTTGTCCAGATAATTTCTTTCTATTTTTGGTAGAGACGGGGTCTCGCTCTTGCTCAGGCTGGTCTTGAACTCCTGAGCTCAAACGATCCGCCCTCCTCGGCCTCCCAGAGTGCTAGGATTACAGGCGTGAGCCACCACTCCCGGCCTATAAGCATCTTCTTATACTTTCTATTCTCTTGTATTCTATAGAGCCCAACAACCTCATGATAAGCACTAAATAATTATTGTTGATTTGCTGATATAGCATCCAAAGATAAATTCATAGTTGAATTTTTAGGGAAAAATATAAATACCAATTTATACCATGCATGAAAACTGGGTTATGGTTTGCTTATGTTGCCCAATATGTTTTGTTTTTTCCTTACTAAACCTAACTTTTCCATTTCTTTCCACTTTTCTAAATTATCTTTCAAGGTTAATCTTATAACCCTCCTCCTTCACTATGTCTTCTCAAATTAACAAGGGAAGGTAGCTGCTTTCCTACTATTACTATCTCTGTGTTATATCAGCATTCTCTTTTTGCTTTCACCACCCTTTAATACCAATTCCTTATATTAAACTCTCTCTGTTGAAATACCTAGTGTGATCTCTGTGTTCCTGACTGGACCCTGACTGGTACACCATCTATCTTTATCCATTTTGTACTGCTATAACATAATACCACTAACTGAGTAATTCATAATAAACAGAAATTTATTTAGCTTGCAGTTCAATAGGCTGGGAAGTCCAAGAGCATGGCACCAGCCTCTGGTGAGAGTCTTCCTGATGTGTCATCCCATGGCAGAAGGTGAAAGAGCAAGAAAGGTCAAGAAAGCAAGAGGGGCCTGAATTCACTTTTTAACAAACCCATTCTGTTGATAACTAGCCCACTCCTGCAATAACTAACCTACTCCCACAATAATGACATTAATCTATTCATGATGGCAGAGCCCTCATGATCTAATCACCTATTATTAGGTCCCACTCCCCACATGTGACATTGGGGATTAAGTTTCCAACACATGAACTTTGGGAGACACAGTCAAACCATGGCACCATCCATACCACTGATTCGATAATAATGTACTGCTTTGTCACATGTCCTATAGCTGCCTGAGCTGATATTGACATTTTTACTCTGATTTTACCATATTTTTGTTGCTTCTTTAGTTTATACTTTAGACTCCTTGAGACAAGAGATTATACCTTGTTTCTTTGTGCTTCATATAACATTTTGCAAGATACCTTGTAGTTAGTGAGTGTTCCTGCCTCATAGTGTATAATAAATGTTTATCAAATTTTTGAGTGGATTTGGCAATTAGAGATAGCAGGTGTGGGGTCCAAGGCCTTCCTTAATGGTCAGGGCAAAGAGATTGATTGCTCATAAGGATGCAGATGTTTTCCTCCTGAGTTGCCATTGGTTGGTGAGCTGATGGTACATGGGACAAACAGTTACAAAATGTTTACTCCAAAGTTGTTGGTTTAGAAGGTGATATTCTGTGTTAGTAAAATTTTTTAAACCAATATTCAAAAACATTGGTTCCTTGAAGTAATTTCCCCTCAAGTTGAGGCAATTCTGGTTATTGGACTCCTAGGGTTACTGGAGTCCCATGTTTTATTTGTGCAGGTTAATTTTGAAAGCAGCTTGTCTTGAACACATACCTTACCTAGGTTATGATGATCGAACTTAAGTAAATTCAGTCATTTAAATTTGGACTACTGAAGTGATGTGAGATGATTTTTACTTTGACATTTGTGACATTGTCTTTTTATGAACTTAAAGGTTTAGGAAAAAAGTCTTTACAGGGAATTTAAAGTCTTTTTTAAAAGACTACATCTGTGATTGTTTATGCTTCAGCATTTTGTGGTAAAGTGGGAATTACTCTGTTAAACTATATGACTTGTTTTAAACATTTTCCCCCAAGCAACTCAAATCTTCTTTTGTCAGAGTTTAATTTCTCCATAATATTGCTTTCCTGTGTTGAAAAAACTTCCCAAACCTAGCCTTTTAATTTCTTCTAGGCTCTCACATATTTAACGGAGTTGACCGAAAAAGAAGTCCTGTCTGATTCTTGGCTTTGCTTTGCCCACCTGGATGTGAATTTGGGTAAAATAATATATTTAATCAAGTGTCAGTGTTTGGATAATGGAGATTTCCATGATATCTTTTACTTTATTTTTGGTCAAATGCATGTGTTGATTAATCAATGACATCTGGTCACAGGATAGTAGCCATCGGAACCAAGATTTCTTATTTCTTTCTTGATAATGGTTCCTGTCCAGACATATGCATCATTTGCAGAAGGGTTAAAAACAACAGTAGCATCAATACTAATAGCAATCCCAGTCATCTGAAGGAGTGCGTCTCTGCTGAGCATCAAAATAAGTGGATAAAATGAAAAATTCTAACCCACATGCTTTCCTTGGTATTAAAAAGTACAAATTTATTCATCCATTTATTAAAGTTGGCTGGGCACGGTGGCTCACACCTACAATCCTAGCACCGTGGGAGGCTGAGGCGGGAGGATCGCTTGAGCCCAGGAGTTTGAGACCAGCCCGAGCAAGAGTGAGAACCCGTCTCTACCAAAAAGAAAGAAAAAAAATCCCAGCCAGGTGTTGTGGAGTGTGCCTGTGTCCCAGCCACTGGGGAGGCTGAGGCTGAGGCAGAAGGATCCCTTAGACTCCTGGAGTTGGAGGTTGCAGTGAGCTACAATGATGCCACTGCACTCTACCCAGGGCAACTGAGGGAGACTCTGTCTGAACGACAACGACAACAACAACATTTATTAAAGTTGGCAGTATTAAGGACTGTGTTTTGTTTGTTTTCATTGTTGTTTTAATTACATTTTAACCTGAGGAATGATGTCCATGAAATGAAACTCAGGACCAGTTGTCATTACCCAATTTTATTCAGTTGGCCACACAGCCTTTCCAGCACCTCTTCTTTTTGCCCAGAAAGCTGATTCTTTTTTGTGTGTTCATAAATAATTTGAGTGCTGTAACAATGTTTGGTGCTTTCTGATTTTAGGATGTGATTTAAAATGAGTCTAATTTATTAAAAATTTCAGATGCTTTTGTGTAAGTATTTGTGGATTAGGAATTAGTAGTATATCCATGGAGGGATAAATCAAGACACCAAGGCAAAGTCCATGGGCTGTTTTAAAGTAAGAAAATATGCCTTTATAGCTTTCAAAAGTGTGTGAAAGTTAAATGTTTGATTTATTAGGGCTGTATACACACAGGGCTCAAATTATTCATGTATCGTTTGGAAAATGTAAAATGCTTAATGTTCTGACATTATGTGATAATTGCTAGTCTAATATATAGTGTCTACTAAATCTTTCTGGGAGCGGGTGAGGGTGGCATTGATATACAGGAGCACACACTTTGTGTGCAAGTAAATCATTCTTCCATTGAATTAAGGCCAAGAAGGGAGCATTGAGTGGAACTTAAAATGATATTACAGTATCTGGTGCTGTTCTAATCAAGAAATATGTAGCAGTGCTAGTGAAAAATGTGCAGAAATACACAAAAATACACTAAGGAGAAAATGCAATCAGAGATTTATCAATGATGGTTTTTGAGAAATTTCCAGGAATCATGGCCATCATTCAGCAGCATTGATTTCAAGGTTGATGCCATCTTTTTTTTTTTTTTTAAGTTTGAAACTTTTATTCCTAATGCAGATACAGATACAAATGCATGTATTGTCTCAGAGAAAGCAGCTAGACTTTGCCCAATTTACAGGATAGCACAACTTTGGGAAAGAAAGCAGTGGGTAC
>NW_012143856.1:1136269-1142150 GCF_000956105.1 Propithecus coquereli | reverse complement strand
ATGTACTCACCATCAAACTGGTATTAGCTGATCAACATTTAAGTGCACATATAAGAATAACATGTATTGATGCCATCTTAATTCTTCCTCTTCATTGGTCCCCCTCTAATGACATGCATTAGAATCACTCCTTTTTTTGTGAGTGCTTATTCATTAATGGGTAGCTGGGTGAACTTGGGCAATTGTTTCCCTTCCAAAGCTTTAGTGTCCTAAGTGTGAAATGGGAATACTAGTCATAGCTACTTTGTAAGACTACTATGAGTACACAAAATAATACATGTAAGGCACTTAGCACAAGGCCTGGCACACGTTGCTCAATATTGCTGCTATTATTATTCACCTTCTGAAGATACCTACCCACATTATTTTGAGTGGGCAGTGAGTGAAAGTGTGGTATGTTGTAAAAGGGACTAGAAAAATAATTAAGGAGGGACTACAGAATTGGTGATTTTATCCCCAAAATGCTAATGTATGCAAATGAAACTCTCCAAGCAGGCATAAGGATGTAAGAGGCCTAACCTAATGTGTGTAGGAACTGGTTGACAAATTTCAGAGTCTTCCCTTTGAGTTATAGAAAGAAGCTGCATATTGCACTATTTTAGTATAGTCTGGCCTATATCAGAGAACTCAATTCCTGCCCTTGACAACATAGAGCTCAGTACACAGGGAGAGAGGGAGTGCTTCTGACCTAAAGTCACACCTCTTTTCTTTTCAGGAAATCAGAAGCCATGGAGACAGGTAGGGCATTTCAGCTGAGGAAGGTGATATGTGAAGGTGCATTGGGGCTGTAGAGGTGAGGGATGGGAGGAGACAAATTTGGCCAGGTACTCTATGTCAATATAGGGTGGTGACTCCATTCAGTGTCTTCAAGAGCTAACTCTGAGAAGTATTTACTCTGTTAATCACTAATACTGGAGAAACATCAAACATCTATGAAAAAAATCATGGATCTCTTGTTCTTGAAGATCTTAACCAGTTAAAGGCTGGGGGTTCTGAAGAGTTCTAGAAGTGAAGACATCACACACTCGCACGGAATGACCTACAAATGCATGCTTACAGGGAAACTTGCGACACTACTCACACTCATCTGGATTTCTTCATGCTCATTGTCCTTTCCTTATTCTTTGTTGCCAGAAATATTGAAGTCCTGGTGTCTTATTAGTCTAAACTGATGTTGAGGGGAGAGAGATTCCAGACTCCAGTGGAGCTAAGGTTAGTAGCAGATACTCTAAAACAGCGGTTCTCAAACTATTTATTCACATGACCGACTTACACTCTTATTGAGGACTCCAAAGAGCTCTTGTATATGCGGGTTGTCTCTATTGATATTTACCATGTTATAAATTAAAATATTTTTCAGTCATTTAAGAATAACATGAATAAACACATTACTTATTAAAACATCAATATCATATTTTAATGAAAAAATTACATCTTTCAAAACAAGACAATTGGAAGAGTGGCATTGTTTTATTTATTTATTTTTTTTTCAAATCTCTTTAATGTCTGGCTTAATAGAGATGGCTGGATTCTCAGATTGATTTCTGTACTCAGTCTGTTGTGATCTCACATATCAAGTAAGCTATGGATAGGTCTACTGTATACTTGTGAGAAAATTTAAGTACAAAAAGCAAATAACATTATAGTATTAATATTAAAACACTTTTGACTCATAATGAAGACTGGAATCATACTCCTTTAGCAATTTCTAAAGAAAAAAGAAGGGGAGTTATCACCTGATAGTCTGGGGACCAGCAGGAAGCTGGCAGGCAGTGTCACAGGTTGGAAGTAGGGCTAAGGATCTAGAATCAGAGCCCTGGTTCTGCCAATTAAGTACTAGCTGTGTGACTTCTTTATGCCTCAGTCTTTAAAATGGAATTTATAATAGTATTCACCTCTGATGGCTGTTGTGGGCTTGTGAGATAACGTAGACAGTGTTTAGCTGATAGTAAGTGCTCAAATATTAGCTTTTGTTTCCTTGGTTATTATCACTGTTAAGGTGCTATTATGAACCTCAGTTTCCTCATTTGCCAAATGAGGCTAGTATGAATGGTTCTGAAGGTCTCACCCAGCTCTAACATTCTATGACTTTGTTCCAAAACCTTCCTTTTCCATATTAGAGGTGGGAAGTATGGGGATGGTATATAAAATTCTAGTGGTAAGAAAAGCATTTATTTTTTGTTGCATTTGGTAATCCACCTCCACCTCCTTTATAACTCTATTTAAAACTTTCAAGGGCTTTAGAATAAAACTTGGTGAAAAAAAATGTTGTTTCCTTGGGAAAAAATTAAATTTAGCCTTTTCATTTGGAGCCAATATAGATATCACAGCAAATAGAAATTTAAAAATTTGTTTCCAGGTCCCCTGGTAGTTTTAGGTCAAAGTCATAATAGGGTTTATCTCATGTCTAAATTTAATTGAAGGGTAAATTAAACTATGTTGAGAGATTTTGCTGACTCCTCAGTTTAAAGAACTACACAGAGTAGTAGGTAATAGCCTTTTAATGGAACAGGAAAATAAGGAGCCCAGGTTCATGGAACAGGGGTAGAGGAGAAACAACAGGGGCTAAAAAGCATATTGAAAAGGCAAGCGTTGGACCTGCAGTTTGATTGAGGACCAAGATCAAAAGAAATCAATACAAATGCTTTGGTTATTTTTTTCCCCCATTTTCACTTAAGTAGTAGTCTCTAATACAATGAAAAGTAGGCAAGAAGCATATTAGAAAGGAAATAAGACAAATGTTCTCAGAAGTAATAGGAAGTGCAGCACGTGTTGCATGCTGCTTAGTTTAAATTTACTGGAGCCTTGCTACAGAGCCAGGTGGTAATGTACGAGAATTTGCTTATAAGATTTTTATTGGAGGGGGAGTCTTAGAAGAAGTATTGAGAATACCACAGCTTAAGGACTATTCTTTGTCATGGGCTCTCAAGGACAGTACAATAGGAAGGGTTGACTTTGGTGTTAAAATGTGCTAGAATCCATGTCACAGAAACTTGTGTCGATAGCAAAAAATAACATGACTCTGGTGGATTACCAAATGCAACAAAAAATAAATGCTTTTCTTACCACTAGAATTTTATATACCATCCTCATACTTCCCACCTCTAATGGCAAACATAATGGAATAAAACTGAAATTTTACAGTTAGAGGTGACTGTCAGGGTAGTAGTGATAGAGTTTATGGATAGAGAACTGTTTACATGATATAAAGTTATATTGGTAATTTTGATACTACTGACAGTACTAGACTTATGCTTGATATTGACTTTTCCATCAAAAGCCATTAGATAAAATAATGGAAAGCATAGGCTCTTACAGGCTCAGATGAGTTCAGATTGAACCAGCAAACTGCTTTCTACTAAGAGGGATGTGTTTGTGCTCAAAGGAAGAGGATAATAGCTATAATCAGATATATTAAGAATTCCGTTACTTGCAGTAATAACTGGAAAAATGAATAATATTTTTCATCCTTTTCAAAAAATATGTAGATCTGAAGAGGCAGAGTCTGGTTTGTTGCCATTTGCAACCTGTAATAATTATCTCTTGACCTATGCTATATGGAACTAAAATTCATCCACTTACAATTTGTTTCATCTTCAGAGCAGTTATCTGCCATCTATCCCTGAAAGTATACGGAGAAAGGGCTAACATGCAGAGCATCACAAATATACCCAATGGGGCATTCTTTTTGTGCTGAGCAAATATATATCTGATTATGGCCTCAAACAGCTTTCCTGAATTGGAGACTCCTACACCTCTGGTTGATGCTTTCAGAGAGCTGGGAATTGGTTCCCTGGTTCCATGGTGCTATGACAGGTATGTGCCCTGGTTGCTGTGGATGTTCGGGATCAGACATCCAGCCGGGGGCATATGCAATGGCAAGGGCGGACAAATAGTGAGAGCAGCAGGAACAGCTTTTCTCTCTGAAGGACTCAGTGAGCTGTCCTGACCTGTGAGCAGATAGACTTTTGTTATGCCATCAGAATGTGCCTAGGATTGCTCTTGAACACATAGTAGGTGTTCAGGTAACAGTTTGATTGAAGTCCTTGGACAGTACAGCTGAGCAGGATGCATCCAAGAAATACATTCCTCTAATGATAAATTCAGCTGAACACTGGTTTGTTTTCTCTGCTTGTACATTAGGCAATCTGCTTCAGAAAAAAAAATGATGAAATTTAAATTCTAACACTATCTGTCCTTTGTGATAACTGTCACTTTAGTAAAACTCTACTGAAATAGGAAGGATTTTAAAGGTGCTTACCTTCTCCACTCTGGTGGAGAGAAATAAGAGGAAAGTGCAAACCTCCCACAAACCCAAAAGGTGAAAAGAACTAGATATGAGTTACCTGAGCATTAGATATTTTTACCACATGAAAGCATCACCATTTTTCAAGGATTAAGAGTGAGGGACAGACATGTGAAGCTCTTTTCACAAATCCATACTTAAGCCAAATATTGGAACCCTCCCCTCTTGTTTTATGAAGGCCAGTTGTCACCACAACATAACCTACTGCTTTACTGACTGATATATGCCCCACTGCTTGGTTCTTCAATCGGAGGGTTATTCTATTTGTTTTCAACCCCTTTCAACACACAAGCCTCTGGTTCTCAGACTTCAGAGTGCAGCAGCAGCAGCAGCAGCAGCAGCATCACATCCTGTTGGTTCAGTTTGCCTGTTGTTCGGATTCCTGGTCTCACTCTCAGAGTCGGACCTCAGTAGGTTTGTTGTCAGTTCCAGGAATCTTTTTAAAAAAATTTTTTTCAAAAAGGGTTTTTATGTGATTCTGATTCAGGAGGGAGGGCCACACTTCAAGCAAATCTGTAAATCTCTATCATGCTGTAAAGACTCCAGCTATTATTTCTCAAGTTCTGCTAGTCAGACATGTTCAGATGTTAGTGAAAGGGTCAAGTCACTTAGGGCAGGAATAAGCGTAATGAACATAAAGTTCACCAGCTCTGTTTCAAGGCTGCATGAAGCAGAGATAAAATGAAGACACAGAATAGGTGATTAATAGACCTGACTGCTTTCTAAATGAGAATTCTAAAGATTGTAAATCATTTGGAAATTGGAGTGATGACCTGGAAAACAGGTCAAAATTAAGAAATATCAAACAAGTAGAAAACGTGAGACAATTCTCTCGTAGTTGATTTGGGAGGGAGCTGAGAAAGCAGGAGCTATGGGGGCCTTAGCTGACCCCATGTGAAGAGCCTGTGTTTACCTCCCCTGGTGGGCTTTGGAACTCTACAACTCTGGGCTGACTCAACATCTTGATGTATTCCTGCCATTTACAAAGAATATGGCCTTCTGTGGATTCAAAAGAGGTATTGTTTTTGGCCCTCTGGAGTTGGATTCTACTAAGTTCACAGAGGAATTTGCTTCTTTAGGTTTTTTTTTTGTTAATTTCAGCATATTATGGGGGTACAGATGTTTAGGTTACATATGTTGCCCTTGTCCCCCTTCCCCCCTAAGTCAGAGCTTCAAGCGTGTCCATCGACCAGATGGTGCGCATCACATTCTTTGTGTATGCATGTACCCATCCCCTCCTCCCTCCTCCCACCTGCCCGACACCCAATAAATGTTTTTCCTATATGTGCACTTAGGTGTTGATCAGTGAAACCAATTTGCCGGTGAGTACATGTGGTGCTTGTTTTTCCATTCTTGGGATACTTCACTTCGTGGAATGAGTTCCAGCTCTATCCAGGAGAATACAAGAGGTGCTATATCACCACTGTTTCGTATAGCTGAATAGTACTCCATGATATACATATACCACATTTTATTAACCCACTCATGTATTGATGGGCACTTGGGTTGTTTCCACATCTTTGCAATTGTGAATTGTGCTGCTATAAACATTCGAGTGCAGGTGTACTTTTTATA
>NW_012143856.1:1094782-1136159 GCF_000956105.1 Propithecus coquereli | reverse complement strand
GCATCCACGCCAACATTTATTGTTTGGGGACTTTTTGATAAAGGCCATTCTCACTGGAGATAAGTGATATCTCATTGTGGTTTTGATTTGCATTTCCCTGATGATTAGAGATGTTGAGCATTTTTGCATATGTTTTTTGGCCATTATTCTGTCTTCTTTTGAAAAGTTTCTGTTCATGTCCTTTGCCCACTTTTTGATACAGTTGTTTGATTTTTTCTTGCTGATTTTCCTGAGTTCTAAATAGATTCTAGTTATCAGCCCTTCTTTAGGTTTTGATACAAAATATTTTTGGTGAAGATAATGACTTTTATTCCTTCCATCTACCCCCAGCTATCTATTATTTCTCATAGTTAGTATAGAGATTGTTTGTAGACTTGTGAAGTTAATAGAATTGCACCGATTCCATAAATCGTGCTTTTGGTGGGATAGAATCATTTAGGAATCCTTCCTAAAGCAGGTTATCTTTGGAAGTGGGTGACAACTTTCAAAAACTTACAACTGTTAAAAGCAGCTGTGGAGACAGAGCTGGCAGCACAGTGTCTCCAGGTAGTATAGTCCATTAGATCCTGTGGGTTCTACTTGCTCAGAAATGTATGTCTAGAGAAGAACCAACTGCCCATGGCAGGGCCATCCAAGAAAAATAGAGAGGGGCTTATCAGAGTTGGGGTAGAGGAAATCAGAGGGTAGTGCTAATCTGGGGCATTAAGTCAAGGAAACAGCCTGGCCAAGGCAGAGGTGGTTCTGCCAGCCAGTATTTGTGGTGTCCTGAAATCGTGATCCTATACACTCAGCCAGCCCCATGCTATCTTCAAGGAAATTCGCATGGGACTCCGCCTCTTCCCAATCATTGCTGATACATTGCTCAGTCTGTCTGTGAGTGGTTTCTTTTCTACTGCAAGATTGCCTTTGTGTTGCTTATGAACAATTTTGTTTAAACGTACCGAGGACAGTAGTAGAAGTGATGTAGGCAGAATGATTTTCTTAGGTTCCATACTGAGTGTTGACTGGGTCCTCCACCCTGCACCGCCTTTTCCACACTGTTGTGGTTCAAAATATGGCACTCTGGCATAGGAATTATTTGGAGTTGAAGGCAATTAAGGAAAAGCAGACATAGAATGATCTCTGTGCCCTCCCCCTATCTATTTAAAAGTAGAACATAAATTCCCCTGAGAAGTTGTCCCCCCATACTTCACATACCAGGAAGGGGATACAACCTTATCACTGGAGATGAATGGTGCCAAGAAAGTCTATGCAAACAAACCTTACTAACTTAGCCCTGTCTGCTATTAATTTTCCGTATATATGCCTTCTCACAATTTGCTACCCTTAGAAACTCAAAGTTCTTTTCCTTTGTCTCGTCACTTCTTTACTAAATTATTGTTCTTTGTTAAGATGCTATATAAACTCAAGTTCTAAACACCCCTTTGAGTTACTTATCACTGAGTCCTCCTATGTGTATGCATGATTCATAGGTTAATAAATTTCTGTTGTTTTTCTCTTGTTAATCTGTCTTTTGTCAGTCTAATTTACAAGGGTCCAGCCAATGAACCTAAGGTGGGTAGAGAACAGATATTTTTCTCCCCTGCAATCCCATGTCCTATTTTTCATGCCTTCATTTTAGGTAGTTTAGAAGGAAGGTTTTTGTTGCAAGAGAGAGAAAGCCAAATTGAACTAGCTTATGCAGAAATAAAGTGAGTGTGAGTCTATGCGTATGTGTTGTGTGTGCATGCCTATGTAGGTATCATATACCTGAAGAGTCCAGGGGTATCTGAGGTCAGGTATAGTTGGACCTAGGTACTCAAATGATGTTGCCAGGAATCTGTCTATGCTTCCTCAGTCTTACTTTCTTCCGTGTTGGTTTTATTCTCAAACAGATTCTCCTTAGGAGATGGCAAATGCTCTCTTGACTTGCGTTCTTTCTTCTACATTAGTAGAATCAGTAGAAGGAGAGTACCTATTTGTCTGGAGTTCCAACAGAAGTTCTAGAGCTGATGTTCATTGACTTCGACTGGCTTATCTTGGTCATATGCTGTCATTGAACCAGTTATTGAGAATGTTGAGGTGGACTATTTTAATTGGGCGGGCTTGGCTATCTATATACCTACGCCTGGATAGTGCAGGCAGGGTAACCCCTTCCTGGACAATATGAAAATAGAAGAAGGAGGGGAGGGGTTCCCAAAAGAAAATCAGAATATTCTTACCAGGAAGGGGAGAAATAGCTACTGGAAGCCAAACCCTAAAACTTTCTACTGCAGAAAATGTATTGATGTATCCTGGCTAATGGTGAAATTTGAAGTTTGTAGGTTCTAATAAACAGTTAACTGACAGAGAATGAGAATTAGGTTTACTTCTTTCTTATTCACTTCATTAACCAGTTGGTATATGAAATGAAAAAATCCAGTTCTCAAGAGTAACATCCTTTATTTGACCTGTTTTAGGAACCATGAGAGAATTTGCATAAATAGGATTAACGTTGCTTCTTATTAGAGCTACACAGTTGAAAGCCCTTCAGGATTTCTGTTACAAACTTCCATTTTACTATAATACCCAAACTTGTCGTTTTTGTCAGTGAGAGGTAGGTACATTGTCACATGCACAGTTCATCATGTATTTCATTGTTTTATATTTGGTGTGAGATTCTTTACTGCTTTCTATAATGAAAGTCACTAGTTGTTGTTCTTGAAGATGTGAAACACAGTTCACCTTGACATTTGAGATTTTACTGGTAATAAAAACTCCACAAGTTCTGTGGCAGAACCCTTTACATTCTGAGCAGTATATGTTTAGTGGTTAAGAAGATAGGTTCTGGTCAAATCCCAGCCCTACCACTGAATGAACTGAGTGATCTTGGGGCCTCATTTATAAAATGGGATAAGAAAACGTCTCTCATAGTGTTTTGTGAAGATTAAATAAATGAATGCACGTAAAGATCTTAGGACCCTGTCTGACAGATCGTTAGGGTCCAATAAATTTTAACTGTTCTTACATATTAGATGTAGATGATCTGAATTGTTAGGTCCCTTCAGGCAAGTTCTTTGTTTGACAATTTTATGTGCAGGTTGAAGGTAGGAGCTATAGTTTGGGATTTACAGCCTAAATATTTCTAACCTCATTCTTTATTTAAAAAAAAATTCCACACTCATGAAGTTTTAGATGAAGCAAATTCTAACTTTTAAATAGCTGTAGTTAACATGAAAGATAAAAACTGTGAAAAAAACCAAAAATAATTCTTCATTAATTGACCAAAAGAAAAGAAAAAGCCTAGGCATCTAAGCACATAAGCAACTGGAGAAACTCAATAATAAAATTTTAGATACCAAATATTCAAAAGCTCACATATTGTAAACTTCTCATATAAACAATTATCTGCGATCATGAGGGAGAGATGGGGAGGAAGACAGGGAGGAGAGAGGTTGGGGTGCAGCGTGGGGACTGGTTAGATCTACGCGGCTGTGCTTTCTTCATCCTGATTCTACTCTCTGGTGTCTCCAGTCCTAGTTTTTATTTATTTATTATCTGGCTTGACTCCTTAGTGTTTCCCTTTTTTTAGCTTCATGGTGCTGAACTGCTTCTGAGTCTGATTTATTCTAATATAATCTTTGGGCCTGCCCCCCAAAGTGGACATTTCAACCCAGGATCCAGCCCTGCTGGCACAAGGAGCGTATTTGGTCAATTCCTTTTCTAGTTGTTTAACTACATTGAACTTTCAATCTGTAAGAATGGTAGGCCTGGTATTTCCATCAGCAAGTAATTTTATGTGACCAATAGACCAGTGAAAATATTATGCTTTAAGAATTCATCTGATATCAACATAGCATCACAAATAATAGGATGGTCCTTCACTTGGTTAGTTCAGTCGAACATCAGTTGGACTATGTATTTAATGAATTTGGCCCATGTAATGTTTGCTCTTATTCTTTTCCCCCAAAGTTTTACGTTTAAAATTTGTGGAATTGCCCCAGGAGGAAGATTTGATATTCTGGCACCAATAACCAGGTTTCTGTAAGATCCGAATAAAAGCAAAGCACAACTCCCATAATTTGTTAAAATAACAACTATCAATGGGTCTCTAATTCCTTATGTGGAAAAGTGATTCATAAGGTAGAACAAAATTTAAAGAACTATCTAATATAATAGACTTTAATTGTTATCTATTCTTGCTTATTTCACCCCAAATTGGCTTTAAAAAGAAAGCTTTTAAAAGTCTTTTTAAAGGCTTTTTTTTTTTTTAACTATAAAAGTGATAAATGCGGAGCACTACAAAGCCGTTAGAAGCGATGGACAAGATTTGCACATAACATTATAGATAGATCTTAATATAGTTTTAAATTTAAAAAAGTAAAAATGAGATGAAAAATCACAATACTACTTATATAATGAAAAATGCCTATAGCAAAGCAACAATACATGTTTTACAACACAATATCATGGTTTCCTATGAGGAAGAAGCAGGGTTGAAAGAGAATAAAACAATTAAGCAGAGAATAGAGATGCCTTGTAAGAACAAATGATAATATTCATGTTCCTGAAGAACAAAAAAAAAGAAAGAAAAATTTAAGTGTAATAGAAACTTACCAAAAAAGATAAATAAAAACACCCTCAACTCTACAGTTCTACCAAATAATTACTCTCTGCATTTTTGTCTATACATTGATAGTCTTTTCTTCATTTTTTTAAGAGAAAAATCTTGAATGCTGTCCATACAATTTTCTGAGGGACAAAAAGGTATGGACTTACAACAACCAGAAATTTGTGAGCCTACCTGTTTTCACCCTTTCTAGTTTACTAGATCCCTCTTTCTGTCTGTCTGCAGAACACCTGAGCAGAAATATCCAAGGTACACTTGGAAATATGGTCCAGATACCAGGGGAGGGGCCAGTGTGATGATAATGATGTGGGAGGTGTCAGCTTTTAAAGGCTATTTATTTATCAAATAGTTATTAATCACTAAATTGATTAACTGATACAATCAATTAATTCTAAAGTTATTTATTGAGAGCTAACTATGTGCCAAGCACAAGTATAGGGGACTAGAAGATTAACAATCTTATAGTGGCTTGATTCTTTGTATGTATTTTGTGCTTGCCACCTACATAGACCACTACTTGTAATTTTGTTTGTAAAGTTAAAATATTTTGGAGTACAGTGAATATAAAGCAAGTCTTGCCAGGAGGGAGGCTTTCCTGATGGAAGAGTTTCTTTCTGAGCTCGAAAACAGTTCAAACTCTACAGTAGGTCACAGAATTCCTTTAAGGAGTCTATGTGGATTTCCACATTTGCTTAAACTATGAGGACAGAGTTAGGTAAGAAAAACATAACCTATATACAAGATTGTAAGGCAATGTTTAAAGTTACTAAAGAACATTTTTAAGTCCAAGATTTCAAGTATCTTCAATGCAACTTAGAAGCATGTATTTATATGGAAGTATTTGTCATTCATTCAGACACAGAGGTAGGAAAACGGGGACTTCCCCCTACAGTTTCTCATAATCAAGTCGGGAGAAGAAAAGACAGATAAACAGATGATAAGAAAACAAT
The DNA here is from genome assembly GCF_000956105.1 of Propithecus coquereli. NCBI lineage: Eukaryota > Metazoa > Chordata > Mammalia > Primates > Indriidae > Propithecus > Propithecus coquereli. Next base: position 1,130,621 of record NW_012143856.1, on the reverse strand, counting down.
ATAATAAGGAACATCAAAAGGCTGGGAGTACATGGAGAAAAAAATGTACTACATTAAGTGTACAATATTCATATTTATTCATTAAAGAAGTTTTCCCAAAGATCTTCACTGATGAATTTCTCATCCAACCCAGGGTATTGACAAGTACCCATAGCTCAAGTCCCTATTCTAAGGGTGAGAATCCAGTTTCTACTTCTAGATTGAACATCTCTTCCTGGATGTCTTACACGTATGTCATAGTCTCGCTCTAGTCAGTTTACATATTTAAAAATAGAACATATGAATTTTATTTTCTCAAAAAGTTGAGTGATTAACCTCTCTATCAAATTCTGATTGAATTTCCTTCCTTAAAAAAATGGCTGCACTTCCACTTTCAAAGGTCATTTTGTACCTATATGATACTTAGATAATATAGAATGAAATGAAAAGAAATAATTTTCAGCTCACTTTGTAATTGTCATATTTTTAAAGTCTGATAAAATATGAAACGTTATTTGTACATGATATTTAGAATTTCAGAAAGGCTAGCATAAATTTCTGTGACTTTGGGTGCTCACTTTAAATATTCTAGAAAGATTTTTGATGGAGTAAATATTTCACTATTTTAAAAGCTGGCAAGAGCTATTGATTATAAAGTAAACAATATATATAACTCCATGATTCTAAAGTTAGACTTAAATTTTTAATCTTATTCTTAATTTATTTTAGTCATTGGATATTCATTTTGCCCATCCATTTAATAATTTATTTTGGACAGCATTATTTTTCCAAGGAGACCAAAACAGAACAGATAAGTCAAATTCTTCTAGTACATAAGTGCTTTCCTATGAATATATTAGATGCTCAGAATCCATACAAATGCTTTCTATAAGGCTACTTATTATTCATAAATGATGATAAAAATGATGATGACTAACAGTTATGTGTTTATTATAGTTTATAAAGCATTTCTGAATACATTATCTCATTTTATCCTCATAGAAGCCCTGTGAAATAAGCATTATTATCATCATCATTTCCACCTTATAAATGAGGACATAAAGGCAGGGAGAGTTTAAGTGACTTGCCCAAGGTCACTGGGCAAGTGCTAGGATCCAACCAAGCCTGCTGACTACAAATTGTGCATCCTTTCCAGCAATTGGCACATCTCTCTCAGTACACGAGTTTGCTTTTGTTTAAAGGTTCAGCAGAAGCTACTGATTCTGAAAAAAATTTACTTGTGATAGCCTCTGAAGGCATCTCGCGTGAAGAAATTGACCCACGTAATTCATGGAAGAATTTCGATTATGATAGAAGGAATGAGGTTTCAATGCAGCAATTGGATTATGTAATTTCCAGTTCGTGGACCCTGATGGGAAAAGCCCAGGATACACTTATTCCTTCATTTTATCAGTCAATTCAATGCTTTCTTCCGCCATTATCCTTCTCACGAAGGCTGCTTCTATAAATTCCCAGAGGTTTTGCAGAGTCAGGGAATCTGGGGGAGAGGGGCTGGGGTGAGGAGAAGCACCAGGTCTACGGGTTTCATTTGTCCAGGCTGGCACCTGCTGAGCAGAACATTGTCCCATCTGGTCCCCAAGCATCATCATCTCTCCCTGCTGGCATCTGTTGAGGTGTCTGAGCTTCCAGCTAGCCTCTGGTAATCAGCCTCCTCTGGCATCTGCTGCAGTATCCTTTTTGTTCTTACCATAAGGCCACTCAGGTCTGCTGGCTTTAGGTGCCATGTCTTTGTAACTCTTGGTCACGAGGGGCAAATGTCTCTTGGTTCTTAGGTCTTGCTCAGAGGCTGTGAAGTTGCAGCAGGTTCTCTGCAGACATTGCTATGAAACTCTCACTAGCTCTGCAAGTCTAGTAGGCTAACTCTGCAAGGAAACTGCTATAGTAGGTAGGGAAGCTTCTCTACAAGGCTTGCCTCTTCCCTGAGCTGTACGTGGGAGGGGTGTTGCTCTGCCTATTATTTCCTTCTCTGTCCACATGTGGGCTCTGTCTAGGCATGGGCAGTGTGCAGGGCTCCTTCTCGTAACACTCACCATTGGCTATCTTGTTTCCCCCAAAACTCTGTTCCATTTTCCAGCCTAAGGATGTTTTTTTCATGCAAAATTCCCTTAAATTTTGGATTTAATTTAATTGCTACTTAAGTATTATTTATTTACTAATTTATTAATTAATTTTCTTCTATCCCTATAACCCTACTCCACTTTCTCCTCCTTACCTATAGACAGCGATATAAACTTGTTTAATGTGTAAATTTTAGTTCATATGTCTTCTTAAAAATGGATATTGTTTTGGGTGCATGCATTTAATTTAAATGAAGTAATATTTTTCATGTAATAATGCATAGTAATGGTAACTAATAGTACCGCTAACATTATTAAAATATTATTTATCTTCTTTATCTGTTTTGTCCTCACAGTAGGTAGGTGCTGATGGGGGAATTGACATGAGAAGTAGATCGTGTCAGTTTTCATGGGAACATCTGGAATGTTCTTCTGTTTTTGCCTATTTGAATAATTTCATTTTAAACAGATATCAAGGACTTCATATTAGCTGAATGATGGTGGAAAAACAAATACAATCTCAGCTTTCAAGGAGCTTCTAGTCTTGAGGGTTTCGGTATAGTTGGATGTCATATTCACTGTTTGCGAGGAAGGCTGCTTGGGCTGTCTCAAATCCCATTTCGGGAGGTGAGAGAGGCCCCAGCACAGTGTTACCTAGCTTAGGTTGAGACGATAAGCCATCTCTGCGGATCTGCCAGCCCCCGCTCTGCTCAGCCCCTGTGAGTGAGTTCTGTCAGAGCCACTTCGACTGCCAGATAAGGAAGCCAGCTAGTCCTGAAGTGACTCAGTCCTGGCTTAAGTGATGGCAATATATTCCAAGAATCAGTAAAAAATCTAAAAAGGCATAGTGTAGATAAAATTTCTTTACTACACTCAAATTATGTAAACACTAGGCCCCAAACTTGAAAGCTATGCACTTTCTGGGTTGAGTTTATTCTCTTTTCACTGCTGTGAATGACAGCAAGGCTAAGTGTGAGTCTAGGGTTATTTGAGCGCTGAGATAGTTAATCAGTTTGGCCTTAGTTTCTGGCTGCCAATGCCATGGGTTTCAACATATGGTTCTGTCTCCTTTAAGGTTAACATTCAGCACAAGGATAGCCAGAGAGCCAGAGGGGGAAAATTCCTATTAAAACACAGCATGTACATACACACAACCTCATAAGACTAGGAGATGGGATTGAAATGCTAAGAAATGGTGGTAAAAAGAGAGGCTAGAACTTCTTTATCAGAACTGAATCTAGCTTCAGTCCCCTAGTCTTAGAAGAATTTTTTCCCCCTACTGCTTCCCTTTGCTTCCTGGGTACCGCCATACTACCCTCTGTGCCCCTCCTAACAGTCTGTGTGCCTGTACTCAGGCACTGCTGAAGATATGGTAGATCATGCCTTGCAAAATCAACCTGATTTCTTCTCATTCCAGGTTTTACATTGTTATCTTAGGAAATGGGGATGCAGAGGCTTTAGTCTGTGGTGATTTGATTTGCATAAAACTCAATCATTTAGACATTTCTGAGATATTATGCTCTGGTTAAAAAGTACAGTTTCTATCTGCACGTACAGGGTGGTTCCTGTAATAAGTTTCTGAATTTCTTGAGAAATTCAATTGTAGGGCCATCTGGTTCAGGGGGTTTATGTCCTTGTCATGAGATAATTATATTATCTATACTTCAGCAGTGTCCTCCTTAGCTAACTGAGTCATCTCACAATTTTTGAAAATATTTTGATTCCACCCTTATTTTCAATTAAAGGAGTAGAACAACGCCAGTGTATTAAAGAATGTCCACAAAAAAGGTTGAATGTAGTATTTTTCTGGTTTAGTTTCTTAAATAGAGCTAAAGTGGCTCTCTCTTGCATTTTTTCCCTCTCCTTCCCCAACTGTAATCCTCTGGAAAATTTTATTAGGAATATACACGACAGAAATGCAAACTGGTAAATGGTGACAATGGGTAAAATGATCATTTCTTTTTTAATTTATAGATGGGAGTATTGATGGAGTGAAGGTTGGAAGAATTTAAAGAGAGTTTTCAGACATTTAAGGAATTGTGCCTACAAGAAAGAGAGATGAGTGTGTATGTGGAAGTTTGCTGAGGTGGGAGAATAAATTACGTGGACAGACCCAGGCAAAGGAGAAGAAGTAAGTAAGTGTGGGGTAGTGGATGAGGAAAAGACATTCCTTGAGTGAGAGGGAAAATGAGGAGAGGTTAACATGAGCAGCCTAAGCCCAACTCACAAGGGGAAATAACCTACAGCAATTATAGTGGAAATTTTGATTCAACGTTTGTAATTTGTTGTGGAAGAATGCAGAAACACAAAGGAATGAGCTTGGGAAGGAAATAAACTAGAGGAGAATAAGTCACCACAGAGATTGTCTGGTTATTTATTTTCTATGGGAAACACTGCTACAGGCATGGCTGACATGAAAAACGGTGACCTGGAGTCTAAAGCCATTGCATCCCATTAGCAATTTTTTTCAGTCATCTTAAAGAAGGAAAATCTGAAGGGCAAATGAACATGATCCAGAATAGCCTGAAACTATGAACCAAATGGGAAGTGGAATGAGAAACCTGACCTGTGGAAATGAAAAAGCAGGTACGTCATGTGCTTTCCTACAAGAGTTGCACCTTTGGCATGAGAAATGTGCGTGGAGCCTGGATAAATTGTTTTGGTAATGTTTCTGAGTTCTCTGCTCCTACACAATTTCAAAGAGTTTCACTTCTTTTTACTCCCCCTGCCCTAACCTTTCATTTTGGATTTTAAGTTTTGCAAACATTATCCATAAAGTTTTGAGCAGTTCTTTTCTAGGATTTTATCTTACTGACAAACTCACGTATGCAAGGTAAATATTTATGTCCTTTCTGGCGGTATTATCTGTAATAGCCAAAGAAAGAAATAATGTAAATGTCTGTTACTTGGGTAGCACTTACAACTCAGGGGTGATATTTAGAAAATTATTACTGGGATTTTTCTTTTTTCTGAGTCCATGAATGTGTCCAGTTAGTCTTAGAAGGCCATTGCCTGGGAGGGGAGTATAATCAGTTTCTGACATGCAAAGTAGGATCGCTCAGCAAGGTGATGGCCTTGCTGTTGTCTGGAGATAGGATTTTGCAAATATTATCTCCCTCCTTCAGCCTAGCAAGGAACCAGAAATGATGCTCCTGCCTATAATAGCAAAGCCCTAGGGTGTCCTTCCTTATCTTTTATGGTAGAAGGAGACTAGAGAGCAAAGGAAGTAGGAGAAAAGCCTGACCCTTTTCTGCCCTGGAAGATTTGGGGAGGAAGAGGAAAGGAAGTCAGCAAAATAAAATCTTTGTCCCAATTTTCCCCCTTGCTGATTTTTGCAGGCAGGGAGCAGAAAGTTAGGTAAGGGAGGCTAACACTAAGAGTAGGGGGTGGTTGGCTGCCCTTCTGTTTGTAGGATCCAGAGAAGTATCTTGTGGGGCCCTGCCCCACGCACCTGGCTGAGGACAGTATCACTTTGATAGCTTCTTCAATTTCTACACGTTCCAGCTAATAGGGCAAAAGAAAAAAAAACATGGAGGGGAGGAGGGTTTTTTTTTCCTTTCCTCTCTCTCTCTTTTTTTAGAATTCCTTGAGGAAAACTGAGTTGAATACTTATCTAAAAGCATCCTGCCTTGTGGCCAATGAAGCTGAGCTTGGGCAACTGAACACTGATGTGAAATTCTAGAAAGAAACGGCAAACTACCCAATCCTCATGAGCTGTCAAGGTTCATTACCCACACTTGAAAGGACTATCAAAGAGATATGGTTAAAGTACCTTCCTTTATTATTTGGGGGGGATGCAGTAGTGATTCTAGAGCATTCATACCGGTAATCCTTCCATTCAGCCTCAATTTGTCCTGAGGAATGATGCCCCTAGCTGGGACTCCTCCCCACTTCAAACAGGCGAGGCCATACTGACAAATGCTCTGTGTCAGGGAATGAAGATAAGTTACCACTTAGAACATTCCAGCTATTTAGAGTCTCACCATTCTAAGTAACTAAAAGGTTTACACTTAGAAATAAATGTGGTTTTTCTTCCCTTTTTTCTGCTGTGGGATGGCACCAGCATGCAGGCCTGACAGCAGCTGCTCTCTAAATGCCTGTACCCAGGAGTCTCTGAGAGCTGGGCTCAGTGCTCAAAAAGGTATGAGCAAGAAAAATGAAAATACTGTACACACTGAAGGGAATTGGGCAGCAAACAGCCCTGCTCAGAATTAATGAGGCCCAGCAAGTCCCTCTCCTAACAGGAAGATTCCATGTCTACTGTGTCTGGAGGTTGACTTTGTTTTTAAATAAAACCCTGATTTATTTTAAAGAGGGCTTACAGATACTTCTCATATTTGTGAGATTTCTGAGTCTAGTAGCAAATTCTAGCTCCTAATTTCTTCTTTTTTTCTTAGTTTTAATCAAATTCTGGAAATAGAGGGAAAACATTCACCTCTCCTACCTCCTTGAGTTAAACATAAATTTTAACATAAACACTTCATTGAGATTCTATTTGTGGATTTCCCATTGTCTTGTTCTGTGACCTTGAGCAAGCCCTTAACCTCTCTGGCCTCATCTAAGAACAAGCCAGGGTTTTGACAAACTTCCTCTAAGGTGCCTCTCAGTCCCAAGAGTGTCTGGGTTCATACACATGGCCCCACTTGCCCTTTCTATAACCCTCAGGAAGCCTTTTTACCTTTCCAGACCCCTGGTGGGCCTGTCCAGATCCTCCCCTTCCCTCTTCCTCAGTTTTTCTGCTCCCTATTACCCCCTTCCCCTCTGATCTCAGTTAGCTGAGGAAGCCAGAAAGCCTCTGAGTGTGGATGACTTCTGCTAGCTTTCGTGTTTACCTATTTCAATGCAAATAGGTGCAATTTTCTTCATTGCATTTTTGGTGAAGGTCACCAGTTGTAGCCCTTTATTTCTCTGGCCGTTTAATTGATTCATGCCTATCTTCCTTACAGATGTAAGCCTCAGGGAGCAGACAGCATGTTTCTGTTGCTTTTCTTGCATCCCTAGTACCTAGCACAGTGTCTAGTACACAGTTGTTGTGTCCAGGACATATTGAATGCATCCTAAACAGGAAGCATACCTTAAATCACATTTAGCAGGCAGCTTAAGGTTGACCTTGTTAGAGTCCTGGTTGGTTTATGTAGGTCTGTTCTGACCACTGCCCACCTCCAGTCGAAAATACCCAGAGCATCCCTCCCTCCCTCCCACCCCTGCCCATCTACCCTTGGACTTCCTCCATTTTTTTTATCTTGCCTAATTTTATTTCCCAGCACTTGTGCTGTCTGAATTTATTTATTGCTAGCTTTACTAACTAACTCTTTTACTAGAATGTAAGCTTTTGAGTGCAGGCACCATTTTTGTTTTTTGAAGGCTGTATCCTCCACACCTAGAACAGTACCGGAACATAGTAGGCTTTTAATAAATGTTTGTTAGCTGAATGAATGAGCAATGACTTATCATTTATAGTTTATTCAAAGGACATGGACTCTCTCTTCCTTGCAGGGTCCCAGGATGTTCCCAGATAATATTCTTTTCCCTGCTCTCAAGAGCATATTGGCTGGTCATATTTTTATAACGTCCCCCACAAAGCCAGAGTAGAAGCCGTATTCTTGATTGGCAATCAATTCAAAATAGATCAACTTTTCCCTCACTTGCTTCGCTTTCTTTGTCTTTGTTTTCAGTTTTCTGGAGTTCTGAGAAGAAAAAGAACAAGGGACTTTGACAGAGTATACTAAGTCTTCCATGCAATAATGTTTCCTTCGCTGGGCAGGCAGGCATGCGTGGTACCCAGACCTCTCTAGTGGCTGAGAAACATCTGTTCTAACTAAGCCTGATGTCTTGCAAAACACTCAAGGCTACTAGCTGCCTTGAGCACAGTACCCAGGGTACCTTCCCTACCTGCTGTTGCTGCTGCCTACTTGGCCTTTGCTTTTCTCATCCTTTTGTGCCTTTGGGTGTATGTTTGTTGTTATCTACAGAATTTCTGAGCTTTTGTATTGTAAAAGTTAAAGGGAGGAACTGGATTAACAGATGTTTTTATTTTGCTGTATAGAGGAGAATTATGTCCTCCCTGGTCAATAAAGAATATTTCCGTACTGTTAAATATCTTCCTTGCTTAATTATGTTTTTAAATCAAAAGAGAGATTGTGTGTGTGTGTGTGTGTGTGTGTGTACATGTGGTGGGGGCGCTGGGTGAGTGAAGCGTGAGGATGTGGAGGTAGTGGACTGTTTGAAGTCATTTCTAAGGGGAAGCCTTCCTGGCTTCTGAATGAAGCACATTTCTTCAAGCTTCTAAGAGACTCTCATGTTTGTTTCCGTAGCAGGGCCAAAGGAGCTTGAATTTAACCCAAAGTGACCAAGTGATTGACATATACTGCTCCCTAAAAGCATGAGAAGAGTTCTAGACACTAGAAACATAAGTGAGAATAGACTAGGGAGCAGAAAATGCCTATGTTGTGAAGTGTTTATCTATAATGACTTTGATAGAATTAAAAGTCACTTAACTGTCTGCTCGTCATACCACATTGGCCTTTAGTACTGCCTTTCTAGGGTTAAAGTCAGATTTAGTTTAGAAAAACATTCCACTTATAAAGTACAGTCAATTTTCTTGAATGCTTGAGTTTAAAAAAAATAGGTTATTCTTAACAATAAAGTGAATATTGAAAGCAATTTCTTACTAAAATGATATAGATTTGATGAAAAAGGCATTATTCCTACATACAATAACACCTCAAAAAACTATTGTTTAAACAATACTCACCTGCCTTGTATTGGAATTGTACCTTATAAATTATTCCTACCAAGGATGTGCTGTTTTATATGACTTCATTGTTAGTCTTCTCCTTTAGATTTCTCCTACAATTAATTTAGCAAAACTGCATTTAAATTAGTCCCCGATGAGAGGACCTGGAGTTCACATTTTTGCTTTTAATAGACACATTAGTCTTCCTACATGGTAAGATTTCATAAATGGCTTCTTATTTTTTTCTTAGGAGATAGCTATTATATATCACTCAGTGCATTTCTGGTCTTACCTTAGGGAATTTACAGGGGCTCTCATTGTTTTGGCTTCAGCTGAAACACAAGATATTTTAAAATAGACCTTGTATTTGTGTTCAGGATTGATAAAACCCTTTGTGTACATTTTAACAAGAGTCCCGTAAAGGTTGTGTTAGCCAAACTAATTTGTATCACCAAGTATTAATTTAATACTTAGTTATTTGTAAGTTGCTTTCTCCCCACCCCTAGTAAGGAGAGGAGGGGAGGGGACAGAGGCAGGGATGAGGCAGACCATATTGGTAGGATCATTTAGATGTTGGCGTTGGGGCATAAAAGGCTGTGGGAGGTCGTGAGTCAGGTATTATCCTGCCAGGTGAGAAGCTACAGTTTTAATTAATCTCTTATTTTATTCTATTTTAAAACATTACACAATGCAATTCATGCTTATATTGGAAATACAGATAATATGAATTAACATAATTTCACCATCCAGAGATTAACTACTGTTAAAATTTTGGTTATAACCTTTTATACTTTTGTTTATGTTTGTCTCTTTTCTTAAACAATTAAAACAATACATCCTTTATTAATTGCTTAATAAATAACTTTTGCCTTGTGTCACATAATACAAATAGTGTTTACAAAGAAAAAAAATGGAGCCACCATCCCAGACCCCAAGGGACTGGTCTGAGATAAATTGAAAGAGCACATGGAAGCCCAGAGAGCCTCAGAAGAGAGAGCAATATCATGCAAGAGCTTCCTCATGAAACCTTTACCTAAAACCAAACCAAAAAATCTTGATAATGGGTGTTCAGAAGTCACACAGCAGGACAGGGGCATTTGTATGAATACTCATACGAAAAATATTTTGCTTGGAGAAAAGGCAGGGTGTTACAGGCTGTGTAATTCTTATCCATTTACTTACCATTTGTCAAGAACAGTAAAGGGTCTGGGATTTTAACCTACTTGCAAGCTAATAAGTTAGCCTGCTATAGTTTCATGGGTGCTGGCAGAAGACAAAAGATGCATGGATCGGAGACAAAGGACTTTACGTGGCAAACCAAGAAGCATGAGCTTTACTGTTCCTGTTGATTTCTCTTGTTCCTCAAGTCCCATGAAGTGACAAAGAGAAGCCCAGGTGAATGTTACCTGAAAACAATGAGGCACCTCTTTGACCTTCCACACCTGGGTTGTCTCAACTCAGGCCTTGGTCCTCTTCTCTGTATCTTTTCACACACATATTCCCTCAAAAAGCAATTCCTGTTCCATGTCCTTAAGTATCATATCCAGGCTGATAACTCATCTAGAATTCCTGCCCTAGTAGAATTTTCCCTAAAAAATGCTTTGCTAAAATTTGGTTGCTGCTTTTCAAAGCAGCCATCAGAAAGGACAGTTTACTTAAAGATCTGTGAATGCAAACAAAACTGGGCAAGTTTTTTCCTTGTTAAAAGAGAATGTGCTGAGTATTGGGGCTAAGCTTCCTGAAGAGTTTAGGGTACTGTTTCAGGCTTTGGTTGAGGAGAATCCGTGATAAGGTTACTAGCTAACAGTATACCAGATCATTAAGTCTTGGAGGGGACATGGGTATTTCACATTTTAGGTTAACTGCTCCTTTTATGACTTCAGATGGCAACCAGTTTGGAGAATAAACACCTTTGTAATTAGCCTACAGGTGTGGAAAGGTAGTTGATGTTTGCACCTTTGTTATCTGGATTTGGCTTTGTCAGCCCGAGGAAATTTTAAACCCCTAAAGGTAAAAAGTCTGTATCTATTCAGGAAATTCCATTAAATCATCTGGTAATTAGAATTAATTTTCATCCTGGGTGTTCAGTTAATGTAATTAATATAGTGTATTGTGACTTGGTCTGATGATATGAATTTTTATGTTTCGTATTTCACAGCGTGAACAGTGGGGATGGTGTGGTTTGGGGCAGGCGTGGGAGGTGTGATTTTAGGCCTCAGGAATGTGCATAAGCTTGACTGGATTCTATATACCTCATTGGTAAGGGAATCTGAAAAATATCCCTCAAACTCCAGTCCTAACCTTCTTTCTTAAGCTTAATGTTAATTATTTCCATGGCTAGGAGGGTCTCAGCCCGGCTGTTTACTCTCTGCCAACAGACAGTGGACTGTTCCCACCTTAGCATCTTCTCCCACACCTTCTCTTTGTCCCCCTCCACGGGGCAAATTGTAACTATTCTTCAAGAAAGCTCAGTCAAGTACTGACCTTTCATAAACCTCTCTGTTCATGCCATTCCTCAGCAATCACACCCTCCTCTCAGATCCAAAAGCATCTGTTGTCTTGACTATGAATACTTTATTCACTCACTCATTAATTCATTCTGCACATATTTTGTGTCTGTTGCATTGAGGGAATAAGACAGGTGCTAGTCCTGTTTTTATTCTGGAGTAAATTGTCAAGTGGTGAAGATGGACCTTAGAAAAAACCAGAGTTATTCAATTATTATTGCCATAAGTTCTGAAAAGAATAAAAACTAGACACTGAGCAGGCCCTACTTATTTTTCACTTGTTTGATACTATCTTTAGGGAGGGAGAGATTATTTATAAAATGTATGAAAGCTTGTATCAGGCCCTAGGCACATATTAGCTTCTTCCATCCTGCCAAGAGCCTTATGCACAAGGTAACACTATCCCCATTTTTCAGAAGAGGAGCTAGGAGCTTGACAAAGTAAAGGAACTTCATCTTGCTAATAAACGGTGGTGGAACTGAAATTTTACTGTTGGTCTTCAAAGCCTCTGGTTTCTACTTGTTGTGGGCGAGTTTCTTGATCCCCTCAACTAGAGGGTATGAAATTTGGTGACAGGAACCTCACCTTGTACCTTGTGTAACATGCTGCCTTACAAATAGGAAGAGTTCAGTGGCCAGCTGGCTACACGACCGGATTAAATCATGAAATGAAATGATGGTATGTAGGAGCTTGAGGGATTTGGGGGCTGATCTAGGAAAAGGATATGACCATAAGAGAGTAACACAGCAGTTTTATTGAGTGGTACTTGGACAGGGTTATAAGAGAGGGAAGGAAGGTCCTTCACAGCATGAGATCATGGGCTGAGGTGAGGGGAGCCACCATTCAGAAGTGGAGGGAGAGAAGGGAACTCGCAGGGGAAGGGGTCGGAGGGGGCTTATCCAGGGAGGGTGCTCTGCAGCACCATGGCGAGTCTCTGGGAGCCTCTGGGTCAGAGAGCTCTGCTGGGCAGCAGTGGCTGGGAGCCTTTCCCCACAAGGCTCTATCTTACTAATGGGTAACAGCTATTGGGTGAGGTTTCACTGGGGTGTGCAAAGTGGGCTGGGCTATAAGTAGCTCAAAATTTTCTTGTTTGGGCTATTTTTAAAACAATTGTATGGGTAAAAATTTGGGTTTGGAGCTGGGGCAGGCTTTAGAGCTAATGGGTTTCAAGCAGTGAAGAAGTATACAACCTAGGAGCCGATACACAGAAGCTATATTTTACTTACTTATATAACATGGTGATGTGGTTCACATGTTCTTCCAAAACTTGGATTTGGTATATATATGGTGGGTGTTTTTGTGAGAGGAGTTGCTCCTGCTGTTGATCGCTTGCCATCAGCACCAAAACTTGTGTTTATTTTATAAACATACTAACCTGAATGAAGGCTTTGGTGGTTGTGACCTCTGCCAGTTCCAGATCTCGCCATTTTTTATGGTTATACACTGGAGACCAAGTGGGGGAGAAAGTGGAATAACCGTGGGCACTGAAGGAAGCATCTGCTCTGGAGATGTGAGAGGTCAGTGCAAGCCTGGTAGTGGCGACTGTGGGTGGCCCTGGTGTGTGATGGACAGAGTGCTGGAACAGGGTTCAAATGTGAAGGACAAATCTTTAGGTTATTACTTGTTTTATTTCTTGGCTGCTGCATATTTTTCTCTATATGAGGAGTATGAGTAGGACAATACACTTGATTTTCAAACTGTAGCATCCTACTGTTTCAAACTATTTGTTCCCAAACTTCTTCCTAGAAGGTTAAGGTATTCTGGCTTTGACAGTTGTTGCTTAATCAGGTTATTGACATTGCATTAAACAATCATCCCCATCTTTGTATTGTATTTATTTTGTGGGACATTAAAACTCAAAAAAGACCATAGTAAAGAATTAATAACTTATCATTCTATGTTGAAATAGGCATTGGTTCTTATTTTAAAAGCCTGAACTGAATGTTGACCATTTCTGTCTTGTTCCTTACCCCTCTAAGACTTCCTAAGTATGCTGCCAAGAAAAATTAATTTGTATTAATTTGCTAAACTATTTTTTTAAATTTTAAAATATTAAGGGGGTGCAGACGTTTTTGATACATGGCTTGAGTTAGGGCTATAAATGTGCCCATCACCTGAATAGTGTTTGTTGTATCCATTAGGTGGATTTTTGCCCTTCCCCTCCTTCCCCCTGCTTGATTTCCAATGACTTTTACTTTCCTCTGTGTACTTGTGTGCCCATCGGTTAGTTCCAATTTATTAGAGGGTGCATGTGGTGTTTCTTTTTCCATTCTTGAGATACTTTGCTCAGGATAATGATCTCTAGTTTCTTCTCTGACCTTTGTCATTTGTTTTCTTCTGATGTTTTTGGATTTGGTTTGCTTTCCTTTTCTATTTCCTTTAGATGTGATATTGGGTTGTTAATTTATGTTCTTTCTGACTTTTGGATGTGGACATTTAAGGCTATGAATTTTCCCCTTAGGTATGCTTTTGCTGAGTCTCATAGATTTTGGTAGCTTTTGTCTCCTTTATTGGTCAGTTCAAGGCATCTTTTGATTTCCATATTAATTTCATTATTGACCCAATAATCATTCAGTAGCAGGTTGTTTAATTTCCATGTATTTGTGTAGACTTGGGTGTTACTCTTGGAATTGATTTCTAGTTTTAATCCACTATGGTCTCAGAAGATACATGATGTGATTCTGATTTTTTAAAATTTGTTGAGACATATTTTGTGGCCTAAGATATGATCAGTCTTGGAGAATGTCCCATGTGCTGATGAGAAGAATGTATATTTAGTAGTTTTGTGTAGAATGTGCTGCAAATATCTGTTAGGTCCATTTGTTCTAGGGTCCCATTTAAGTCCAGTGTTTATTTATTTTCTGTGTTGATGATATGTCCAGCTATTATAGTGAGGTGTTGAAGTCCCTGGCAATTACATCACTATTATTTATTTCCTTGCTTAGCTCTAGTAGAATTTGTTTTATGTATCTGGGAGCACTGTGCTAAGTATATATATTTAGGATTGTTATGTCTTCTTGTTGAATTTCTCCCTTTAGCATTATATAATGACCATGTTTGTCTTTCTTTATTATTATTGATTTAAAGTCAATTTCGTTTGATATGAAAATGGCTACACCTGCTCTCTTTTGGCTTCCATTTGCATGAAATATTTTTTCCATCCTTTCATCTTGAGCATGCGCGCATCCTTATGGTTTAGATGTGTCTCTTGGAGGCAGCAGATATTTGGATTGTGTTTTTTCATCCATTCAGCCAGCCTATGTCTTTTGAGTGGTGTATTTAAACCATTAATGTTAAGAGATAGAATTGATACATGTGATGCTGTTCTGTTAATCATATTGGGTAGTACCTTGGTGCTTTGTTTTTCTTCTTGTGCTATTGTTTTATAGGAGTTGTGAACTTTAGCTATTTTGGGTGATTTTACATTGGTGGGTATCTATTGTGCTGATTTGTGTATAATGCCATTCTGAGTATTTTCTGCAGGGCAGGTCTGGTTATGACGAATTCCCTCAGTGTTAACTTGTCTGGAAAAAAACTTGATTTCTCCATCAATTGTGAAACTTAGTTTTGCAGGATACAAGATTCTAGGCTTCAGTTGTTCTAAGAAGATTGAAGTTGGGGGCCCACTCCCTTTTGACTTTTAAGGTTTTTGCTGAAAAGTCTGATGTTAGCCTGATGGGTTTTCCCTTACAGATCAGTTGCTGCTTACATATAGCTGCTTGTAAAATTTTCTCTTTTATTTTGACTTTGAGCAGGTTGATTACTATATGTCTTAGAGATGTCCTATTTGCTATGAATCTTCCCAGTGTTTGATGACCATCTTGTACCTGGATGTCTGGATCTCTGGCAATACCAGGGAAGTTTTCCTCAATAATTGCCCTGCACAGATTTTCTATGCTTTTAGTGCTTTCTTTTTCTCCCTCAGAGATACCTATAATTTGTATGTTAGTTCACTGTGCATACTCCCATATCTCTCTAAGTGATTGCTCTGTCTTTTTTGTCTCCTCTGCCTCTTTGAATGACTGGATTAGCTTGAGAGCCTTGTCTTCAAGCTCTGAGATTCTTTCTTCTCTTTGGTTTAATCCGTTGCTGAAGTTTTCTGCTGTATTTTGAAATTCACTAAATGACTCTTTCATTTCTTTAAGTTCTATTATATCCTCCCCATGTTGTCTAGTTCTTTAGTGACTTTTTCATTAATTTCCTGAAATACTCTTTTGGCTTCTTTTTGTTGGTTTTCAACTTTCTCTTCAATTCCATTCATCTTATTTGGCATCCATATTCTGAGTTCCATTTCTGTCATTTCGACAATTTCCTTGTAGTTGGAGTTCACTATTGTAGCTCCACTGTGATCCCCGGGGGATATTGATCTGTTTTGATTTTTCATATTGCCAGGTTTCTTTTGCTGGTTTCTTCTCATCTGAAACCTTGACTCTGGGCCAATAGGTTTGCAGGACACCTGTTCTTTGCTGGGAATTTTCCCGCTTGATTAGAAGAAGGGGAGGTCCCTAAATGGCTCTTTCCTCCTCCCTACTGTGGAATGTTGATGTGGCAGAGAGGAGCATGTGCACTAGAAGTCTGTAATGCAGCTGTTCTGATTTGTTTTGTTCACCTGTGATTTCCTCTGTTGAAGCCTGTGCTGGATGCTATTTGTGCTGGGAATTGGGTTGTTGACCAGAGAGTTGTAGGATGTTTAAGTTGGGAACTAGGCGAGACCGTCTTCACTGAGGCTGGTGTTGTGGGGATTGCTCTACCCGGGGTCTCCCCACAGAGGTGACCAGTAGCAGCCAGGTGAAGCTATCTAGGCAGCAGGTGTGGGTTCCCAGGCTGTGGGCATTTGCTTGAACCAGGTCACACTGTACTGGCAACCTGAGGCAAAGGGCGGGTGCGGTCCCTGTCAGGGCGATGGACTTTGGAGCAGTTCCTTCAGTGCTGCTGGGGTGGAGGCTCTGCAGTATGGTCTTGGGGCCCAGGTGCAGTGCTGGAGTCTTGGAGATAGTGTCCCAGGCTTGGCAGAAGCTCTGGAGAGCCTCAGAGATAGGACTGGGGAGAAGCCCAAAGCAGGGCTTTTGAGCAGGGTCTCTGAGCCAGAAGCAGAGCCATACAGGCAGCAGGGCTGATCTGACCTGGAAGGCAGTGTCAGGGCTGAGCACGCAGGTGGCAGTTGGGGCCTGGAGGGCAGAGTCGGGGCCAAAAAAGTGGCAGGCTATTGTGCAGGCTCAGGGACCATGAAGATGCTAAGTCATGTGGGTGGAGGTCGGTTACAGCAGCCCAGGGACCACAGAGTTCTCCCTGCCCTGCCCCTTGCCCCCTGGACCTGCCAAAGCAGCCACCCCAAAGTTTCCCAGGTCAGAGCCTGCTGCACCCCAGTCAATTCCCATGCTCAGATCCCGTTACACTGTAGGAGAGGAACACCTGGCTTTCAGTCACAGGGTATGGCTCAGGGGCAGCCTCCAGTTACTCCGCTCCCTCCCCAGCCTGGTGCTGACCTGGTGCCCTGCACCTGAGAGCTCAGGATGGCTTTAGCTGCTGCCCAATCCCCACCGCACCTGTTGTCTGGTGCGATGACTCCGCACAGACTCCAGGCAGGTCCCCAGTCCAACCAGGCAGAGGTCTGTGGTGGTGGAGGGAGCCGTCTTACAACTCTGCAAAGTGCCAGCAGGGTGAGCGCAGCACCCCAGCACTCTATCCTCCTATCTTCCCATGACGTACTTTGATCTTGTTAAATATATTGCCTTGTCACCCTATTCTTCCCACAATGAGCATCTTGTGTTGCTTCTCTGTGATTTCACAATGTTCCTTCAGAGAAGAGTGGTCCCTACATAGGCAGCTGCCTGCAATTTCACTTCTTTCCTTGAGAGCAGTGTGCTGGCAGGCTGTTTCTAGTCTACCATTTTTTTTTCCTACTAATTTGCTAAACTATTGATAGACAAATATCATTTCTTCATATTAAAGGCAGTAGACCTAATCCTATTACTGAGCAAGAAGTAAAATGCTTACCACCTGGAGGCTGAGGAATTCTTTATGCCATTAGGGTACTAGTTAGAATATTCAGTAGTCTTGTAAGAATATCCTCTTGTATCAAAATAGTATCTAATGGGCATCATACACGTACTGTTCATTTTACTGATACAACTAGATTAGTTCCTTGGAAAAGATCTGAGGTGCTATGGTGAGGCTTAGCCATGGTGTTTTAAGTAGGCAAAGAGGTATTTTCTCTCAAATTCATCATCTGCTGTGTCTCGTACTCATCAATCATATTTAATCTTCCTGCTCAGGCCAAACCTCTCCCTCATCTACCTCTATCTTCTCCTCTTTCCCTCTTCCCTTTCATATTGACTCCCTTCCTCCCTGTCATCTTCCATGCTAGGATTCACACACCCTAAGTTTGTAGTTCAACTTCTAAAACAAGAGAATGGTCAGTCTTTATCCTGTCAATAGGTCAAGGTGAGGCATTGGGATGGAGTGGATTAAAAATTGTCACATTTCTTTTTTCCTTTTCTAAACAAAGGGCTTATTGTGGTTGATTAAGTCAAAATACCTGCATTTCTCTTTTATTGCATTATAAGTAGGATCTCAGAGATTTAGAAATGGGAATGGGGTAAGATTACCAAGGATGAGAGTGAGATTGAGAAGAAAAGAGAGCATATTCAGCTAGAACTTCAAAGGGCACCAATAACTAAGATAAATAGAGCATAAGAAGCCATCCAAGGAAACCAAGGAGATGAGAGGAAAACCAGGAGAGCACAGGGTCATGGAGACCAAGGGAGAGGAGTTCCAGGAGGGGTCAACAAAGGGTCGAGAGCAGCTGAGCGGTCAAGCATTATGAACACATAAATGCCTTCATTCCACGAGCTGCATGGAGGCCTTTCGTAATTTTGCTGTGTATGGTTCAGAGGTACAATGGAGCAGAAGACTGACTAGAGTGCATTGGGGATGGACGTGAGTGCATAAATAGAGACAGCTGGTGTGGTCATCTACACTCATTCCATCCATTCTAAGACCCACTGCTTCCCCTTCCTCTTCAACACTTAGATATTTAAAAGATACCATGCCATGGCTCTCAAGGACTCCTGCCAGCAGCCAGGAGCAGGAGTGGGCTGGGATAGACTTGCTGAGGCCTGGGGCATGTGGGGACAGAGCCTGGGTAGAACCTATTCATCCAGTTATCACCTCAGCTGAGCTGTGGGATCTTATAGCACCACACTACTGAATTTTGACTTGAATTCCTATCTTTAGTTGTGGATAAAGATGTTTTCTAAAAGGATGATACTGTGATGCAGCATTGAAGTCAAGGACTATTAGGCACTAGAAGTTGCTTATGCAGAGCCAGGCAATGATGATGAAGGCTATGAAAATGGCAGAATCCCCAGTTCTAGGCAGCAGCATTTTCAAAGGTAGGAGAGGTTGGAGGGATGACTTGTGCTCCTGCACACCTCTGTGTTAACACATCTGGCTGACTTTTAAGGGAAGCTGCTTAGCACTACATCAAATGTACTATTTAAAACCAAACGAAAATAGCATACCTTTATTCATATCATGACGTTTATTTTGAACCCAAATCCTTACGTCTAAAGATTGTGGATCACTTTCAGCCATTTCCTGACAGTTATATTTTGCCTCAGGAGGACATGCTAAGCTAGCCCAAGATTTTGACTTCATTATGTTTAAGGTTTAGCATATAATTTTTCATAGTCTTTTACATAAAATGATAAACTTTTTTGATAACATTTGTTAAGGATTTTTAAAAATTTACTTTTAAGTTTATTTATAATGTATGTATAGCAAGGGACACAAATCTTAAGTGTACAGCTGATGGTTTATACTTATGCTCATACCTGTGTCACCACTATCAAAATCAAGGTGTAGAACTCCAGAAGGATATTTCATGCCCCCTCTTCCAGTTCCGTCCCTCCTTTCCCTGCCCAACCAGCTGCAGATGAGAGGGAAAGGGGGAGGGGCCTATGCTCATAGAGGTTTAGGGGGGCTGTTTCAGCAGTATCATTTTCCTTCTCTTTATTCCTTGATGCCTGAAATCACTTCTGTGAAGTTTCCTTCCAATTGAATGGGCTGTCTTCAGACGGTAGCAATATCAGGTTATTAGTATAAATAATAACTGGTGGAGGGCTCAGGAAAATTCAGAATACATCTCTGCTTATTAATATCCTCCTTCTTATCCCCCTTCTACCCACTTCCTCTCACATATTTATTTTGGTGAAATCTTCTTAAAATTAAAACTAAAAGTAACCTGGAGGAAAAAAAGAATACACCTCAAAAAGATGTCAAGCAGCCTAGAACTCTGAATGTGAGAGGAAAGGGAAGGGGATATTCAGGCCCCCCAGCACCCTCCTTGCCTTGGTTGTGTGAACACGAGCACCTTAGTCTTACCCTTTATGCTCAAGCCCTTACTATTTTTTTGCCTTGTTCCTGAAAACTCATGAAAGTTGCGTATGACAATTTGAGTAGCAGTCATGGTAGTCTTATTCCGGATTGGAGAAGAGTAAGAGTGGAAGCAGGGAGATCGGTTAAAAGCCTGCCCTGATAGTTTGAGACCAGAGAGGATGGTGTCTTTTACCAGAGTGGTTGTGGTGAAGATAGAGTTAAGTTTGGATATGTTTTGGATGCAGGGGTCTACAGGGTTGCTTGTGGATTGAATGTAGGAGAGTACCAAAAGGGATGAATCAATGATAACTCCAGCATTTTGGCTTGAGCAGCAACTGGGTGGTTGTTAGTTATTAAGATGGAGAAAACAGACTTTTTTGGGGGAGGGTACTCTACATACAGTGTATATGAATCAAGGTTCTGTTTTAGCCATAAGTGTGAAATGTCTATTAGACATTAAACATCTGTGTGAAAATACCACATAGGCAGTTGAATATAGGATTTGGAGCTCAGTGAAGATATTGGGGCTGATGATAGACATTTGGGAGTCATTGGTATGTAGGTGGTATTTAAAGCCTCGGGAATGGAGGTTATCATATAGGGAGAAGGCGTAGAGAGAAGAAAAGAGGGCTGATGTCTGAGCTCAAGCACTAAGAGATTAATCTGAGAGGACTCAGCCAGGAAAATAAATAAAAGATTTAACTTAGAACCTGGCATATATTAATGACAGATACAAACCACTATGGCTGCCACTGTTTTATTAAACAGATAAAATACATAAAAACTCTAATTTCATTGCACTTTGTAGACATTATCTTTCATTATTCAGTGCCAGAATTTCATGCATGTTCTTTAATTTTCTTATTTGCCTTCACAGTTGAAGATACAGGCATGTGGCTTTAGTCCAATGAGCTTCCAAGTGAGCCTAAAGATTCACTGTTTCCAACGCACCTAGTGGTTTCCAACTTTGTACCGATTATATTAAGTTTACAAACATTGTGCTTCCTATCTAGTTTTGTATCTGAATAGTATTTGCACTTTTGTTTTTACATTTTTCTCTCGTCTTAAAAACCAACATGGACAAAATGTAATAAAGTATCCACATAATTGCACAAATTGCTGTATAAAGATGATGGCTGCCAAAATGGAAATGGTGGCAAGCAGACAGTGCCATGGTGTGGCAGGTTTAAATGTTTATTGCTCAAGTGAGGTATGAAAATATGCATATGAAGGCAGTTTTGAGGGGGCCTGTGTATCACACACAAATACATTTTTTTCCAGTCAAATATGTGAATGACAAGACCCAGTTGTATTTGTTCAACACCAGGTGGACCATCGTCTCTTTCACACACCTCTCTGACTCCTTTCTTCGGAGGAAGCGAGGATCAAGAAATATGGCCTCCATTTGTAGCACTGGTACTTGATTCAGTAATCAATACCTCAAAATATCATTTAGTTGAATAGTCATCTTTCTTAATAAGGAGTTAGAGATTGACTAACAAAAGACATCACAGATGGTAAGCAACAGACTTGAATGGAGTCATGCCAGCCACTAATTACTAAGACATGTTTGGAGAGCATTGGTACTTGTCTTAACCCACAAGCGAGAACTTCCATTGCTTCAGGCTTCCTTCCATTTCTACAACGTTTGAGGAATGGTTTAAAACCAAGTGCTTTAGCAATTGGCTTGGCTTTCCAAATATCAGGCCAATTTTAATACTAAAAAAGAAAGAATCATTCTTATTCCACAGCAATTAAAGAATTTCTTTAATTTCTCTAAGAACTCAATTCCCTCAACCTTGATTTACCTGCCAAATACACACACACACACACACACACACACACACACACACACTTGTGTGTGCATATATATATATATATACACATATGTGCATATATATGCACCCAAGTAGTGGATGCTTACTGATGTATTGGTATTGTCTATAATAAGTGCAGGCTTTCTTTTAGATTTCTCTAGTGTTTATATTGGTGAAAGAAGCCCTCAAATTTACATTAGTGACCTATTTCTGAAGGCTCATCATTCATGAAGGTTATTTTATTTTATGAACTTTGCTCAATTCACAGTATTTACTTACAGGTAGCTGGTGTGAGGAGATGGTATCTTAGTGCTTCAAAAACTCTTTAAAAAGTGTTAAAATATGCATCAAAATGTACACGGTAAAGCATAATAATAAAATGAACATTCACGAATCCACTCCCTGCTTAAGAAAGAGAACTGTTTATCAATGTTACTCCTGTGTGCACTTTTTCATCCCACTCTCTGCCACCTTTCAGATGGTAGCCATTTCCTTGAATGTTGTGTTTTCATTTTCTGGCTTTTTCTTTTTAAATGTGAAAAACATATATGTTCCTAAACAATATGTTGTTCAGTATTACTTTTTTTTGTGCATTATACAAAATGACATTATATTGAATATAATTTTTGCCAAATGTAGAATTGTTCAAATTCCTTAAACAATCCTGTTAAGACTTTGGTTAGGACATAATTGACCCTATAAATGAATCTGTCAGTATGTCAATAAGTTGACATCATTATGATATTGAGCTTTTCTATCCATCAGCATAGTATATCTCAGTTTTTTAAGATCTTTCCATAAAGTTTCAAACTTTGCTCTATACAGGTCTTGCACATCTTTAGTTAGATTTATTGTTTAGTACCTTACGTTTTTGTTGATATTGCATAAAATGTTTTTTATCTATGTTGGTGATATATATAAGTGCAACTGAATTTTTTATATTAATCTTGTATTCAGATTCCTTGCTAAACTCTATTATTACATCCATAGATTCTTTCAAGGTCTCTATGTAGAAATTCATGTAACCTGCAAATATTGACAGTTTTTCTTCTTCTACTGCTACAGTCCTGATACCATTTCCCCTTTGTCTCACTACATTGGCTAGATTGTGTGATATGATGTTGAATTGAAGCGCTGATAATGAATATATTTATTAATATCTCATTCCTGATTTTAAAAGAAATACTTCTAACAATTTATTATTGTCAGAAAGATGTTTACTGTTGAGTTAGTGTCAAGAAAATATAAATGTCATAAAATGAGGTAGGGGGTATACCCTCTTTACCAAGGGCAAATTAGTAAATTAAGAGCATACCTGAAGTACATGACCAGTTGGTTAGTTTTAGTCAGGATCCAAACAAAGCCTGCATATTGCTTATAGTTGTTAAATATCTTAAATTTTAAAATAAAGAACAGTTCCATATCCTTTCCTACATTTTCCCCATAGAATTGATTTGTTGCTGAACAACTGTGCTATAGAATGGCTCACATTCAAGATTCATCTATTTATTTTTTACGGTATCATTTAACTTGTTCTTTCATTTCCCGTGTTTCTTGTATGGTAGAAAGAATTTAATCTAAAGGCTTTAATAAATTCAGGCTCATTTTTTAAAAAGCAAGTGTAATTCCTAGATGTTGCTGCGTCCTTCCCGTTGCATGACAACAGGAAGCATATAATGACCGGCTGTCCCTCCCTAAGTGATGCTAAGATTTATTGGTGGTTTTGGGTCGTAACACCCTGATCCCTCTCCTTAGTCTATTACCTAATGCTTTCATTCATTGATGATTTTTGCTTGAATCAATTATTTTGTTTGGGATTTCAAAAGGATGATTTTTCTAATTCTTTCATTTTTCTATCTTTACTAGCTGAAATACCTCTGTGGAGCTAAAATATAGCTCATGTAAGAAATGGATGATAAAGCTTAATTGTTTCTATTTGGTAATTTTCTGAGTATAGATTTGGTGCCCTAGTTCTCTCTCTAAAATGACTGATAAAATGTTTTTGTTTTCTTTTTTTAACTCTTTTAAATGAGCTCATGGATTTCTGTATTTAATACCTTTTAAACAGTTTCAATCATAATTCTTTCTAATGCTTAAATTGTCTGGACTATCTTCAGCCAACAGGAGTCTTTTTATGCTGACTCCTGTGTCCTTTGGACATGACATTATTAGTCTTCGGTAACTTGTACAGTTCCTACCCTGGATCTCTAATAAGTCATTCCTCTAAGAAGTTTTCACTCCTATTAGTGGGAATAACATTTAAATGATGATAATCTAGACACTGGAAATTATCATTGCTTCTAGTTATTTTTGGTAGACAGAGCTAGGAAACAGGTATTTTTAAAAAGAAAAAAATTATCAATTCATACAATGTTTCCAATTCAAATTTAACTTTATAATTTTTTACTTATTTTATTGACTATTTATACCTCTTCTCCTGGGCATTAAATCTTGGTTCCTAAATCCATTAACAAAAAATTTATTTATTTTTTTGTGCAACATAGATAAAATAGTTTCTAAATATTAATGTCACTATTACTGCTAACAAGATGCCTACTGAGCAAAGCTTAAAATTTCTTTGCAGCTCTATTTGTCTATTAGAATATATTTTACTATGGAGGTTCCTTCAAATGACGATGTATTAAATCACTGGAAAGAATTGTGTTCTTCTCAGTTTGGTTATGCCACCATCTTCATATACAGCTAGATTTATTTTTTTCATTGTGCTTTCAATTTTGGGGGACTTAAAAATTTTCATTTCACTTTTATATAATTTATATGATTCCAAAGTTGAAACTGTATATTCAAGTACTTATGCCAATCTTACTTCCACCTCTGTCCCCTATACTGTGTTCTTTCTCCATGTTTATAAGTAGCCATCACTACAGCCTGGTAGTACAGCTTAAAGTCAGGTAAACTGATACCTCCTAGTTTGTTCTTTTTACTTAGGATTGCTTTGGCTATACGAGGTCTTTTCTGGTTCCATACAAAGCATAGAATTATTTTTTCCAGATCTGTGAAGAATGATAATGGGATTTTGATAGGGATTGCATTAATTCTGTAGATCACTTTAGGTAGTATGGACATTTTAACGATGTTGATTCTACCAATCCATGAGCAAGGTAGGTTTTTCCATCTGTTTACATCTTCTACAATTTCTTTTTTTAGTGTTTCGTAGTTCTCCCTGTATAAGTTTCTTACATCTTTCATTAAATATATTCCTAGATATTTAATTTTCTTTGAGGCTATTGTAAAAGGAATTGCTTGGTACTGGCACAAAAATAGAGACATTGACCTCTGGAACAGGACTGAGAATCCAGAGAAGAAACCATCTACATATGGTAATCTAATCTTTGACAAAGCTGACAAAAACATACACTGGGGAAAAGAATCTCTTTTCAATAAATGGTGCCGGGAAAACTGGATAGCTACATGCAAAAGACTGAAACTAGACCCCTACCTCTCACCTCTCACAAAAATCAATTCAAGGTGGATAACAGACTTAAACCTAAGGCATGAAACCTTAAGAATTCTAAATGAAGATATTGGGAAGACCCTTTCAGACATCGGCCTAGGTAAGGAATTCTTGAAGAAGACCCCCAAAGCAATCGCTGCAGCAACAAAAATAAATAAATGGGATCTAATCAAATTAGAAAGCTTCTGCACTGCCAAGGAAACTATCATTAGAGTGAATAGACAGCCCACAGAATGGGAAAAAATATTTGCTCTCTACACATCTGATAAAGGGCTGATAACCAGAATCTATCTAGAACTCAAAAAAATCAATAAGAAAAAATAAAACAACCCCATCAACAAATGGGCAAGCAAAATGAACAGAAACTTTTCAAAAGAAGACAGAATAATGGCCAGCAAACATATAAAAAAATGTTCAACATCTCTAATCATTAGAGAAATGCAAATCAAAACCACAATGAGGTATCACCTAACCCCGGTGAGATTGGCCTCTATCAAAAAAACACAAAACAACAAATGTTGGCGAGGATGTGGAGAGACAGGAACACTTCTACACTGCTGGTGGGACTGCAAATTAGTGCAACCTCTGTGGAAAAGAATTTGGAGATACCTCAGAGAGCTAAAAATAGAAATACCATTCGATCCAGCAATAGCACTATTAGGCGTCTACCCAAAAGAGCACAAAACATTCTACGATAAGGACATCTGCACCCAAATGTTTATGGCAGCACAATTCACTATTGCAAGAATGTGGAAACAACCCAAGTGCCCGTCAATCCGTGAGTGGATTATCAAAATTTGGTATATGTTTACAATGGAATATTACTCAATCATAAGAAACAACAGTGATCTAGCACCACTTACACTTTCCTGGATTAAACTTGAGCCCATTATCCAAAGTGGGGCACCACAAGAGCATAAGAACGGGATCCATTTGTACTCACCATCAAATTGGTATTAACTAATCAACACATAAATGCACATATCAGAACAACATCTATTGGTTGCTGGGGAAGGGGGAGGGCGGCGGGAGGAGGGAGGAGGAGGGAGGAGGGGATGGGTATTTGTATACACAGGGAATGCAATGCGCACTACCCGAAGGATGGACATATTTGAAACACAGACTTGGCCGGGGGGAACCAAGGGCAACACACGTAACCTAAACATCTGTACCCCATAATATGCTGAAATAAAAAAAAAATAAGTAGCCATCAAAAAATTGATTTTTGGTTTATTCTTCCAATTTAAAAAATACAAACAAATATGTGAACTAATTCATATTCCCTTCTTTCTTACGTGAAAAATAACACACTATATATATGAAAAGTAGCATACTATATAGTGAATATATACGCTTTAAAAACCCAAATTACACACAAATCTTTTACTATGTAGTATTTTGGTGTGTGTGCTCTTGCTCCCTTTCTCTCTCCGTTCCTCTCCTCCTCCCACCCACACCTCCCTCCTGCTCACTCTCTCTCTCTCTCCTCTTCAATATACTTGTTTGGGTATTTGGTTGAGAAGGTTTCTATTTTTGTGATAGTGGTTACTTTTATAGAAATATGTTTAAATAATACCCTTAGTACCATCTTCTTTTACATATTAAGTATTATTACCTGACATTAGCAATACTGAAATTATCTGCTTACAGCTTCTTCTTCTACCTCCCTTTTTCTCCATTACTAATTTACTCACTAGTAAATTGTCTTGGTGTTAATATTTATACTCTTAATTACGCATAAGTTTTTACTATATTTTGCCAGCTCCAATACTTTTGAAGTGATCATAAGATCCTTATTCTACTTTCTGTTTTGCTCTTCCCCCTTTCCTGCTCTCTTTGTTAGCTATATCATTTTTACATTGTCAGAGTATCTAACATTTTCATACTAATTTTTTGCCCTATCTTCATCTTTAATTTTAGTTCCATAGTTAAATTTAAATACATTCTATGCTTAGTCTTTTTTTTATGCCAAAGCTTTTCGAATAATTTCTTATTTGTCCAAAGGTCATTTTCTAGTAGAATACTCAGGAAGTGCTCATGTAATCAATATCCTTGAATTTTTGCATACTCATAATTATTCGGCTGAGGTATTTATCGTGGAAAGACAGATATAAAATTCTTGCCCTATGTTTTCTTTCCTTGAGTATCTTTTGAAATGCTCCATTGTTTTCCACCATTAAATGTTGCTGTTGAGAAGTCTGATGTCAATTTGATTTTATGCCCCTCATAAATAAAATCTTTTTGTTTAATGCCCAAGTAACTTTTTTCATTTGCCCAGGGTAACTTTTACCCCTTTACAGCTTAAAGGCTCCCGTTTCCGTTATTACCATGAGATACTTCATATATAGCTTTTCTGTGTAGCTATTTCTCTCTCACAGAGCAAAACCTAATTCAGAAAAGTTTTCTGCCTCCAGCTCTATTTTTCCTAGAGCTTTAGAGAGCTTATCTTCAAAAGAAGTGCTCTTGCCTTTAGATGTAGTATTTTTGCTGTTGTGGTACTTCTTGGGTTCTGTTTCCTCTGGACTCTCCCTCACGGTAGTATTTGAAACTCCTCTCTACGTTATCCCCAGTGTCCTGTCTGTGCAATTTGTTTTTCCTTTTATTTTCAGTAATTTTTCCCTGGGTGAGCCTCTGTCTTTCTAGAAGAGAATTTGCTGTAAGTACTTTGTCTTAAAGTCTCCCTCTTTCTCTCTCTCTTTCTCTCTTTAACTGACATTAATATAGCTACCTCAGCTTTCTCTTGATTAATACTTACATGACACATCTTATTTCATACTTTTATTTCAACCTTTCTGTAGCCTTCTCTTTTAGGTATATATCTTTGAAACAGGATATGGTTTAGTTTTTCTTTTGCAATTAGACAACTTCCGTTCTGTAACTGCTAATTTAATTGCATTTATATTATTTTGTTATTGATAATATCTGGAACTGTTTCAACTATATTACTAGCATTTATATGTGTACAATTTCTACTTTGTCTATACTATTTTCCCCTGCTACCTCTTTTTAAATGTTTAGTTTTTCTTTTACAATTTTTCTACTTACATGGATTTGAGCACAGTTACTATATTCTACTCTCTTTTTTTATTTTTTAAATCTTAACATGCATGTTTAACAATTCAAAAATGTCTTAAGGTTCATTAGTATGTCAGGCCCTCAACAAAAATCAAACACACACACCCCCACACATACTCATGCAAGTACCTAAGAACGCTCGCTATCTGGTTACTTTGCTTCTGAATGGTTCACGTGCTAACATTCTCTATTACATTACTCTTTTATTTTTGCTGTTAAAGCTGGACTTTAGCTTCATATGTTTTTTTTACTACCATCTGGGTTTGGATTTACATTTCTGTTTCCACTTTCTTTACTCAACATTCCTTCTTGCATCTTAAATCTTCCTTCTCAGGACATCTTTGTTATACAGCAATAGATAACTTATACAATATCTTTGATCAGTTATAAAAAACTCTCAACCATTATTTCATTTAAAATTGCTTCTGTATTCTCTTCTCTTTCTTAAAGATTCTGATTAAATATATTTTCTATAATTTTGGTCTGTGAATTATGTCCATTTTATATTTCTGATCATTTTATCTCCAAGCCGTATTCTGTAATATCTTCTGATTAATTATAAATCACTCCTTTCAGCTGTATCTAATCTACTATATAGCTCATTGAGTTTTTATTTTCAAAAGTGTATTTGTTATTCAAGGTTCCATTTGTTTTTTTTTTTAATTTCCTTGGTCATTTTTGATAGTCCCTTGTTCCTTGCTCATTTTTAATACTAATTTTTCAAGCATTTTACACTCAGGTATTTTATATTTGGTATCTGATGTTTTCAACTTTCAAAATTCTTGGAGGTTTTTTTTTTGATCTGTTGATTCTCACTCATGAAGGCCCATTTCCCTGTGTGTTTGGCAGGTTTTGATTGTGAGGTCATATATGACTGCACTTATTCTGTGGAAATTCTGAGGACCTAAATTTTGTTTTTCTGCAGAGAAGATTTTAATTTCCATCCACTGAAAACCAGGATGTATTGCTTACCTTGGAATGCTTTAGCCCCTTTTGAGGGTCCTTGCTTAACATGGGAATATCAGGTTCAGTTCCTTCACCTTGCAATGGGCAAAGTTCCGGGTATCTCTCAGCATTTGTTCCAGGACATTCCTCTGACTTTACTTCTCCATCTGTGTTTGCTTACTGGTACCATGCAAGATTCAGTTCATCATTTTTTTCCCTCTCTTAGTTCTTGAGGATATCTCCTGAGCCCTAAAATGCTTTATAAAATATGTTTTAAGTTTATCTGTGATTTAGTTATATTTAATGGGAGAGTGCTTTGGAATGTCTTCTTGTCCATCATACTGTTGGGAGGGGATATCTAAATTGCTCACTTTTTACTGAAGAAAATCATTTGTGTGCCATTCTTGAAATACGTAAAACTCTGATGACAAAGATATAATCTTTTCCATTAATAAAGACTGAATATTGTGTCTTTAAGAACAAAAAATCTTCAGCTCATGGCATTGTTTTATTTGTTCCTCTTCTCTAGCATTCCTCTAGGGAGTTGAAATTACTGTTTCAGTGCAATTTATTTATTAAGTAAACTTTTTTTTTTTTGCAATTAGATCTAGGTATGGTTCTAGAAAAGCACCTGTTTTCAAAATTTTTTTTTGAAAATCTATTTTAAAATTCATTAAAGCTATAAAACACGACATAGAATTAAAAGAAAATTACCTGTACCTCTGCCTCTTTAACTGAGCTGAGACACTCATGAAGCACAGGTAGAGATGAGAGTCAAGCCCTAATGCCAGGGTTCCCTCACCACAAATAAGTCTGCTGGGGCAGGAGCATGAGAGAATCCATGAAGCCTGGAAGAAGACAAATCTAGAAGGAAGGAGAAAAAAACCTTTTTCTTTTAGTCATGGGAACCAAGAATGTCTGCTTAAGAATGCCCATTTCTGAGCCCTGGTCCCAGACCTACCAATCAGGATCTGAATTTTTGACAAACTGTCTGAGTGACGAGCTTCTCACAGTGAAATTTTACAACCTATGGATTTTCAGCAATTTCTTAGTGAGGAGAAACTCAATGTTGACATCAGACTCCCACCAGATGTGCTCTTGCTTGTTCTAATTATCTATGCTCAAGTTAATATGGGGTAGATGCTATGTAGCATTCCAGATTGTGGGTGCAGTCATTCTTAAAAACGTTGTTTGATACATTAATAAGTTTTATAAGTTCAACAGTGTCTTCATATAACTGTCATTTTAAATTACAATATGATAGTCTAATGAGGGGAATAAATTACTCTTTAGCCATTTCTTTATAGTTACAGCCATTTCCAACTTTTGGCTATACTATATAATACTGTAATAAACTTCTGTGTGCCTAGAGGCTTTTTTTTCAGTTTTGATATTTTTCTTTGCACTTACTTAGGTTTGGAATTACTGGGAGGAAAGACTTGAACACACTTGAGACTTGATAAGGATTGCCAAATTGCTTTCCAAAAAGTTATAACAATTCAAACTGCTGCCAGTAATGTAAGAATATCAGAGCACCCCAGCCAGCATTGAGCATTATCATTCATCTATTAGGCAATTAGTGTTTCTATTGATTTTTAATTTTCTGCTGTTGGATTCCACCGAGTCTGATTAACTAGTCATCAGAAAGGGCTGGACTGAGTGAGGAGTGTGAGATATAGAGCTGAGGGCGTCTCAATTGTTTGGATATCCCTAATACAATCTAACTGCATCTGTTTCCTCTTGGTCTTCCAAAGTGCAGGCATTTAGCTCCTTTCAACCTTTATTTCCTCATTCATTAAATGAAGGAGCAAGGCCAGCTGCCCGACAAGGTCCTATTTGGCTTCAAGCTTCTAATAATACATCCCTTTAGTGTGAACCTTACCTTTTAAATCTGATCAGATTTCTCTGGTTGTCTTGTCAATAGCTGCAGAAATTTGTCTATTATGCACGTTACTTTCTTTTATTTGGTATCTTCAGTAGAATGTATTTTAGATCTGTTCCTCTTATGCTCCCCTTCTCCCTTTTGAAAATTCTGATTTTAAAAAATGCAAATATGGTATATGAATATTTAAAATGTGATTTCCATTTAACAAATTACACATGATCACATAATTCCCAGTGCAGCTTTGCATCAGGGAAGAAGTGGGAATTTGTATTTTATATTAAATGCATAGCATTTAAATACTTCAATACAAACAAACTGCATTTGAATAATATTAATCTCTTCCAAAAAGACCTTGCAAGACACATTAAATATTTAAAACTTTTCCTCACTGTAAAGTTCTTGAACTCCTGAACATTTTCACTTTTCTCTGTTATTTGTAAGTTTGGAGAATCTTGATATTTTTCTATGCATTATTGTGAATTTTAAATCTCTACTTGTGAAGTTTTTCCTTCACAAGGATGGGGTGAATTGACGGGCCAACAATTCCTCAGAGTAGACAGTGTTAAACCCGTAGTGCTAAATGTGGCAGTGAAGAGAGCTGAGTATATGGTAACCAGAAGGAAATTGTCCAATATATGATGTCCTGCCTAAAAGTGACAGAAACACAGATTCTGTGTTTTGATCATGACCTTGGAAGTCATTAGTTTGAATCACCTATCTAATGCAGAATCCAGGTACCAAATCTCTAGGTGGTTGGTCAGGGCTATGGTTTGGATATGGTTTGTTTGGTGCCGGTAAGTCTCATGTTGAAGTTTAATCCCCAGTGTTGGAGGTTGGGCCTTGTGGGAGGTGTTTGGGTTATGTGGACAGCTCCCTCATGAATGGCTTGGTGCCATTCTCCTAGGAGTGAGTTCTCCCTCTATTAGTTCCTGAGAGAGCTGCTTGTCAAAAAGAGCCTGGCACCTCCCACACCTCTCTCTTGTGTCCTTCCTCTTGCATGTGATGGCTGCCCCTTTTGCCTTCTGCCATGAGTGGAAGCTTCCTGAGGCCCTCACCAGAAGCAGATGCTGGTGCTATGCTTCTTGTACAGCCTGCAGAACTGTGAGCCAAATAAGCCTCTTTTCTTTATAAATTACCCAGCCTTGGGTATTCCTTTATAGCAACTCGAAACAGAGTAAGGTATTCAGCTAGTCACTTCTTGAATACTTTCAGTGTTTAGAAGTTCAGCCCCTCACAAGCCAGCCCCACCTAGACTATAGTTGGATGGTATTCATTTTGGGAAAGTTGTTGTTTATCTTGAGTTCAATTCTATCTCTTTCTAAGCCACTAATCTCAGTTTATTCTCCTGGAGCAATTACATGGGATTAGGTAATTCCCAAAGTGATTTTTGTACAAAATGATCTTTTATAGACACATTTGCTGTTCTTAATAATTAAAAATATGTTTCACAAAAATGAATGATTTTCAAAGTATGCATTGAGGGAATTGAATTTGAAAGCAAGTTAGGAATTATCAATGCTAATAATGATGATAACAATAACAACAAAACATCTAGCATATAGTAATTCTTCTGTTGCAGGCACTTCTCTAAGTATTTTACATATATGATCTCTTTTAACCCTATCACTATGTAAGAGGTACGTACAATCATCCCCATTTTATAGTTGAGGAAATTGAGACACAAAGAAGTTATATTAGTTAGGGTTTTCCAGAGAAACAGAATATGTGTGTATGGGTATGTGTGTGTATATATTGTATGTATATAATGGTACTGGCTCATGTGACTTATGTGATTATGGAGGTTGAGAAGTCTCACAATCTGCTGTCTGGAAGCTGGAGACCCAGGAAAGCCAATGGTGTAGTTTGAAGGCCTGAGAATCAGGAATGCTGAGGGCAGGAGAAGACTGATGTCCCAGTTTAAGCAGTCAGGCAGAGCTAACTCAATATTCCTCTACCTTTTTGTTCTATTCAGAGGACTGAATGATGCCTAACCATCTTAGGGAGGGCCATTTGCTTTGCTCAAGCTACTAACTCCAATGCTAATTAATCTCTTGTGGAAACACCCTCCCAGACACACCCAGAAATGATGTTATTATCTGGACATCCACTGGACATCCAATCAAGTTGACATATAAAATTAACCATCACAGAAGTTAAATAACTTTCCCAAGTTATTCCCATATAGCCAGTAAATGACAGTGATTGGTTTTAAATATTGCTTGAGAGTTTGTGGTCTTATATATTATGCTGTACTTAGATTGACCACATAATTTATCATTCACATCAACACTTTAGAGAGTGAAACAGGCACTAGTAATAACTACTCCAGAACAACATCACAGCTACATCCTTCTTCTCAAATGACAGGCTGATAAGAACATATTGCAAAGGCTCAGTATCACCATGGAAGACAGAACCAAGTTTTCTGGGACCTGAACATTATGCAATTTTGAGGATTCTCTTTCAGAAAAAGAACATGAAGTTATGAATACATTAGATATCAAGGTGAATTTTTAATGAGAAAGAAATCACAAAAAAAATAGTAGAAACTTGGGGATTCAAGTCCTTTTTTTTAAAGATCTATTTGGGAAATTTACTAGAAACCCTTGGTTGCAGCTTGGCTTCCCTCCCGACTTGGAACATTCTGTAACTCCCAGATTTCACAGGGGTGGTGCAAATCAGGAGCCTTGAAGTTTAAGCTTCATTAGCTTCATGATAGATCTGCCTCTGCTTTCCATTTTGAGGTCACTTAGAGAATAAGTTGAGCACTCGGAGTGTTTGTGGTGTTCATTACTTGATAATAAGATAAAATAGTATTTTAAAATACACGTTAAAGGATCACCACAAACATGTCAAAATGGCACTTTAATGGTTCCCTGATTCTAGTAAGGCACCATTTGGGTCCTCTGGACCCTACAAGAACAATTCCTGGTCAGGCAGGTGGTCTGGTGACTTGCTGTGAGTGGGTCGAGCTACTGGTTCTAAGTTTCTGGTGTGAAGTCAGTACGAGTTAAGTGTGTTGTTTTGACATGGCTTTCCCTCTCTGCCCTATTGATCTCTGACTTCTCTCCCAGGTCCAATATGACTTCATAAGCTTGGATTCCTAGCCTTAGAATAACCTGTTTCTGCAAAGAAAACATTTGTGATTCTTTATTCTGCAAGGTCTGGTACCCCTTCATATCTAGGAATCTCACAGTGCCATGTGCATCAGCAACCTTAGATTATCACTAATAAAGGATACGAAAAGCAAGTGATTATTGCACAATGATCATTTATGTGTGGTTATGTATGGATTTGAATGCTCTCAGAGATGTAAGTGAAATTCTCGTTAATGTTCTACTGTGCAATGCCAGCTCCATTCTCCTTAATTTCTTCTCCTCTGGGCTGTCCTCCCTCACCTGCCTTCTCCCCACTACCTCCACCGACCCCATCTTCTAAGACAGCAAATGCAGGAGTTTGGGTTAGGAGAGGGTTAAAGCTTATTTCAGGATTTGGAGATTTTTGTTTGTTTGTTTTTATTTTTTGATGGTGAAGAGAGGGATAACGGCACTGACATCCTTGCAAAAAAAGAGTATTAGAAATAGGGATTGAAGAAGTCCCTCTTTGCTGTCTTAATAAAAATTTCCCAGGGAGCCTGAAATCTGAAGCTAGCACTACTGCCTGTCAGCCCAAGTTGTTCATTATATTCTTGTTTGTCTTGTTTAGATTATACATTCCCTGGGCAAGAGGCCGGGTGGTTTTATTACAGTACCCATGTGTCTGTCAACACCATCTAAATTAAAGCAAACACTCTTCTCAAATGGCACCTTTTGATCATGTCTCCCTGTGCCCAGACTGCTTAGGACTGAGAGGTTTGAGTTAGCTCTGACACCATTAAAATGGACTGAACCCAAAATGACTGGGATGTTCTTGAGAAAATTCATTTTCTCATCCTGACATGGGCTGCAAGAAGACACATCAAAGCTGTAAAACACAGCTTGGAAATGACTAGACTAATTTTAGAACCCGTTTACACAGCTGCTCCACTGAAAAGCCAGCTTTCATTGTAATTCTTGCTCTGGGAGGGCTTGCCTTTTATTTAATTAAAAATGATCGGCAAGGCAGGCTTTTGATACAGCAAGGTCCACAGTAATACTGCAAGGCGAGTGTAGTTGCAGTAGCTCTCTGACATTCTGCTTTATTAGATGTCAGTTTATAATTAAAAGTTTGAGTGGCAGAAATCTGAGTACCCAGAAAAATGGTTTTGAGGATCTTAATTATTTCCAGCCGTCTTCCTGGAAAATATATGAGACTGTGAGATCCAACATGGAGGCAGATGTTTGGCGTTGCCCAAACATTTCCTTTGAAGAAGCAGAAATAGGAAATGCTCCAGGGTTTAAAACCTGGTAAAGGGAAATTCATATTTTGAATTGCCATTGAAATTATCCCCTGCTAGGTGGAGGAGTTGCATGCTTGAAGCAATAGAGATTAGAAAAAAAACAAAGGGAGTCAAATATTCTAGGAAAAGACCTCAGTCTTGGTTATGAAGTTAATTAGAAAGATAAAAGTGCTTTTCCCTTCCAGTTATACTTATTAATACTTACGAGATGATATTCGTTTTGTGGGATGACTTTTAGAAATATCTGGATTTGACTGAAAAAATGTTTTGAGATGATTTTCCATTTGTGCAAACTAGTACAACAATTCACTGAATTTTGGGGGTCATCAAATGCTCTTTATTTTTTGACACCAGGTGTGCAGAATTGATCACTATCAAAAAATGTTTTTCTCATAAAGGCTATTTATATGTCTGAAACTTGCACCTTGAATGTGAGTCAGTTAGGAATTTCTGAGGAGCCAATCAACTGAATTCTTAATCTTTTTTTTTTTATTTCAGCATATTATGGGGGTACAGATGTTTAGGTTATGTATGTTGCCCTTGCCTCCCCACTCCCCCCAAGTCCGAGTTTCAAGTGTGCCCATC
>NW_012143856.1:1091167-1092253 GCF_000956105.1 Propithecus coquereli | reverse complement strand
AATTTTTTTATTGCTGTTTCAATTTCAGTCCTTGATATTGGTCTGTTCGGGAATTCTACTTCTTCCTGGTTGAGCCTAGGGAGTCTGTGTGTTTCTAAAAATTTGTGCATTTCCTCCACATTTTCCAGTTTGTGTGCATAAAGGTTTTTGTAATATTCATGAATTATATTTTGAATCTCCATGGCATCAGTTGTAACTTCTCCTTTTTTGTTCCTGATGGAGCTTATTAGGGATTTTTCTTTTCTGTTTTTCGTTAGTTTAACCAAAGGTGTGTCAATTTTGTTTATTTTTTCAAAGAACCAACTTTTTGTTTCATTAATCTTCTGTATAGTTTCCCTGTTGTCAATTTCATTTAGTTCTGATTTGATCTTACTAATTCTCCTTCTTCCCCTGGTTTTGGGGTTGGTCTGTTCTTCTTTTTCCAGCTCTTTGAGTAGATTCATTAGGTTGTCCATTTGTGATCTTTTTGATTTTTGGGTATAGGCATTTATGGAAATAAACTTTCACGACTGCTTTGGCTGTGTCTCACAGATTTTGATAACTTGTGTCACCTTTGTCATTTAGTTCAAAGAATCTTTTGATTTCCATCTTTACTTCCTCATTTATGAAGGAATTGTTCAGCAGAAAGTTGTTTAATTTCCACGACTTTGTGTAGAGATGAGAGTTTCTGTTGGGGTTATTTCTGTTTTTTTTCCACTGTGATCTGAGAAGATGCGTGGTATGATTTCTATTTTTTTAATGATTTGAGACATGCTTTGTGTCCTAGAATATGGTCAATCTTAGAGAATGTCCCATGAGCTGATGAGAAGAACATGTATTCAGTGGTTTTTGGGTAGAATGTCCTGTAAATGTTAGTCAAGCCCAGTGTTCTAGAGTTGTGTTTAAGTCCATTATTTCTTTGTTAATTTTCTGTTTGGAGGATCTGTCCTGTGCTGTCAGTGGGGTATTGAAGTCTCCAACTATTATAGTGTTGCTGTCTATCAATTTGTTTAGATCAAGTAGAGTTTGCTGTATAAACTTGGGTGCACCTAAGTTGGGTGCATACATATTTAGAATTGTTATGTCTTCTTGTTGCACTGTACCCTT
>NW_012143856.1:1061056-1089435 GCF_000956105.1 Propithecus coquereli | reverse complement strand
CTGTTAGCAGGGGTCAAAGGTCTGCTCTTCGTTTCTGTGCAAAGCTTCCAGGAGGGGCTGAAATGGCTCCATTCAGCTGAAAGTCTGGGCTTGGGGGCTAGGGCTGTCCAAGACCCGCACTCTGGAGCAGATCTCGCTCCCTTCCACTCTCCCCCTCTTCATGGCCTCTCCCAGGCCTCTGCCAGCAAGCGGGACCTCAGGCTGATGGATCTCCCCTGGCTGTGACGTGGGCCGGGAGGTTTCCCTACCCAGGATCACAGCCTGAGCTGGGTGCACAGTCCTCTTTTGGGAGGAGGGCTGCCGCTCTGGCAAGCTGATCTGCCCTTGAAGGCGCACACTCCTCAGTAGGCTCTTTCACAAATCTCTCTTCTGTGCCCCGGGGCACTGCAATCCCGACCTGGGTGTACGGGGTCTACTCTGCAGACCTGTCCCCTGGATCCTGGAGATCAATCCCTGACCCTGCCTGGGGGGTGCTTGTCTTGAATCTCCTACAGGGTGCCCAAGCTGGATCGATTTCACCCTGGGGAGGTGCCCAGAGGGGCTGGGAGCCCGGCGCTGAGTCCGGAAGAGGCCACTGCTCACTGGCGGCAGCCATGTCTGGGCTGGTGTGGGCAGGTCTCTCCAGCCACTCAGGAGCCCACCAGCAGTCCGAGATGCAAGGGAGGGGGAAGTTAACCGCTCCACCTACCCTTGTCGCTGGTCTCCAAGCCTCTCGGGACATTTCTCCTTCCAGTTCTCCTCCGCAACATCTTCCCGTGAAGTCTCCTGTAGCTTCAGGCACCCTTCCTTCTGACCCTCACCCGATCTGTGTTTCTCTGCTAGCTTATTTTTTTCTCTTTCTTCTAAAATTCATCTTTTTTGCAGAGACACTCTGACTGATGGCTTTTCTCATCCGCCACCTTGGCTCTTGCTCTGAATTCTTAATCTTATTAGGAAATTACATGAAGTTTATATTAATAAACTCAAGTCTACGTGCAATTTACTTTGAGATTGTTACTTTGGCACCACTACATTTTAAAGATCAAATCATCTTTAATAAGATTATGGACAAAATGGCCTTGAAATATTGTCAAGGCTATTTTAATGGATCAAAGTCGAGGATCAGGGGCTTTATTACCTCTTTGTTGTTAATATTTAGTATGACCTGGTATTGTTTAATACAGAGACTGATCAATTCATAAGACAGAAACAATGTAAAGAGAGATTATGTGTTCTAAATGACAGCAGAACTGTTCCATGGCTTAGGGTCTTCGCATCTTGTTTTCTAGAGGGAAATGGAAATAAACAGAGGGAAAGCAGCCATTTTCTGTTGCCATCACACTAACAAGTGGCTGAAATTTTTGCAAACTGAATTTGAAAACAAAGTTCAGAAAATATTAAGCCATACTAATTTCCAACCACCACAAAATTTCACATTTTTAGAACTGTCTGGTAAATTCAAACACAAGAGGTAAATTATGGTTTTAAATGAAGTACATGTGGTGCTTGGAGATGACTATTTTAGCATGCAAGTTTCCCACTAATTAGCTCCCAGGAGGTAAATGAGAGTTTTTGTTGTTCTTCTTCTAGGTTCAGCTTTAAACAAAGTGAACCAGCAAAGTTAGCCATCCATTGGCATTCAGCTAAAGTATTGTTTAAATTTCTCCCCATCCCTACTACACACACACCCACACACAGACTCTGTCACATAAGAGAAAAACGAGCTTTGATTTATAAAACATACTTTACAAATACTGTGTTTATGACACTGTCTCCTCCTCAAGTCTTTTAGAATCATGAAGTTAAATAATATATTTTCTTTAAAAAAATCTGGCATGAACATTTAAAATTCTGTAAATTGAGAGTAAGTTCAAGTGGCACTGTTTTGGGAAATAAACTCTGAGAGTCAGAGGAGGTGGCATTATAAAGGCTGAACAGACTGTTAAACACATGAGAAACTCTTAGGGGCTGTTCAAGAACAATGTCCTTCATCAAATCCTTACCCAAATTCTGTATTATACTAGCCAGTTTGGCTGTTTCTCTCATTAGGTTCATTAGTGATGCTGAGAAAAATAAAGAGCTATTGAAGAAATTATTTATCTTCTGCAGTGTGTGTATGAAAGACCAGATTTTGCTTTAAAATTCTTGGTACAAAGTGATAATTCTCTGTGCATTCCCCTACTCTTTCTTTTTTATCATTTTTCTCTTGATGCATAGTATGTATTTTTAATTTAAGTTTTTTGATTCCATAAAAGTAACTCTCAGGCCCTATTGGGATGAATAAAGACTATTCTTTCTTTGTCTGATTTTAATGAATACTTGGTTCAGTGCATCCACGTAAAGGAGTTGAGCTGTATTGATAAAAATCATTGTTGTGGCATTAGTTTCTTAATTCACTCAGTACAAATTTATTAAAGTCCTACTATGTGCTGTGGATTGCTCAAGGTTCTGAAAGTCAGAGTACATAAAGTACAGTTCCTGCCTTTTAAGGGTACAATGAGGCACGGCAAGACCTGCAAATAAATGAAGACCATGGGATGTAGTAGTGCAATGATTATGGACAGTATAGGACATTTACTGTGCTGAAGGATCTACTATAGGCACATACATGTAGTAATGTCAATATAATCTTCACAGAAACCCAGTATGATATGTACGACTATTAACCCCATTTTACAGGCGAAGAAACTGAAACAAGTGTGGTTAAGCAACTTGCCCAGTGTCGCACAATAAGCAAGTAGCTGACCAAGGGAGCCTGGCTCATGAATTAACTAATTTCTGCTCAAGAGGATAATGCCTCCATTTTGGACCCCCTGATTTACTGTGCCTCAAATCTTTCCGTACTCCCCTTCCCAACAAGTCATTGTTCTGCAAGGCCCGTAGGGAGCATAGTTCCTGTACTTCACAGATTTTCCTGCTGGGCTTGGCTTTTGGCCAGTTTCAGGCCTTTTTCCTTTCTCCTGATTTTGTACTGCAAGAACTGATCTGATAGATTAAAATCTTATTAAAAACAGTAAGCAAAATAAGTATGTGACATCCACCTTTTTCTTACACCTTCCTTATTGGAGAAAGAACAGTTTTGCATGCCAGTAATGAAATATCACTCTGAGTTATAGGTTTGAGCTTTCAAATTGTATCAGAGTGCATAATTTTGGAGCAACTTGAGATCTGAGACAATGACTGAAGACATTTATCTTTCTAAGGGTATATAAACTATTTTAAATGTAAATTAGAAAATATATAGGCCTCAACAGTGTGCTAGATTTGGCATTATCCTTCATTATGGAAAAAGTATTTCTCACTGTTTAAGTTTTCTCTACTGACTACTGCTGCATATTTTCTAAGTCTGTATCTTGTATCTATACTTGTAGGCATACTTTTTAAGGGTTGATCAACCTCACTACACACAGGGATCTATACCAGAGTTTGGTGCTTCAGGGAAGTGGATTCCAAGAAGGAATCTTAGTTTATACAAACAGCTTAGCATGGATTATGTGTGATATTGAGGAAATATCTTGTCATTCTTTGTAGAGTAATCTGAGATACCACTAGAAAAATACACTAACCTCCAAGACCAGTGCTCAGGGTCAGATTTCAATCCCTTTGTTTTAGTCCTTACGAATAGTGGTTCTTTTTTATTTTCTTAAATCAACCACTTTAATGACTTTAAAGTGTACAGTTCAGTACATTCACATTGTTATGTAACCATTAACACTATCTGTCCCCAGAAATTTTTCATCATCCCAAACTTAAGCTCTGTATTCATTAAACGGTACCACCCGATTTCCCCCTGCTCCCAGTCCCTGGTAACCACCAATTTACTTTCTTTTTTTTTTTTCAAACAGTGGTTCAATAGAAAAATTATGGATATAGATCAAATTATAAAATACATATGGTCTGATTTTAATGGTGTATTTCTCTCTCAATAATGAAATCATTCATCTAACTATTCTCAGATGGCTTCATAAAACAAAACAAAGCACTACAACACATTGAAAACTCTCTCACTATACTCCCACTCTACCTACCTACATTTTTGTTTTCTTTATTTTCCACAGAAGTATGGATAAGTATTTGAGCATACTTCCTCCGTTACCGCTATGCCTTAAATGGAAAAACAAACACCACATGTACTCAATACTAAATTGAACTAATCGATCAGCACTTATGTGCACATATGGAAATTTTACCATGTTTTAATATTAATGAAAATAATATTTTCATTTTAATTACCAAAGACTAATAAAGTTCCATTGGTCTTTGATGATTAAAATGAAAATATTGGGCTCAAATGGCTTAAAGCAACAGCACTGTATAGGTCTGAGGTATGAGAAATTATAATTAATTATAATGATGCATATAATGATTAATTATAATGATAGTATTGTTTGATGTCATCTTGAATCTAATAACTGATTATTATTATCATTATCACTATAAAGCACAAATGAGATAATGGAAAAAGCATGGGCTTTTGCATCGAGAAAACTGGAGTCCAAGTTTTAAATCTACTACTTCCTACCTGCATGCTCTTGGGCAATTTATTAACTCCTCTGAGCTTCATTTCCTCATTCTTACAATAAGGATGACATCTACCTTGGGAAAATTTTTTTTTTTGAGAGTTTTATGTGTATAAAATTCGTAACACAAGAACTAGAATGCAGTAAACGATAACCATTATTTTTTAAAATCTGATTTAAATTTTTTAAAAATCTGAATTTGCAATCTTGTAATTTGTGTGCTATATATACACTATTTATACTGTTTTTGGATGTTGTTTAAAATCTACTTTGATTATTGAACACATATACCTTCATATAGCGAGAGTCTGGTAACGATAGAAATCATGTTCCCAACCAATTTAGGAATGTCACTTTCAGAACTACCTCTTCAAAAACACAAATATGGTAGGCCTGGGACCCACCCTCTCTACCCCGCTTATCATACATATTTTCTGTCCCCTTTCTTATCTTTGTGGGCCTTCTCTAAAATATAATAGGAGATGCAGGTGTTTCCAGGAACATAAACAAATTTCAACAGTTGACTTCAGATGGGCTGTTTGGGCTGGGCTAGTCTCATTACTTAATTGACACTGTAGGTGCCTAGAGAGTCTAAGAACAAGCCAGGCATGGTGGCACATACCTGGTAGTCCCAGCTCCTGGAGAGGCTGAGGTGGGAGGATCATTTGAGCCCAGGAGTTCGAGGCTGCAGTGAGCTATGACCATACCTGTGAATAATCACTGCACTCCAGCCTGGGCAGCATAGCAAGACGTTGTCTCTTATAAAAAACAGACAAACAAACCAACTAAGAACGGGGGAGACAATATGGTTATTCTGACTTAGTTTTGGATTTAAATTCAGTATTCTTTTTACGTTCAGAAACATCCATATATAAGAGAAGCAAGGATCCATTTATTCATTCAATATACATTAGTGAGACATGCGTGTTGCTTTTCCTGTCTTTGGGCAATTCACTACTTATTTATCTTGGAAAAACAAGACAAATATACATTAATTCAATAACAGAACAAATTCCAGGAGTTACCATAGCAAATAAATGCGATAGATTGTGTGTCAAAAACTTGCCCTGATAATGGAAGCAAAATTTCTGATCATTGGCTTATAGAATGTTAGAATGGGAAAGGATCCTAGAAATAACTTAATTCACTATTTCTCATACTTGAAATCAGTTGGATATTGCCTTTACAAGATGTCC
The DNA here is from genome assembly GCF_000956105.1 of Propithecus coquereli. NCBI lineage: Eukaryota > Metazoa > Chordata > Mammalia > Primates > Indriidae > Propithecus > Propithecus coquereli. The sequence goes on along the minus strand of NW_012143856.1, from coordinate 1,083,740 downwards.
CTTATATTTGTGCAAATAACATCTATATATTATTTAGTTAATATTTTTCTTTAAATCAACTGCCTTTTCATTTAACTAAACCACATTATACCATAAATGAAAAGAAACCAGTCTTATATGCTTTAAATATAAAATCAAATACAATAAAGATAAAACAATATTTAAGTTCTAGCTTTGCCTTTCAAAAGCCTGAACTTGAAGCCTTACTTCTCTTTGTTAAAAAAAGGAGATTTGCTTGTATTATGGAGATGTAAAAACTATACTAGCACTAAACTGAGACTTTTTCCTTGACCTTCACAGAAAACTTAAAAAGATCATTGAAAAGGAAATCATTTTCATACTTTGGGATTCAACATATTTAATACTTTTTTCCAACTCATCAACTGCTTCTGCTAATATAGATCTCAAACTCTGGGACACATTAACTTAGTTTAATTGCCTTAATTTTCAATCTAGGAAACCTAGATTCACAAAGATCAACACTGGGCTAGACGACACTAGAACCTCGGTCTCCTGATCTCTTCCTTGCACCCTTCCCTCTAATTAAAAACACACGGAAGTGGGATGCTTTTTAGAGGTCACCTGTCTGTTTAGGACTTGGCCTATCTGAACTGTCTTGTGGCCAATTGTGGATGATGTCCTTGGTAATGGAGTAATCACTGCTTTCCTGTCTTTTGTTAGTGGATTTACAATTCCCTTTACATATCTGCCTGCTTATTTGTATGTCTCATTTGTAGTTAAACATAATATATGTGGAACTTGAGTTTTGGAGGTTCTTGAAATTAAAAGAGTGAATTAAACTCAACTTCAGTAAATCAATGATAACGATAAGTACCATCCGCCTCCTCCGTCTCTGCCCCCTACACTGCATGTGACGAAGTGAGGAACAGCTAGGGTTTTGCTATTACCCTGGGAACAGTTTATTTCGACCTTGTCATGTCTACCTGCTTGCTATTCCTAATGCACAATACCTCTTCTCATCAGAGAACCTGAAGCAAATATTATATTATGCTCTTTAAAATTAAAGCTACAGTAGGACTTGGGACTATGCCAAAGCAATACGCCCGGGAGAGCTGGGTCTGAGTTACATTACCATTTTCTCTGAGACAATTCTTCATTGCATTTTTAAAGGTGTTTTAGAATTTACCTCACTGTGAAAGAAAAAGAGCCACACAGCAGCCCAAAGGAGACAAACTTTGAATCACATAAATGCTTTTGAGTTTTAGGTCTTTTGATTTTTCCTGGAAATAAATACAGTATTATCCTATTGAATCTCCTTGTTATTGTTGCTTATATTATTCTTGTCTTTGGTTCACTTGTTTTATTGATGCTGAAAACTAATTTTTTAATTGTACAGTTTTATTTCGTTACCTTTTTTGTAAGTGAATTTGTGATTAATGTCAAATGAATAGTGATCTGAAAGCTTTAAAATGTTTGGCCTTTGCATGAGTTTTCTATTGCTGCTATAAAAGTTACCACAAACTTAGTGTCTTAAAACAATACGAATTTATTATCTTACATTTCTGGAAGTCGTAATTTTGACACAGGCCTCACTGGCTAAAATCAAGGTGTGGGCAGGGCTGCATTCCTTTCTAGAAGCTCTAGGGGAGAATCTGTTTCCGGCTTATAGGGGTTGCCCACATTTCTTGGCTCGTGGCCCTCCACTTCCATCTTCAAAGCCCACAATGGTTAGGCAAGTCCTCCTTAGATTGCATCACTCTGACTCTAATTCCTCTTTCTCCCGCTTCAACTTTGAAGCACCCTTGTGATTACATTGGGCCCACCTGGGTTATCCAGAAAAATCTCCCTATCTTAAAGTAAGTCGATTAGCAAACAATTCCACCTGCAACCTTAACTCTCCTTTGCCATTTAATGTGACACATTCACAGTTTCCAGAGATTAGGATGCGGACATCTCTGGGGGGTCATTATTCTGCCTACTCCAGTCTTTGCTTCAAAGTCAGCTCTTTGGTAGGTGGAGTTTATGAAGCTTGGTTGTGATGTGCTTTTCAATCCACCGGTCTTTCATTTTCTCCTCCAGTCCCTTCTCTCCACGCCATCCCTGTATTTCCTTCTAATCAGAGCTTCTTAGCATGTAATTACTGACACAAATCAACCTCAGCACTTCCAACAGAGGTCTCGGATCCTTAGTTATAGAGACAAGACTATATTCTACCTTGGTCTGAGTTAATCTCAATTTAGTCTGGCCTAATTTAAAAAGAATTCACAGATTCTGAATTCATTCATTTCCCCAACAGATATTACAATTTGTCACCTACTGTGTGCAAAAGTGCTTTTGAAGAAGTTAAAACATGTTATGTATGGTTTCTGTTCTCAGTGTCAGGGAGACAGGATGAAAAAATTAAACCAGCATAAGACTAATGTATTAATACAGATTGACAAGACAGGAAATGTCACAGGTGGCACATGATCAATGATTAATTGACAAATCAGTGGAACAGGAAATAAGTATAATGAGTTCTGAGAAAGGAGAACTCTCTTTGTGTTGTGGGTACCTCCTGGCCATATATTACCCATTATCACTTAACTAACCCCATCACACATATCCCCAAAGCCATGGCAATTCTCCACATCATCATTAACCTGACCTTGTAAAAGGAAAAATCTGATGTAAATAAGGTTATAAAGCTCATGTTCAAATCTGGAGGAATTATGACTGTTTTCAGATATCAGGGTTAATAGGGTCATTTTCAGGAGGTGGTCAGCAATAAAGCACTCATGGTGAGTGCTCAGCAAATATTTATTGAAATGAAATAATACTGACTCAGCTTTTATTGTTTTTTTCTGAGTTAGTAGACACTTCCCCAATTTTTTACTGTGTATTACTTAAATATTTTCATGACTTGTATTTATTTTCAGGGGGACTTTCAAGTTGTTATCTGCATTACTCAATTTAAAATAAGTAGTAGATTTAATTTATATAACGTTTTTCTGATTACTAATGAATATTACATAAAACCCAGTGTATTAGTATTTTAGGTAATATTTTCTATCAAACAAGTATTTGAACCATTTTCATTCATCCTAATCCTTGATTTATGTTTATCCATAATATTGATATTATTGTAGATGTCCATATGGGATGGGTTCAATTGACTTTAATTTTATAATTTTAGCTACATCCTAAGAAATTTAAAATTATGGAGGACCATTTTTAAAAAGGCTTTTTCGGCTTGTTAGTTCAAGATGAAAGGGTAGAATTTTCAAACCATACACTTCGTTCATAGTGATTATTTACATCCTAATCTATTCTCTGGTAATCATGTTTTTCTTAGATGTATATTGCTTTTGAAAGTCTTAATTAGACTGTTTGTTATATCTAAAAAGACTTTCTATAGAGTAATCCAATTCCATTGTCTGACTCTAATTTCTTGCCTCCCTAACACTGATTTCCTTCCTTCCCTTCTTCCTTCCTTCCTTTCTTACTTCTTTCTTATTTTGAGACAGAGTCTCACTCTGTCACCCTCGATAGAGTGCAGTGGTGTCATCATAGCTCACTACAACCTCAGACTCCGGGGCTCAAGCGATCTTCAGCCTCAGCCTCCCGAGTAGCTGGGAATACAGGCACGTGCCACCATGCCCAGCTAATTTTTCTATTTTTAGCAGAAATGGGGTCTCATTCTTGTTTAGGCTGGTCCTGAGCTCAAGCAATCCTCCTGCCTCTGTCTTCCAGAGTGCTAGGATTATAGGGGTGGGCCAATCACTGATATTTTCTTCCCATTATTTATAATTGAATTTTATAACAACGATACCTCAATTTTGTTTTTGCCTCTGTAATCTCCATATGATCCTCACAACAATCTTGCTGATATGAAATGCTGGGGTGAGATAATTCAGACAGCAACTGTTTACCAACTTATAGCTAGATCTTGTGAACCAGTGGAGGTAGGTAAAGTGGGGATTATGATATGATTTTTTGTCTATTCACTCCTCCCTTCTCATCATACCCTCTGCCTGTTTGAGTCTGCATAAATACCTTCACTCCATTATAGGCATCTCTCTTTCACCATTACTCCCTTCTCAGTAACATTAAACTACTTGACCAATAGTATGTGTTTTGGCTGGCAGCAAATAACTAGGAATTCTTCTATGTCCAGTATCATTTTATCACTATTATTAGTGCCAATGATCATTAAGTTAGAGATCACATTAGAGAGAGCATTATTTCGATGCATATATGTATTGCAAAGGAAGAAAGCACAAGGCTAGGAGGAAAATGACTTGGGCTTGTAGAGACTGGCTAGCTGTGCACCAAATCCCTTTTCCTCATCTTCCCGCTAGATCACATTTTCCAGTCTCCTTTGTGGTAGGTGGTGGCCAAGTGACTAAATTATAGGCAATGAGTGTGAGCAGAAATGATGTGCTTCCAGGCTTGGCCCATTATAAACCTTCTACATATGGTCTTCAATAATCTTTCCCTATCAGACACAGGAGACTGACCCCCAAAGTGAGCCAGACTGACAGCCAAAGTGATCAAAGACAGATGTTGAAGATGGCAGACACAATACAAAAGGATCCTGAATCCCTGAATCACTGCTTGGAGGAGAGTCCCCTGATGCCCTGGGACACTGGTATTGCAATTGATGTAAACAGAACATACTTCTCTTAAGTTTGAGTCATTGTTAATTTTGTTATAGCAGCTAAAATTCACTTAATTGATAAACTTGGGGCTGCAAAGAATTCTGCAGGCCACGTTGGCCTTCTTGCTGTTCCCCAAAACACTGAACATTCGGGACTCAGGACTTGGGCACTTGCTGTTTCCTCTGCCTGAAAACTTTTGCCTCAAAATTCACATAGCTTGCACCCTCAATCCTCTCAGTCCTCAGCCAAAATGTGAACTTACCAGTAAGACCTCCTCTGGCCACCCTAAGTATAATAATATTTTCCCTTTCCTTATCATTTTTTTCCCTCTTACTTGCTCTAGTTTTTTTTTTAATGACACAATCACTAAACAATCAATCTACTTATTTATTTATTTGGCATTCAGTAAAATATTTGTTGAAGAAATGCATGAATTAAGTACTCTCTAAGATGACAAACAGCTAAAAATATTGTGTTCCCTAAATTCAAGAAGTTATAATCTAAGGGGAAAGATAAAGTAGATTATTAAAAAATCAACCTAAAGTACACAAAAGGCTTATAAATTTTGTCAACATTATATTGCCACATATGTAAGGAAAAGAGGGATTCTAATAATTACTGGGTATTTATTAAGTGTTGTATACTAAAATTTTCAAAATGTTATTTCATTTGATGACTCTGCAAAATCAGTATTTTTTGACCCATTTTATAGATGAGAAAATAGGTTTAAAGGGCTGGAATGAAAGCTTCATGAGAGCAGAATCACAGCTATCTTATTTCCTATTGTATTTCTGGCTTCTAGCAAAGCTTCTGACAGAGTATCAAGAAATCATTTTTAAAAAATAAAGAAGGGCTGGGCATGGTGGCTCACGCCTGTAATCCTAGCACTCTGGGAGGCCGAGGCGGGTGGATAGCTCAAGGTCAGGAGTTTGAGACCAGCCTGAGCAAGAGGGAGACCCCGTCTCTACTAAAAAATAGAAAGAAATGATCTGGACAACTAAAAATATATATAAAAATTAGCCAGGCATGGTGGCGCATGCCTGTAGTCCCAGCTACTCAGGAGGCTGAGGCAGAAGGATTGCTTGAGTCCAGGAGTTTGAGGTTGCTGTGAGCTAGGCTGATGCCACGGCAATCTAGCCAGGGCAACAGAGTGAGACTCTGTCTCAAAAAAAATAAATAAAGAAAGAATGGGTTAAATAACTTGTGCATGATGGGACAGTTGGCATTGGAACACACATTTGCCCGAGTCTAATGTCTGTGCTTTTTTCACATCCTGAGGATGGCAGATACATGGCACTGCAACAATCTCCCTCCTGACTCTGGGCTGTTGCATTTTCCATTCTCTTTGATGAAAGGCTTCCTTAGTATTCACATGTCTGGGATGTTTTCATTTTTCAGGCCTGAGCTTAGCTGCCTCAGTGGAGAGGCTCTCCCTGACCCCTCGGTTGGAAGACTGGGAGTAGCCCTTTCCAGTGACTCCCTACGCATCACGTGTTTTTTGCCTTCCTCACCTTTGTAGCACCTACCACTCTATAGAAGTATCTTGTTTGTTTTTTAATCATCTATCCTACTAGAATGTAAGCTCCATGAGGATAGTGACTTTCTCTACTATTACTCTTTTCAGAGTGCCTGACACATTGTTGACGATAAAAAAATAATGGTTGACTACATCAATGAATTATGGAATAATTTGATCAATGTTGGCATTCTCTCTTCCTGTGCTCATGACAGATATTACTAATCAATCATGTCACTCTCTCCTGCTAAATCCAAATTCGTTTTCAGAAAAATTTGCAATACAGCCCTCTAGGCATATGGTGTTCCAAGTGTGACCCACTGACCAATAACATCAACATCACCTAAAAGCTTATTAGAAATGCACATTCTCAGGCCCACCCAGCCCTACTGTATCAGAATATGCATTTTAACATGATCCCAGATGATTCCTATGCTGGTCACAGTGTGGCCAACATGACTCTAGGAATACATAGCGCTGGGTAGTTGGGCTTGGCAAATAAGGGGAACCCCCTTCACTGTCTCCATGTTCTCCTCCATTTCACTCACACAGAGAGAGAGCCTCACCCTTGGCATTATTTTACTGTATATTATCTGGAGTGATTAGGTCTTAGTGGCGTTAATGTGGAAATACTTCATAGAGAAGATAAGCATCAAGTGTTTGAAAATTAAAAATTTTTGGTTTGTCAAAAGGTGGAGGGAAGCATTCTGGATCCAAGAAAATTGAACAAGTCTATTTGAGAGCTGCTAACTGTGGAAATAAATGAACATTTATGTGCAGAGTTGGAAGGATTCGTGGTCCAGAGCAGGACTCACCTGCAAAGAATGGATGTAGGAGGAAGGCGGAAAAAAGCGGTGGCAGAAGAAACAGGATTAGGATTAAAGACACATGTGGGCAGGGCAAGGCTAGATAGGGCCTAGGTGGAGAATGATAACAGCAGTTAAAAGCAGGAAACAAAACAAAACTTGCTTCCAAAACTGAACCAGGGGCAATTACATGTAATAAGAATGAAGTTATAAGTGTTCTTAGTGAAAATAATTTTACTAGGTGGTAAGGACACAGATTATAATGTGAGACATCACAAAAATAAAGGCTTTAACAGAGAAGTTGAGGGAGAAATGAAACCATGGATACAGATCATTTGTTCAAAAGTTCTACTGTTAAGGGAATCACGAGGGGAAGAGAGTTTAACTGGAAGGGTGATGGGTTCAAGAAGTACCTCATTAGACCCACGTAGCCAGGGTTCCTGCCCTGCCCTGATCCTATGCCTTCAAAGGTTTGGCTTGTGTCTGTCTCTGGTCATGTCCTTCCTTATGGGTGAAGGGTCCAAGGAACCAAGGGATACACCAACTTGGAGTCTCTGGCTTCCCTTTTAGGATGTGTTCCCATAACCCAGACTCCAGAAGTCTCTACATAAACGACCTCAAGGTTGTTTCCAAGGCCTATGAAGACCTCTTTCCTGGTCCAAAAACTTGGGGGCAGGACTACATAACTAGTGTACATATATCCATCCCCAAGGGGTGTACAATGGTGGTATGTGTGGGCATTGGGTGCTAGTCTGAACAGAGCTAGGACTTGCCTTTTGGATTATTCGTGCACATGCCTATGATGCTCCAGGTATCGTAGGATGAAGGTGGCGATGTGAAGAGAAGGGGGCCAGGCAAAGGGGTGGGGGTGGGAGGCTCCAATTGCATGATTGCCCCAGGGCTGGTATTGGGCTCAGTGATACTATTCTCCATCAGTTCTATACTCCATGAATCTTTTTCTTTCCTTAGGGGAAGAGATGTCTTCATAACTTACAAATTTAATTAATTTTGCTTGAATCTTCAGTTAAAGAAGTTGAATGATACACAGCTGAATGCAATATATTTACTGATTCTTCACACATTCAGAAGGCACCAATATGGTATCTTCAATAAATATTTGCACTCCCACTTCAGATGTGGGACTAATCAGAGTGCTATAGGGAAAAATATAGATTAAACTTACTCCCTATTTTTAATACACTTCCATTTATAGAAAAGATCTTTTATCATGAGAGCCATTCCTACTGCACTAAAATTAACCACCATGTGATTGTAGCATTTACAGTAACATTATGCTTGTGTCTGGCATCTGCTTGTCTCCTTGTTAAATCCTCACCCTTTCCATTTATTTTTCATGTTCACAAAGGTTAATTGACATCGACTACTGTTTATATGAGGAATTCCTTGGTGAGTCTTAGTGGTGGCCACTTTGCAAGGTTTCAGTTCAGTTGAGCATGAACTTTGATAGTCAATCTACAAGGCTCTCTGGAAGCTTAGCACTTAATTGAAGTGCGTACCCCTGACTGGGCTGCATTGTCAGGCATGGGGGCAGTTTGATTTTTTGCCTCTGTTTTTCATATGGCTTAATCCCGCACGCACTGACTCCTTCTTAGGGTTTTTACAGGCACATCCCCCTTTTGCTAAGACATGCTGATACAACAGTAGTGATTTATTAGTGATACTCTAATGCCTTGGGATGAGATTAGGCAGTTTGGCTACAATATATTTGTATACTGTTTTTCACTTGGTGTGCAAATTGATATACATAGTGTGGTTTTTAATACAGCAACACTATGAAGTAGGCACAGCATTACTTCCCCCTACACTGGTCCCCTCTACACTGATGGGAGACCTGAGGCTCAGGTTGCAGAGCTAGGTGATGGAGCAGTGACCAAGACCCTTCTCTCCAGGGCTTTTCCTCCATACCAGATGGCACATGGACCCATTTCCTTTGGTGTGAGGATCAATTGTGCCTGCTGTGGAAGCCTCCCCCCACCCCCACATCCTGCTCTATACAGTTTGAGAATCAGTGACCCTCACAGATGTCACTTTTTGCTTCTGAGTTGGTAATTGACTCCTAGTCACACACTTTCTATGTCTTGGACTTCTGTGGGTGGTACTTGTACATTGTACTCATTTATGTCCACTGCTGGCCTTGAATTCGGGGCTTGAAAGTATTGTCATCTGTTGTCACTTAAAGACAAAAATATATTTGTCTTATAGCAAAATATATAACAATATAAATAGAATGATAAATATGTGTGTCCATGTATTATATTATCTTGTGATTTTATATTTACTATATCACCAGCTGGAACTGATGTAAAAAGCTGGACTAGGAATAATTTAGCTTAATTGTTGCTTATTTGCCATGGGGGTAGAATCAGATCAATTTTCCCTGAGATGAATAAGTGTTTAGGGTTGAGATGTCTGTCTAGCATGGCACTATCAGCCTCTAATAAAATCACCTCTTTATCTTTTGCTCTTTGGATTCAAAGAAATAACATCCATAATGTCAGGGATGCCGCTTCCTGTTCCAAGTCCACAGACCCAGTAATGGCGCCCAGCCAGCACCTTGGCTGAGGCTTCCGAGTAGAGCCATTGCGGTCTGCCCCTCTGCTGTCTGTGCTGGGGAAACATCTGTCATTGCTGGCCCCAAGGCAGTGCCACGGCCTCTGGGGATGGGTAGACAGCAGAAGCCTCCAAGCCCCCAGCCCTTCTTCCTGATGTGGCCTGGCAGCTCCTAATGGGTCTTCCACCAATGCCTCCACTTCACAACATCAAGGGATGCCCAGATGGGTCCAAAATGGGCATGAGTGCACCTCTGCCCACACTGACATGGGTGTAGGCTTTTCAGGTTCATGGAAGAAACTGGGTGGCTTTGGAGTTCACTTTCTATATCCCCTGACTGGCTTAATGAGTAGGAATTACCAGGGATTTGCCAAACAGCAAGTGTGAATTTACAAAAACAAAAGTCATAGGTGGAATAATCTTGCCAAACTGCCAGCTATGATATCAGGGTTTCATTTGATTTTAAATCCACTTACCACTGTGTGTGAATGGCATGGAATTGCAGTATTCCCGCATAGTCCCTCCCTGGATTTAGGTATGTGGTAGACGTCTGCTGACCAGCACTTGCAGAAGTTGATTCTTATCTAATGCTATTCCCTCAGAGTCTTGTAGCCAAAGCCTTTTAAATCAAATGGAATCATCAGAGAGAACAAAAGGTAATCTCCTACTGTTAAGAGAAAGGCCCTTATGTTGTTCCATTAACTGTCTGCCTTAAACGTCTGAATGGTTTAAGTAACTGGAGTGCATTTGTCTCCCTGTCTCTGTCCTCATTAGGCAGGATGAACATTAAATGCACACATGAGTATGCACACACACACACACACACACACACACACACACACATACACACTCCTGTGGGGGTACAGCCCATTCACTATTTATCATTCATCACAGTATATGAGATCTCTGTTATGAAATGTTCTGTCTCCAAAAACAGATATTGCTTCTCTTTTAGAAAAATATCCTTGGCTGGATCCCTGGAACTTTAATTAAAATCCCAGTTGCTTTTTTTAAAAAAAAATGTTATTGCATTTCAGACAGCTTGGATGTAAAACAGTGAGGCTAGGAACCAGAATGTTTTGCTGGTGGGATGGAAGGGACTGTGAGAACAGATCAAAGGGCTGCCTGGGCTAGCCTGGCAGGTCTCAGGGGACAGTGCATGGGAAGAGACCTGCCACTTAATGAGGGACAGCCCGTCAGCCCCGTTTGAAGGTAATTATCTGAAGCAGTCACACATTTTCTTTCATTTGTGCCCTTGACATTGTCTGGGTTGTTACGAAAAAAAAACTAAGAAGATTATTATTAATGAATTAATTAATTGTTATTATTATTATTTTTTTGGTTATTCTTGGCACTAGTTAACTTTTATCTCCTCGTTAGACTGGGATCCATGTGAGGGCAGGAGCTACACCTGTTTTGCTCATTAGTGTTGTCTCTGGCACGTAACTCAGAATGCAGCCATAGTCGTAGGTATGCACTAAGAATTTGGGGGATGGATGTGGAGGCCAGTGGCACACTGGATATGAGGGATATGAAAGTGACTAAGACAAGTCTCTGTCGCCAAGGAGCTCCAGGCTACTGCGGGTATCAAAGACAATTGGAACTTTCGATTATCATGAGTTACTATTTCTTGAGTGACTTATGATGTGCCAAGCACTGTTCGGATTTTAACTCTCAAAGCAACTTGATAAGATAGCATGTTTTCCTTTCATAGAGGAGGAAACAGTCTGAGGGAATTTAAATGGTTTATGCAAAGACACATGGCTACTAAATAGTGAATCTCGACTTTCAGTTTAGGTCTATCTGTCTCTAATATCTCTGCAGTGCTACCATCTCTAAACATTTCTGCTTTTCCTTATCTCTTTGTGCTTCAATGTTAAGATTTTCTGATTGTTCTTAACAGAGAACTAGAGGAGATTAAAAAAACATTTATTTTTTAGTAGAGTTATTACATGAGGTGTTTTATATTTAGTTGGTTACGTGAGCTTTGTCTTTAAAGAATGGGAATGGGAATATCTACCCTATGCCTGTTTGGCCATTGTATTTTGGAAGCAGATAGCTTGGATTTCACAGGCTCGCGGCTGGAGATAATTTGCCTCACGATGTCTCACGCCTTGAGTCTCACCCACTTCTGATTTAGATGAGACTCTGGACTTCAGACTTTTGAGTTGGTGCTGGAGTTAAGAATTTGGAGCTTTGGGGATGGAATAAATGTATTTGACATAGTAAGAAAAACATAAATTTGGTGGGGGCTACAGGTGGAATCTTTGAATATATTTCCCAAAAAGCATGTGTTGGAAACTTAATGCAATAGTTTTGGGAGCTGGGGCCTAATGCGAGGTGATTAGACTATGCAGTCTCTGCCCTCATGAGTAGATTAATGTCATTATCACCAGAGTGGGTTCATTATAAAAGGATGTGTTCTGTTCTCTCTCTCTTTTTCTTTCTCTCTTACTGTCATCCTTGCCCTTCATCCTTCCGCCATGTTATGATTCAGCAAGAAGGCCCTTGTCAGATGCTGGCCCCTTGACCCTGGACTCTCCAGCCTTCAGACCATGAGCTAATAAATTTCTCTTCATTATAAATTACTCAGTCTCAGGTATTCTGTTCAGCAGCACAGAGGAGACTACGACAATGCCTGTCAAGGTTGGGTTCTTCCTGAGTGAATGAAGGTGGCGCTGGTGCCAAGCAGGTTGGTGGGGGTGAAGGGAAGCTGAGCGAGCTCTCTGCTCCGAGCTATTTGGAGCTATTCTTGGTTTCACTGTGGGTGCCTGTGCTGACAGTGGGTGGGGAGCAGGCAGACTGGCCACCTGATGGTGTGGCCATATTCTCCGCTTATGTCTCTGAGGTATGACATGGGATGTCCTTCCAACCCCATAGATTTAGAAGTAGAGTGTGGGGAAGCTGTTCTTGGGAGCGATGACCCCCATCTCCTCAGGCTTCCTCAGAGAGGATATTCTTATCTGTTTGGGCAGAGGAATCATAGACTCAAAGCCTGCCCTGTCCTCTCATTCTAAAGATAAAAAACAGAGGCCCAGAGAGGTTATATGAGTGAACCAAAAGATTTGGGCTTTCTTTTGGAACCTTTGGCTTCCAAATCCATTTAGAACTCTGTAGACTCAGGCTCTGGGTCAAACTGATTAAGTATGGGCCTTCCCTGTGGTGGAGTGATCCACAACAACACAGAAGTGTGGGTCAGCTTGAGTAGCTGTGTTGCTTATGTCTGAAGGCTGTGGTAGACAGGATATCCTCCTCTTCCAATGTCTCCAGGTCTTTGTATCAGTGGTCTTGAGTTACAGTTGCTCCTACGGGGTTAGGGAGGAGACTTAATCAGAATTACCTGGGGAGATTTTTTAAAACACACATGCAAACTCTGCTTGCCTTACACCACCAAGAGTGAATCCAAAATGGAAGACATGGCTGTGAGCATGTGTACTTGTACATAATTGTGATGTGCCCATTCTCTACTGAGTCCATGGTGGTACTATTTGACAATGGTAAGTCCTTTGAGGGAGGCTGAAGGGTCTTAAGGGTCATTATGTTCTCCACAGTACGTGGTGTCTAATTCAGTAGAGATTTCAGTAGATACTCACCAGATATTTGTTGAACGAATGGATGAAGCAAATGGCAGTGGAGAGATAAGAAAAAAATCTAGACAAAGAGGACTGAGCACTGGACTGTGAGGAGGACTGGCAGTTCCTCAGTCAGGATGTGTTAATCGAGCACGCTTAAAGGTGAACCTGGCCTTCGTTAGCAGTCTGACCCTCGACTCTCTAGCAATAAACATAAACACTGTTCTGCCCTTGACCTCAAGGGTTAAAATAATAAATAGCTTAATTGGCCATCATTAATTCCACTTCGAATTTATTATAGATAAATGTGGCCTTGAAAAGAATTACTCCCACGCTCAGCCCAGGCATTTTATCCTCAAGCCTCCCAAAGGTGCGCCTGTTGTAAAACAAATAAAATCAGCTTCCCACCTCCTCCCTCCCATCGACAGCACATTTGCTATTGAGTCCAGGCAAATGGCCATTTGCAAGGTTGGATGAGTAGTTAAGCCACACAGGCACAATGTAATATGACAACATTCTTCATGGTAATATCGTCCTTCTGCTCATTACATTTGAATATAGATTGCTGGTGTGCAATGCCTTCGACCTCACTCTCTATTTGTGAGGTTTAGGAGTTCTTCAGACAAGGTGACGTCCACATGCGCTGCCCGGAAATTATTAGCCTATTTGTAAGCCTAAAAGAATCACAGCTATTGTCTCTAAGAACTTAATTTGCCAAAGCTCTTTTCTTCCTATCCTTAATTATGTATATATTTATAGACTTGAGCCACCTGCCTGCTCAATGCTTGTATATAATTGTATCTCTTAGTTGCCACTTAATGGCTCAGGGCTCTTCCTTTATACTCTCTTTGCTTCAAACTGTACATTTATATATCAGTACTCAGCTCAGCTTCTGAGTATTAAACATTTTCCCCTCACTTCCTTGAAAAGCTGTGAATAAGCCTTTTAGCATTTTATCTGGACCAAACAGCAGTGGTTTTACACGAGAAACAAGAACTCTGTAAGTAAATCTATGTATTTATATGTCTAAAGTGTATTATAAAAAGAGGCAATAAATCCAGTTTTCTACATAAAAGGAATTAGATTTTCCAGTTTACCTCTGCACTGGGATTAATAAAATGTGCAACAAATAGCTGATGGAATGATCCATTTGAAGTTTGTAAAGGCATCTAGGGAAGCTGGCTGAAGTAGCCTTTTTATTTTTTCAAAAAAGGATGCCTGCTAATTTTTTGATTTGGTCTTGTTCCTGAATGACTGTTTTAAAATGAGCTGAGAGACTGTTACCTGCCCATTTCTGCATGGCTGAGCAAATTCACCGGTAAATCCAAGTTTCTCTTCATTTCCATCACTACACGTCTCCAAATTACAGAGAATTCATTCCTGAGCTGGAGAGGTGCCAGAAGTTTCTCATCTAGCTGTCTATGTGCTGCCTTTTTCTTTCTCCTCTTTGAGGCTTTCTGATGCCTAGAGTGAGCTCAACTCAAAGGTTTCCAGCCTCACACTCGCCTCTCATTCCCCCACGGTCACATCGAGCTCTGCAATTCTGAGGAATACCGGGTGCCAGCATCCGATTCACAACCTCCTTTTACCTGCAGGTGTTCCAGAAACTTCAAAATGCGTCTGGTAATGTATTTGCTCCTCTAAATGTGCCACTTTGATGTGCATTATATGCAGCTGCTTATTATTTTTAAAAAATATCTCTTCTGAATAACACTGCATGCAAAAAATACGTCAAAGGGGGCTTATGGAACAGTGTGGGCTTAATTACTGGTCTAGGTGTGTGTGTGTGCATGTGTCCTTATTAATGTAGGCATGTGTGTATAAATATGTATTATTTATGTACACATATGTCTGCGCAGGCAGATTTCACTAAAGGAACCTCATTGAAAGCAATACTTTTTATGTACATCTAGATTTTCTAATCAGATCTGTAAACATTTTACACATCAACAGCAAGCAGAGGAAAAATACATTTTTCAAACCCATGCAAACGGCATGTTTTAGACGCCTATTTAAAAAACCCTCCTTTCTTGTGTGTGTGTCTGTGTGTGTATGGGGAAGAGGTGTCGGTTTTTGAAAATTTGGAGAGAAGAGTTATCTTGCTGTTGTACGAGAATTTCTACCCCATGTTACCTGCCTTCTTAAAACTCAGTGAGCACTGAGGAAAAGAGCTGTGGTTCTGCTTTAGAGTAACCCCAGGGGGACGTCGAACCGCGGTGTTCAGCAGGCATTTTAGGTATTCTAAATACTAGCGCTTGAATAATAAGTAGATGGGGTAGATTTGCTATAGCCAAATCCTGCTATGCTTTTTGGCTTGTAGGAATCACATTCATACTGTACGTTCAGGATGTGCGTGTGTTTATTGAACTCCAGTGAAGCAGCGTGTGAGTGCAGGATCATAAATCACATTATTTATTTGCCAGCATTGGGTGCTAGAGTCTAAAATTAAGAAATTACTTAGCAATTAATAATACATTCAGCATCCCTTGTCTCATTGGGTAAAATTTACAACCTCGGGACTTGCTCCTCTAGTTATAGAGAAGAATGATTTAAGGTTCAGACTTAATTGCTATTTTGAATCCTTAAGCTAGAAAGAGGCTTGCAATACTTTATTAAAAGACTTCTTTCGAAAAATATGTATGTATATTTCTGGCTGTGGTGGTGAGCTAATTATGACTATAATGTGTGATATGCTTAAGAAAAATAACTTGTCTTGGGTATTGCTCAGTTGTATAATAGAAACTTGCTTTCTTATCTTCATATTATAATAATACTTTCACTTTGCATTATGCTCTTACTTTTTGAAATCAGTAATTACTAATTGTTGTAAAGATGAGAAAATAAGGTAGCAAGTCAGGTAGAATTCATAAAGAAAAGTAGGTTGAACTAGTAGTTTTCTAAGAAGTTAAATAAAATAGATTTTCATAAGTGAGTTTTCTAAATATACAGTGGGTATTGATATTTGAAAATGGAAACATCTTAAATATTAACTTGTTAAGTGGAACAGATTAGAATAGTATTAATGTCATCTTATAGTTCCTTGCTACATTAAAATGAGGTAGTAAATAAGTTAATTGTTTTATATTGGCTATTATTTTTGCGTTGTTATACTTCTAAAATCAACAATTTATTTTGATTTACTTTGAATTGAAGACAATAGTAAACTTCAGTAAGATAGTTTACTGAGTTGTAACAATGAAAATGAATATTTTAAAAGTCAGCGTGAAACTGCTTTTACTTTTTAGCATTCAAGATCTAATATTTTATCAGTTTATAGAGCCATTTACTTATAGAGGATTATGTGTATTTCAAAAAATTACATAACTTTTAATACTGATTTTAGCAACTATGTTCAATTTATAATTACTCAAAGTAATACAATAAAAATGCATTTCAATATGTAGGGATGGCTCCTTGAAAGGACATATTATATTAGGAGCCATTAAAAACCTGTGTAGGCTATTAATGTTATACTCATGTATTACTCTGCGTGTAACTGATTTCTATTTCAGATACTATTCATTTCCAATATTATAAGATTGTATCCCAAGATTGAGCCTAAGATTGTATCCTACTGAATGTAGGAATTTTACCTTTGAATGTAAATATCTTGATGAAGGTTTCAAATTGGATGTACAGGATGGTTGAAGATTTAGTAGTACTTTTGTTGTATGTACTGCAATATGTATTAATGCATATGTGAAACAATTAAACTATGTAAAAACATTCCTTGCATTCAACCACACTACAAAACATTTTCACCTTACTTTTGAAGTTGGTTATTTTGTTTGAAGTTTCATAGGCATAAAGAGAGGTTTTATTTTTCAGAGCTTACGTGGTATTGTGTGGTAACAAGAAAACATTCAGTGCCATTTTGTAGGGAATATCATATGTGAGAGAGAAGAATGCTGCATTTGCCATCTGTCTCCAATTTTGATTTCCTACTGGACTTTAGATGTGTTACAGACCAGGTCTTTATTTTATAAAACAAATTTATATTACCCAAAATACCTAAAATAGTTGTAAAACACTTCTCCCATACAATAGTTTCCCCATTACATGACTGATATTTTCTTACCAAACATTTTATTTTTAAGGCTCACATATAGAATGAAAACACACACACAAAAATAATTTATAGACTGACCATGCATCCATAGCTGAAAACATTTATCCCTTAAGTAAGTGTTTATTAAGCATCACATTGCGAAGCCATCTTCTCGCCTTGGGAAAAAAAGGTGGGTGGAGAAGAGAAGTCCTGCCTAAAGAAATAGGAGTGGCTATTCCTGCTATTTCATTATTAACAATTGCTTATGGAGTCACAGATGCCTTCAATGTGGTTTGAGAATTACATGTTCTGTTATTGTTGTTGTACTTAGTTTCAAAATGACACAATCCTTAGGGAGGGTTTGCCAATACAAAGGGACACTCATTGTTGGGGTGAGGAGGGCAGGCTGGTCAAGAAACACTGTCTGGGGTAGATCAATTCCCAACCACATTGTGGGGGAGATTATTAGAAAAGTGATGGAAAGGAGAGGAACAGGCATTTTGGGTGGATGGGGAAGAAAGACGGGAAGAAGCGTATCACGGCAGGAGACAAAGAAGGTGATGACCTTGTAGAGAGAAGAGGAGCCATATTGGAGGTAACAGCAAACGAAATTGAAAAAAAGTTACAGGGCTGGGTTTTACATGTTTTAATTAATCTTCATTAGCCTTATTAGATCCTGTGGAAAATTCTTTGAGAAAGTGAACATTTCTTGTATTAATATTTTGTTATATAAAACAACCTCTCTAAACAGCATTTCAAAGTCTATACAATAATTTTAATTCATATTTTTGAGCAATTACTATGGTCCAGCTATGCGCCAGGCACTGCACTTAATGCTTTAAATGCATTATCTCATATAGTCCTCATTTAATATTAATGTCCCCATTCTACAGGTGAAGAAACTGAGGTGCTGAGAAGTTTATGTAACTTGTCTAAGATTGTATGAGGTCAGAAGTGGAGGAGCTGGGATTTGAAACAAGACTCTAGAGCTCAGCCTTCTAACTACTACACAACAAAATCATTTCAGCTTATCATTTCATTCCAGCTTCAGGTCCAGATTGATATGGCTAATTGTTTACTGGGGGTGTTGTTTTGGTTCTCTAGGAACAGACACTAAGACAGAATTAGCAGAGCAAGTGGTTTAAAGATAATTGGGGAGAAAGCAAAACCGGTCAGGGAGAGCCTTCAGACCACATAATGCAGATCTGACAAAGTCTCATCCAACCCAATGGCAACCTCCAGAGGGAAGATCGCTTGTAAAATAATTCCTGCTTTGGGCAGAAATGACCAGGTCTAGTACCCCTACCATGCTGGCTGAAAGTCCCTAGGAAGAGCATGGTTGTGGCTCACAAGTTGAAGCAAATCCTGAAGGTTGTCAGCTAACTGCACTTCTTGCAGCTGAATAACAATTTCTTTCCTGAAGGGAGATCTAAGTGGAGTACCTCTTTGGCTGCCAAGGTGTTATCTCTACAAAATGTCCCATAGAAACTTAGGGAAAGGCAAGTGAGGTGCCTAGGGTGAAGAATTGAAGGAAGTACTTACTCTCTCTGGGTTATTCAGTGCGCAGTGGGCACTGCAGAGTGGGTATTTCCTTAAGTTTTGCACTCTAGGTGCCTCGCCTGTCTCACCCTCACCCCCAGAACCTCAAGATCAACACACTTAGAATTAACCTCATCATCTTCCCTCCAAATGGACACTTTTTTCAGTCTTCTCTCTTAGGCAGTTTCGATAACTGCTCCTCTCTATTCTCTTTGCTCCCGTCCAAGTCAGTCTCTCTACTGCCGCAGCATCGTCTGTATTGAATGCAACTCTGATGTATAATTCCAATGGTGAATACTCTGCAGTGGTTCCCTACAGCCTAGAGAATTCCAAGATTCTTTCTATGGCATATAAAAAGACCATGTATGATATTATCATGCGGATAATCTGGACCCAGGACTGGAGCAATTTTGATACTACAGCTAAAGAATATGAGAAGTGTTTATTTTTATAGATAGAATAGGTAATATTTAATTCTGGGGTTGAAGGATGGGTGGGAATTTGTAAAGCTGAGAAGATGTTCCATGTGGGGGAAGCAGAACCAGGTGATTTAGGGGGAGATTAGAAGGAATGGGGTAACTTGATTGGAATTTGGAGAATACATAGAAGATTAATGGGCTGCATGCTTGGAAAAGTAAATTGGAGCTGGTCAAATAACCCCAGCCACGGAGTTTAACTTTTCCTCTGAAGCCTTTTGATCAGAGAAGTGGCATGATCAAAATGGGCTCCTGTGAGGGTGAAAGAGGCTGCACCGAATGCAGAGCAGTCGGGAGTCAGGGAGACTAGTTAGAAGGCTATTTTGCTCTTAGAGGTGAGAGGAAATAAGATCTTGCATTAAGAATGAAAGAATGGAAAAGACATGAAGAAATATGAATGAAATAAGGGAAAATAGGATTTTAAGACTGATTAGAGGAAGGCATGAGAGGAAGATAGTACTCAAAGAAGACTCAAAAGTTTGAATTGGGTGATGGGACGCTGGTGTAAGGGAACCAGAAACAGAAAGAGGCTTTTTGTTGAGGGAAGATGGCAAGAGTCTAAGAGGTGTCTACAGATGAACCATTTCATTTATTTTCCCAAATGAATGTCATATAAATCCTTCATTTTTCTTTCATTTCAGGTACTGCTTGTTCAACTCCTCAAATTTTGCCTGATTTTTAATTTACTGTCATTTAGAGATTTGACTATAATCCCTTAAACAAAGATTAAGGCATGGAGACAAAAATTATGTTTACAGACATAACCGTTCTGACAAAATTTAGGTTCCTTTTTCTAAATTCAACTGTAAAAACACCTTTTTTTTTTGGGCCCACACAATTTCTAACAGCAAGTTTGAATAAATTATTATTATTTTTATACTTTATTTTTCAAGAAATTTTCTTGGCTTTGTATAGACCTGATCCTGGCTAGCAGAGGCTGGCAGGACTGGGCCATCTAATCAAAGGTCTTTGTTCATAGGATAGTTAGAAGAGCCAACACTGTTATCATGAGTTGCAGACACCTTGTCATAGAGAAAATCTGATACTGCTGCCTCCCACTACCCAACTAACAAAGGGACAAACTAACAACATAAAGAGAAAAAAGACTTTTCAAATAAAGATTCATGTAAAATACGATTTTGACATATGCTTGCTTTTAAGTAGGCTGAATTTTCAGTGAAAAGGAAATAACAGCAAAGACTTGATGCTAAATAAGCTTTAGGTACAGAAATGAACAGTAAGTTTTATAGGAATTTGCAATGCAATGTGAGGAGCTCAAAGCAAATATTTAATTGTCCTGAAAACTGAACAACATAATGGTCAAATTTGCATATTCTTCCAGTCTGACTTGTTTTACTGCAGAGTGCAGGAAAACACTCGTAGTGATATTATATTAGCATCCATGCTATACAAAAAAAAAAAAAAACTTTTAAAAGATAATGAAATTAACGTTCAAAGCCTACTAGATAACACGTATACTAACTTGTGCCTAACAAGCCGTGGCAGTAAAAAGATAAGCTGGTAACATGTTGTTGTCTGTTTTGTGACAGTGATAACATAGATCTGATGCCTCATTCATGACTGGGGCTGCCAGACACAGAAATACAGGATTTGCACACTCTGACCTCTAGAATATGGGGCTATCATAAGTCAATAAGTATAAATTCTACTTTTAGTTTCAGACTTAGATATAGGACAATATGTTTTCCTGGTTGTATCAAAACAAAAAAATAATAAGACACTGAACCATAAAAGGAAGGGAGTCTGTCTATGTGGACTTTTGTAAGTCTGTGCTTTACCCTCAACCTTCAAGGCAGCTATCTGTACTGGGCAATGTTTGATATTTAAGATAGACTAATGAGGTAGGTACTATCGATTATTGTCCATTATACATAGAAGGAAACTGTGGGTAGAGAGATTCAGGAATTTGTCCAAGGTTGCACAGGGGATAAACAGTAGAGTGGATTTGAACCCAGGACCTGAGCTCTCAGACACTGAGCCAGGCAAGGTGGGTGTGAGCAGAAGCAGGGATTGGCGGGGCTTGCCCACCCAGAAGGCTCTTCACTGAAGCTCTCCTTCCTCATGCTGCTCTTCCTATCTCCCTTTGCTCCTTGAACTTTTCTCTATACTGTCAGGAAATACAGCTGTAAACTCAGGAACTAGCACCAAACCTATATTTTGATGGATTGATCATGAGTTGCACATTGAGAATAAAAACATTGCTACTATGTTGTGGTGATGTATGTCTCTGCAATGTAGGCATCCACCTGTTCATCCTCATCTATCTATATCATTCTTTTAAATTGGGGCTTTGTTGATATTTAGAGGTGGTAGACTTGAATTCTGTGTTAAATTTTGGTCCACATTGGACAATTTGAGCTCATACTTTATGGGAGACAGCAAATTGCCCCTATTTGTTGTTGTATGGTAACATGTATGTGATTTAATGAACATTAAATGTACGGAAGCTTGATGATGGAAGAATTAGATTTGATGCAGCTCCCTGGTTAGCTCTGTTTGTTGGCAGGGATGAGCCCCATTTAGCCTCCTTATACATCTCATTCTGAAGTCTAGATTTCCTTTCTGTAAAATGGGTATTATGACAACCAGTTCCTATAAAGAAGCATGGTGTAGTAGGATAACTCCAAGCTTTGGAATCAGACATGCCTGGGTACACATTCTCTCTGTCACTTTGGAAATCTACTTTAGTATCTCTGTGGAATGGGAATAATACTTCTTTGTATTGCTGTGAAGATAAGATGCTGCATGTATCATTCCTGGTATATAGTAGGTGTTTAATAAATGTGCTTAGTACATTGTTAGGAGCACAGAAACAGAATGCGTAAGTGGTTAAAATCACCTGACTCTGGACCCAAACTTCTAGCTTCAAATCTGAGATCTATTACTTATCAGCTGAGTGACCTTAGGAAATTTACTTAACTTTTTTGTGGCTTAGTTTTCTCACCTACAAAATGGGAATGATAAAAGCAACTTCCTTACACAGTTGTTGGGAGGCGTAGGTGACTTAATGTATGTAAAGTGCTTAGAACAGTGCCTGGCATACAGTAAACACTCATGAACGTTAAGCCCTTCTTTATGAGATAAAGCTCACTTGGACATGATTCCTTCTCAGAGTGGGGGGGCTGCCAATTCACAGTGCACCTAGGGGGAGGCATTTCCAGTTTCTTGTTATCTAAGACCTAAATATATTTATAGTAATCTAGTGTCCATTGAGTCATTGATATTATGTATCTCAGTTTAACAAGTTCATGTGTTATCTATACAGATTGTTGGCAAAGGCAGGGCTCTCACACAGCAAGGGTGGGGAAGAAGCAAATTAGTACACCTACCTTTAGGTGGCAATTTGCAGTATCCATCAACATTTGAAATGCACACCTCTTTGACCTATCAATTTTACTTCTAAGAATTTTCCT
Organism: Propithecus coquereli; assembly: GCF_000956105.1. NCBI lineage: Eukaryota > Metazoa > Chordata > Mammalia > Primates > Indriidae > Propithecus > Propithecus coquereli. The sequence goes on along the minus strand of NW_012143856.1, from coordinate 1,061,177 downwards.
TCAGATGTACTCACATAACTGAGCAGATGTGGTGAAGTTGTTGGCTGCAGCATTATTTGTGATACTGAAAATCTGTAAACAACTAAGCATTCATCCAGAGAAAAATACTTAAATATTAATA
>NW_012143856.1:1039268-1059346 GCF_000956105.1 Propithecus coquereli | reverse complement strand
TTAAAAAAAATTAGTCCTTTTTGCAACTGTAATTCTAAGCGTTGGTATAATATTTTTGAATAATTGAGCCAACTATCATCTTAAGTTAAAACAGATTGTGTATCAACTCACTGCCAGAGCTCCAATTTGCTCCCAGGGAGCAGAGACCAAAATGACCAAGGGGATTTCCTAACACGAAGTCACAGGAGAGTCCTAAGTCCTGTGGCAAAATTCCTGTTGTTCAAAAATTCATACACTTAGAGAGGAAACATTAAATCAAAAGCATTATATGGGAGCAGGGAGCATTGAGTCAATGACTTTTCTGCAGGGCTTATTAACGCTAAACATGGGGAAACATTACACATGGGACTTTTTTACATTAAAGTTTCTCTGTATTTCTGAAACCTCTCGCTCAGTCTTTTGCAAAATGCTATGTAAAAGTTACATTGCTTTTGGGTTTTGAGGGCAGAAATAATTTGCATGCAAGGGTAATCAAGATTCTTTGCCCTTTGTGCTTTTAAAAGTGCTTACACATGCATTGTCTCATTTGATACTCACAAATGAGGTATTTAAGACAGGCTCATTTTCTACATACAGATCTGAGGTTTGGAAAGGTTAAGTGACAAGCAAGTCAGTGTGGGCTGAACACACAAGGACCCTCGGTTATGTCTTGGCCTTCTTTGCTACCAGCAGCCAAGGACACAGCTGTGTCGCAGAATCAATCCTAAGGTTATGAAGTGGTTTATTATTTTCTTGGAATCACTTTTACTCTGGTCTAGGAATACCCAGGAATTTCTAATTGACCTTTCTTCCCCAAATGAATTATAAACATCCTCATTTAAATGGTTAAGGGATCTCTAATAAAATCCAGGTAGATCTAGTTTTCCATGTTGACTCCAGCCCTACTACCTATATAATCTTGGGTAAATTGTCCCCTCATCTATAAAATGGGGATTATGATAGCTTAAATCTTTTATGGTTTCTGTTAAGAGGTGAATTTTATATATAACATATATAAAGTGCTTGACAGAGTGCATGGTACATTGGAAAGACTCAATAAACACCAGTGACAATAGTAATTATTAATAATGTTATAAATAGAGTTCAGGTCAGCATGGCAGGCAGGGCTCTGGTAGGGGCCAGAACATTTATCCACTTGGAGATGACAGATAGGAGCTGCATCACAGAGTGGACACCCAACAGCTCTTTGCTTTTGAAATAAAATTCCCTGTAAACACAAAGAACCAGCTAAGCACAGGCAGAAAAGTTACCTAAAACTTCCCTGAGCCTCCATGCAAGGGCATGGGCGTCCCTGAATAAAGAGACCACCCTCAGCTTGACACAGAGTTCACCAGTTTTCCAATTTATGGTTCACAGTAAGATGAACTGAGCAGGAAGAGCCAAATCACCCTGGGCTTTTAACTAGGGAGCAGTTACCTCCCCTAAAAAAACCAAGCCTAGGATCTTCTTGCCCTGGGAGTTGGTCATTATTCTCCCAAATTTCAAATTATTAAATCAGATTTTGGCAGAAATCTGAGAAGCCAGAACTCAGAATCCATATAATGAACAATGAAAAAGTCTACTGGTTATTTTGCTTTAAAGTACTTTACTATTTCTTTTATTGAGTTTTTAAAAAATTATTTTTCTTTATCATACAGTTAATTCATGCTTATTGCAGAAAATACACAGAATCGAAATGGAAGAAAATAAAAAATCCTTAGAACCCTGTTTATATTCATTCTGGTATATAGTTATTGAAACTTTTATAAATACATATATTTTTATAAAATGGTAAAACACTGTACATACAGTTTATGGCCTCTCAAATTCTAACATGTACATCTTTCCATGTCAATAACTATTTTTCTATAACTTCATCTTCAATGGTTGCATAATATTCTAGTGGGTGGACATTTCATAATTTAACCAATCTTCTAATCTTAAATGCTTAGATTGTTTTCTTCCTGCAAGAAAAATTCTTAAAAAATCATTGTACAAATTCTTAATTCTTTTTTAAAAATAAATTCCTAGAAGTAAAAATTTTAAGACAAAGTATAAATGTATTTTTAAGGCTTTTGTCGTCAAATTCTCTTACAGTTAAATTTTACCAATTTTACCCTTGTTAATAAGGCAAGGATGCAATTAGATTAATGACTATTTAAGTAAACATGACTTGAATTTATTTATTGTAAAAATTTACAATAAATAAACATGCTATGCCAAGAATAAAGAGTGCTTCTTGTTAACGCGAACTCCTATTTTTGTTTTTATACTCCAAACACAATATATCCTTAAGATAGAGTGTTAATTAAATGTATTTGGGAGGTTGGTAATGATTATCAGTAGACTATGACTAGCTTTTAGTGGAATGTAACAGAAAATGTGGAAATAATTTGGAGAAAAAGTTACTACAAGCACACTTCCGTGGAGCCCATTAATTCTACCCACATGCCCCTTTAAGGTGTGAGAATAAAACAATCAAGGGCATATAAACCCTTTCAGTGTGGTTATCGTCACATCAATTTTCTCTAGGGTTGGAAGTAACCCTGCCTGATCCCTTCTGCACCACGGTGGGCTTCACAGGAGAAACGTTAAGATTGGAACCTTTTCAGCAGAAATTACTCTTGATGACACCAGCCCTGCTGTCAGAGTAATTCCTGCTGGACAGAAAGTGTTTGAATTAATGGTCTAATAAACTGAGTTAGTGTTTCATCTTGGCAAAGGATTAATTAGGAGAAGAGAAACTAACATTTATTTGGGTTCCAATTTGACAGGCCCTTTATTATTACATTATAGCATTTAATACTCCCTATCAACCTATGAGGTAGGATTACCATGGACATTTTACAATACAGGAACTAAAATTCATTCAAATAAAATATCTTGCCTAAGGCCACACAGCTAGTGAGTTGCAAAGGTGGGATTTGAATCTGGGTTCTCTGTTTCTGGAGTCTGTGCTCCTTGTACCACACTTTCTCACTGGTTAGACAGTAAGCCTGACTGTTTCTCTTCTAGATTATTCATTGTGTGATTACATGTTTAGCCAACTAAACTGCAGGTTTCCTCTTAAAAATCAGTATGTCAGGCAGTTTGGAGACTCTATCCAAATCCTTTGTCAGTTAAGATATGTTTTTAGGCCAGAAACAGAAAATCCACTAAACTGGCCAGGCAATAAAGGGTTTATTATCTTAGATAACGAGACATCCTGAGGCAGAGATTCCTAAATTTCTTCAGAGACTTGGTGACATCAGTAGGAATGCAAATCCTTCCACCTTGCTGCTCTACTGTTTTCAGTGCCGGCTCGTAGGTGTCTTTTATTGTGCAGTGGTTTCAAAAGCTCTAAGCACAACATCATAAAAACAACATTCAAAGACAGGAAAATGAAATAGCTCTTTCTCCCACATCTTTTTTAAGAACTTCCCGGTAGACTCTCCCGTGCCTCATTGCCCAGAACTGTGCTGTAGACCCCTACCTAGACCAGATATTGGCATTAGAAATGGCTGAGGCCAAGTTTCACACCCTGGGGCTGGGGAGGGTCAATGCTGACATCAGAGCCAGGCTTGGTGGCAGAAAGGAGCAACAAAATTCTTTGAACACAGCTTTGGAGAGATTCTGAGATTTCTTTTTGTAGTTAATTGTGTATATATATTCTGAGATTCTTCAATGGTATACTGTTGCTTTTCTAGATAGTTTTATTTTTATACAATCACCAACTGTAATACAAATGAGCATGTCATTTTTTCAGTGTGTTCCACCAACTCCTTCTCATTTTCATCATCTTTCTCTAACAGAATTCTATATTTTTAGTATTTACCTAAATATTTAGCTATTCTAACTCTTCTTCACTAGTCCTTGATACGGCTTCTTCCAAGCATGTGTGAAAAGTAAGATTTTAATAGAAAGTGAAGATGGACCTGATATTACTTATTAGAGTTAGCACAATTTTTTGCTCTTAAAAAAGAGTATTGTTTTATTGGGGGGCATTAAATAGAAGAACCCCACTTTTTATCATGAATAAATAATCCTATTATCTTTTATTTCAGCTAGTCACTTAACAGTCATGCTTGTATTAACATAATTAAAACAAAAATTGAAATGGAGGGATGTCCACCAATTGTCAAAATAATTAGTTCAATAAAACAAATTCGTTGACTCAAGGGGAAAAATCAGTTAATTTTTTTCATTAAATTGGCTTATTAATTGAATTAAAATAATCAATTCAGTTCAATAAATGCTTATCAAAACCCATGATGTATTAACATAGTAGAAGTAAGGTATGCCATACAAAATCTTACACAACCTAGTAGAGAAGAGGAATAAATAATCATCACAGAAAAAGTATCTATGATAAACTATTATATGAGATACAACAAAGGTATATAACAACAACAATAACAAATGCATTGGGATCTGATGGTGGTCTAGATTATGCTTTTATTGCACTTTACATGTATTAACTCATTTAGTTTTCAAACAACCCTATGAGATATGTGTTTGTTTGTTTGTTTGTTTGTTTTGAGACAGAGTCTTGCTCTGTTGCCCCGGCTGGAGTGCAGTGGCATCATCATAGCTCACTGTAACTTCATACTCCTGGGCTCAAGCAATCCTCCTGCCTCAGCCTCCTGAGTAGCTGGGACTACAAGCGTTCACCACCACGCCCAGCTAATTTTTTTCTATTTTTAGTAGAGACAGGGTCTCTTGCCCTTGCTCAGGCTGGTCTCAAACTTCTGACCTCAAGCAATCCTCCCACCTCAGTCTCCCAGAGTGCTAGAATTACAGGCATGAGCCATTGTGTCTGGCCAAGATACGTTTTTTTATTGACCCCATTTTACAGGTGAAAAAATAGCAGAGAAGTATGAAGAAAGTCCCATGGATATGCAGATGAAGATACAATAAATTCTGCCTGGGAAGGTAGGGAGCAAGTGTTTAGGGGAAAGATATGGAGTAAAGGTGACCTTCTAGCTGGGGTTGAGGGGAGAGGCCCAGGAAAAAATGGCTTTCCAGTGGGAAAACATGACATCTGCCAAGCATCTCTGAAAGACCTTTTTATGTCTTGTGTGGCTAGAGCACTGTGAGTGGAGAATACATGGGGGCAAAGAAAAGGGAAGGTGTGACTGGGTTGTCTGGGCCATATGTGCCCAGCTAAGGAGCCACGGGTCTGTCTGTCACCAGCCAGCACCCATCTAAGGCATTTAGGCAGAGACTGACATGGTGAAATGTGGCTTTGAGAAAATGATTCTGGGACAGAATGGAGAAAAATAGATCAGGCGGAGATGAGAGGGAAGAGGCAGACCCATGGGGCTTGGTAACTGCTCAGTGAATAGCAATGCCTTTGTTCAAAATGTGAGAGAAATTGTACATCTTTTCAGCAAAAACGTGAACCTCGACCTAAATTGCATGACTTATACAAAAATTACCTCATAATATATCATAGACTTGAATGTAAAATGTAAAACTAAAAATTTTAGGAAAAACATAGGAGAAAATCTTTGAGATCTAAGGCTAGGTGAAGAGTTCTTAGACTTTGCATCAAAAGCATGACCCATAAAAGAAGAAATTAAGCAAATTGGATCTCATCAGCATTTAAAACTTTTGCTCTATGAAAGACCTTATCAAGAGAAAGCCAAGGAAAGTCACAGACTAGGAAATGATACTTGCAAACCACATATCTAACAAAGAATTTTTATCTAGATTATGTGTAAAGAACTCTCAAAATTCAACAATAAATAACCCAAAAAAGCCAATTCGAAGTCTCTACTAAAAATAGAATGGACAAAATATGCAAACAGACATTTCACTGAAGAGGGTATACAGATGGCATATAAGCATGTGAAAAGATGTTCAACATCATTAGCCATTAGTAAAATGAAGATTAAAATGACAATGAGATATCACTATATATTAATCAGAATGGCTAAAATAAAAAGTAGTGATAATACCAAATGTTGATGAGGACACAGAGAAACTGGGTCACTCAGACATTTCTGGTGAGAATGTAATGTGATACAACCACTCTGGAGAAAAATATGGCAATTTCTTACAAAACTAAACATGTGCTTACCATATAACACAGTAATTGCACTATCAGACATTTATCCCACAAAAATAAAAATCATGTTTACATAAACGACTGTACACAAATGTTCATAACAGCTTTGTTCATAATAGTCCCAAAATGGAAACAACCCAATGTACTTCGATGCATGACTGGTTAGCCAAACTGTGGTACATCATATCCTGGTATCACATGGTAGTAAAAAGAAAGGAACTATTGATATACACAACTCGGGTCACATCTAGGGAACTGTGCTGAGTGGGAAAAAAAAGCCAATATCAAAAGACTACATATTGTATTAATATAACTCCATTCATATAACACTCTCGGAATGACAAAATTATAGAGATGGGGAACAGATGAGTGGCTGCCAGGAGTTAGGGAGGGGAGAGGTGGGAGTGGCTCTAAAAGGGTAGCGTGAGGGATCCTCGTGGTGGCACTGTTCTGTATTTTGACTGTGGTAACGATTACATGAACTATGCATGTAATAAAATGACAAAGAACTAAATACACACAGCACATGTAAAGCTGGTGAATCTTATTAAGGTCAGGGATTGTATCAATCTCAACGTCCCCGCTGTATTGTTGAACTATCGTTATGTAAGATGTCTTCATTGGGGGAGGCTAGGTAAAGAGTATACAACATCTTTCTGTATTATTTCTTACAATGACACATGCATCTGTAATTTTCTAAAAATAAAAGATAAAAGAAAATTGTGAGGGAGAAAAACAGGTTTACTAAAGAAGATGAATTCAGTTTGGAAATGTTGAGTTTGAGAAGCTGGAGAAGTCTAGTAGGATATTCAGGGAGCAATTTTAGAGTGTAAGAATAGATGTTGGGATGAGGGGTATTGGTAAATGTGAGAGTTGATAGAGAATTCTTTGGTGAGATTGCCCAGGGAGTGAGAATAAAGCCATAATAATAAGAGTTCGTATAATTGACCTATCACTAAGTGTCAGACATTGTGCGATCCCTTTAGACATGTTCCTATTCACTCTTCACAGTGATCTTATGATGTAGCTACTATTATTATATCCACTTTACAGATGAGGAAACCAAAGCCTGGAAGGGTTAGGTAACTTTGCCAGGGTCACACAGCTGGTAATCAGAGGAGCTAGTCTATGTGACTCCAGAGGTTATCTTGCGTCTAGCATGAAAGTAAAGCACAGGAATGTGATCATTTCAAGTTCTGGCAGAAAAAGAGAAGCTCATGAAAGTGACAGAGGAGGTTACCCCATTTAAACCCAGGTTCTATATCCTGAGCTTTAATGGGGTTTTATTCCAGTCACTCAGTTTTCAGGTGCATCCTAGTAACTTGTCATCAAGGGGAACGCATAGATTCTGTGTGAGCAAGGTCGTTGGACAGCAGGCTGGTTCTTATAAGCATGTGGTCCATAGATTTGGGGGTGGGACTGGTTCTGGGTCCATTCATGGAGTCAGCGGACCATGAGAGGGAAGTCAGGCTTGTCCAGGGCTGAAAACAGGGAAGCACGTAATGAGTTGTCATATTGGAGGAACTGGGAGAAGGGGAATGGAGCGAAGTTCAGCTACGAGGAAGCCAAGGTGCAAGCAGGTGAAATGAGATGATTCTGGAGCTGAGTCCAGGGCTGTGGTGAGCCTGTAGTGGCCTCCCTTACCATGAGGCCTGGGACAGCCAGATCTCTCCCTCCAACGGCAAAGCTGGGACTGACATAGACTCGGGCGTCACATCTTTTCTTTCCGCTAAATCAGTCAATTGGAAGGAATGGACCGAATTGATCAGTTGTCTAGATTCACATGGACGTAGCATAAAAGCCTCACCAGCTTTCAGGAACAAGGAATAAAATGTGCTTTCTTTCTTAAGTGCTCAGATTTCCCCAGTTGATTTGTGTCATAATTCTTGCAGATGTAGCTAAAAACCAAATTCCTAAAGTATAGTGGAAAGCATCAAGGAACTTTCAAATTATATTAATAATCAATGTTGACACACAGAAACCCTAATATGAATTTTTAGTGAATTTTTGAGTATTTCAGCATTGTCATCTTTATAATTTATCTTGTCATCAGTTTTTGCTACAGTAACATTGATTAGAAAGAATACTCCTGGGATAAATGGGTGATTAAGGGCAGAAAAAAGCACAAGATGGTGTTTAGTTTGTTTAGGCTGCTATAACAAAATACTGTGGACTGGGTAGCTTATAAACATACAAGAAATTATTTCTCATGGTTCTGGCAACTGGAAGTCCAAGATCAGGGTGTGAACATGGTCAGACTCTGATGAGAGCATCTTTTGGGTTGCAGACTGGGACTTCTCACGGTGTCCTCACATGGCAGAAGCTGTGAGCTAGCGCTCTGGGTATTTTTTTTTTCAGGATATCACAGATTTATTAGAAATAGTAAGAGGTTTTTTTTTTTTATTTCAGGAAATTATGGGGGTACAAACATTTTGGTTACATGTTATGACTTTGCCACATCCCAACCATGATTTGAGATGTGCCCTTCTCCTCCCTACCACGCTCACCGTGTCCATTAGTTGTGAGTTTACCCACCCCTTTTTAATAAGGGCACTAATTCTGTTCATGATGGCTCCACCGTCATGACCTAATCACCTCCCAAAGACTCTACCTCCTAATACAATCACTTTGGGGAATTAGGATTTCAGCATATGAATTTCAGGGAGGATACAAACGTTTAGACCATAGCAGTGAGTCTGTAGTGCCAGAAGTCAAGGCAGTTCTCAAAGCTTGAAAGGGTATTTACACACACACACACACACACAAGACAGCTTGAAGGAACTCCCTTTGGCTAAAATTTGGGACAATTTGAATATCAAAATAATAATGACACTAAAGGATTGTAACTCATTAAATAAGGTTTTTAAAAGTCCATGTGTTCATAGTGATACTAAAAAGAAAGAAAGAAAGGAGGAAAGAGGGGTGCAGAAAACTGTTCTTTATAGAATGTCAGCTAATAAATGCAGATGGGATGATAGAATTAGAAAATAACTATTTTGAAATTTCTAATAAATTGGGCAAAGATGCTCACTTTGGGGATTCAGAACATTCTCATACTATCAAAGTGTCACCCCTCAGATGGCTTAAATTATTAAAAGGGAAAATGTCCCTCTAAAGTAGAAAGGTCTGGAGGACACTGCCTTACTCAAACTAGCATCACCAATGTGGGACCACCCAGCATTATCTGCTTCCTGATGTGATGCAGTGAGAAGAATACAATATCACCTACATAGTACTCTTGATAAAAATGTTAAATCAGAGTACAATCATAAGGAAACCATCAGACATATCCAGAATGTGGGACATTTTGTAAGACAAGTGGCTGGTATCTTTATAAAATCAATGTCATGAAAAATAGGCAAACAAAAAGCAGTGGGGCTGTTCTAGCTATGGAAAGACTAAAGGGAAACACAGCATAGAAATATGCTATGTGGACCTTGGTTGGACCCTGGACTCTCCTCCCCGCACCCACTGTGTGCAAGGACCACAAAAGACATGTTAGAGACAACACGGGAAATTAAATACAGACTGTATATAAGATAAAACTACTGAGTTAATTGATTTTTCTTAGTTGGGACATTACATTGTAGTCATGTAAGAGAATTTCCTTGTTCTTAGGTAATATGTGCTAAAGTATTTAGGGCTGAGGTGCCATGATCTCTACGATGTACTTTCAAATTAAATTTTCAATGGATTTGTGATCAGATACAATTGGTTTAGATCTTTAATTTACTGGTTACTTATTTGGGCTTTTCTTATTTCTTAAAGTTATGACAGTTTATCTAAAATCCCTCTGTGGTAGTTCAAACTTTGTCTCCCATTTTATCTGCTTTTTGATTCCTTTTCACCTCCATGCCGTCTCAACGATGATGAAGCAAATACCTGGATTTGTATTAATCTCCTCTGTCCTTCAGAATCTTCTACTCACCTCTCAGCCAGAAGGTGTAGGTTGGCATATAAACCTGCATGATTCTAACAATTTTATTAGACTCTCATGACAATTTTGCAAGAGGCATTTAGTCTTTTCCTTGTTTCCAGGTAGCCTTTGTCTGAAAATGAATCTAGCCAAGTTTCCTGGAGATTAATCATTTAAAAAAGAGAAAAATTAGAGGCTTTTATATCACCACTTCCAACCCCTTTGGCTAACGAATTCTTTGATCATAGCTGATATTCTGTGTATGAAGATTTTACATCTTTTTATCAAGATTTGGCTTCCCCATTTCCCGTGAAATGACTCACCTTTGGGTGGTAGACAGTCAGCTGTGTTGTGTCCTGCCCTCCAAACTGACCTTCACCATAACCTGGGGAGCCTGGCAGGACAGGAGCCGGCTACCTTCTCATGATGGGGAGGAGAGGGGGAGGCTAGGGCAGCTCGGGAGGAGCCTGTTCCAGTCACACAGGCAATTGATGGGTTAGTGATAGGAACAGGGTCTGGGCCTCCCAGTTCTTTCATTGGAGCTTTTTTCCAATGTTTCCTCTTGGTAACGTACAAAACTTATGCTCCTAGCCATTCTTGCAGTAGCATTTCCTTCATTCACATCCATCGATTGAGAAACTGCTTTATGTCAAGCCCAGGACAGACACTGGGGACAAAGACAATTACTGGCCCCAGTGCTCATTGTATGACAAAATAACCAGACATTAGATATTATAGATATTATAGAAGTTAGATATTATATTAGCTATCAGAGATTAGATATTATTTTAAAAAGCAGGGTAGAGAAGTTGCTCAGAGGCACATCTGTGGTCTTTAGGATCTTATTTTTTTAATTCTTTGGAGTTTTCCAGACAGAATCTGCTGTTTCTTTGAACAAAGATGTGTTCCTATTTACTATTATAAATTGTAGGTAACCATGCATCCTTGATGATTCCTTTGGTTCTAGGCCTGGAGAAGTGTCAGGAGAACAGATATCAGAACACACCTCATGCAATTCCTCCTTCAGCGTTGTCTTCTTTGCACATCTACAAAATGAAGAGAGCCAGGTGTCACCCCTGGGTGGGTTCACTGAAGAGCAGAGAGTACAGGGAATCTTTGTGAATCCCTTAGCCTTAGACTCCCTGAACAAAAAGTTGATGTTAAAACTTCTAAAAGACATCTTATCTCTCTTTGTTAGGTTATTAACTTCATGGAGTTGTGTTTGGGAAAATAGGATTTGACTTTGGATGGGTCAAATAATGAATGACATTTTAAAGCATCTTCTTTATTATCCACTGTTGGTTGATATAAACCCATTTTCATCATAACCAAATTGATATATATCTGGTATGCGCCCATATCAGTAGTTACAATATTGAAGTTATGCCCCATCACTTAGTAGTAACCATTGCCCCGTGAGAACTCTCACCTCCACTCTCCCAGCATCTTCTCCCCTGGGACTGGCACCCCTATACTCACTCCCCAAATCCAGCAACCAAAGAATTAATGCTTGGCACAGCAAGGACACTGGTTATTACATATTTTGAAAATATCCCTTCCCCAGTTGTTATTATACTATAGTCCCTAATTTCTTGCTAATTAATTACACAATTCTTCCTCTAAAATACACTCTTACCTTATAACTTGGCAAAGAAGCTATTAAAACTACATTTAAAAACCATGACATCAGTTAATACCAATTTGATGGCGAGTACAAGTGGTGCTTGTTTTTCCATTCTTGGGATACTTCGCTTAGTAGAATGCGTTCCAGCTCCATCCAGGAGTATACAAGAGGTGTTATATCACCATTGTTTCTTAAAGCTGAATAGTACTCCATGGTATACATATACCACATTTTATTAATCCACTCATGTATTGATGAACACTTGGGTTGTTTCCACATCTTTGCAATTGTGAATTGTGCTGCTATAAACTTTCGGGTGCAGGTGTCTTTCTTATAGAGTATCATTTGCTCTTTTGGGTAGATGCCCAGTAATGGGATTGCTGGATCGAATGGTACTTCTACTTGTATTTGTTTAAGGTATCTCCATATTGCTTTCCACAGAGGTTGCACTGGTTTTTAGTCCCACCAGCAGTGTATGAATGTTCCTATCTCTCCGCATCCATGCCAACATTTATTGTTTTGGGATCAACACAGAAGTGCACATATAAGAATAACATCTATTGGATGTCGAGCAGGGGGGAGGGGGAAAGGGGGAAGGGAGAGGAGGGGACGAGTATATGCATACAGAAAGAGTGCAACGCGCACCACCCGAAGGATGGACATACTTGAAACTCAGACTTGGGGGGGGGAGGGGGCAAGGGCAACATACGTAACCTAAACATCTGTACCCCCATAATATGCTGAAATAAAAAAAAAAACCATGACATCAACTGAAAACTCACAATCTTAATGTTCTTCTATTTAAAATAGTAAAAGTAAATATGTATAGATAGTATCCTTATTCACGAATCCTTGACAGAGAAGCTGCTCCTTTTTGGAGTATAGAGACCATTGGTCAAGTGGAACATTTAAATGAATCAGGCACAATGTAGCCTGGCATATTAGAAGTGTTCTGTGTATGTTTGGTAGTTTGTCTCTTCATGGAGAGGAGAGAGCTGCTCAGTGGGCATCAGCTGTCATCCCGATGTGTTTCATTAAAATGGTAGCCTTCTCTGGTCATTGACTTCTCTTCATTCCCTCTTTGCCAACTGAGCCCGGTGATCTCCTGGGAGCTGGCCTTAGCTAGCCTTGTGATGCTCCCTCTTGGATCACGTGCTCAAGCCCATTTGCTGTCTTCCAGACCTTGGTTTTATGTCTTCAGGTTTCACCATATACAGCCCCAAGTCTTTCTGGGGTCAATGCTTTCTTAACACTAAGACCCCTTGTCTTTAGTTCATGCTCAGTTAAACATGGTTTTTCTTAATTGTAGGAAAGGCTAAACTCATTAAATTATTTTATAGTTGAAGTGAAAATATTTGTATCCAATCTCCATGAGAGTATGCTCGTGTACACAATTTCATTTATCTACTACTTACAAATATCAGCTGCACATTTTTAGCTGCAGAGGTATTTGATTGCCTTTCAGATTCAGAGAAAAGTAATCACATCTGGTGTGAGAAGTGCAGAATGGCAGTCTGTGTATTTTCTCTTCCTCTTTTGCTATAATGAATGTCATACTAGTAGCCAGCCAAAAGTATGTTCACCTGAAATGATTCCTTTTACAAACAAGAAACATGATTTTGAGTGCTGTACATCAGTTGCCAAGCTAATAAGATAATCCGCTTTTCATTTCAAAGTCTAATCTTAAAACAGAAATCTCCTTCTCTCTTCTCTTTGCAACAGTCAGTGGATAAAAATTCTGTTATCATAATCCTATTAAAATGTATTCACTTTTGCAGTACACCTTGATAATAGCATTTATCCTTCTAAGCACCTAGGGAGAAGAGTGATAAAAGACAAATTTATTCAAAATTTCAGGAAAAATAGTTGTACAGATTGAACAGGTATTTTAAAAAGGTTGGAAATGAATAGCAACTAATATCCATAGCAGGAAAGAATAACTGTTAATTCATGAATTAGGCTTCTATTCAGGCTCTGATTGGGAAAGATAGTAATTTTCCTAGTGAAATGCTTTATAATGATCACATGTGTCTGCCTGGGCAAATGTTGGTTAAACTAAATTTCCTGAGCACTGCAATATATTCATACTCACCTGTGGCATTTCTAATACTTTACCCATTCTTGGCACTAATGGCTTTAGTTGCAACACCATTTTAAAAAATTAATAATTAGCTTTGACAGGAGCTGTGCAAACAGAGCTGTAATTAATGAATTGATTCTGCTAAGAACATTAGCTGCTACTCAGACTTATAATTTGTATAGATATTGTGCTTTCTTCTCTTCATTTTTATGTAGGAGCAATTAAAATTTCTGGTGACTTCTGACATTTTTGCCTTGAATGAGGGAGTCTGGTGGGCTCTCTCTTTCTTTCCTCTCTCTCTTTCTCCCTCTCTCAGAAGAACCAGTAGCAGTAAAGTTTAGTTCTCTATTCCTGATGTAATAATCCTGTAGGGATCTAACTTCATTTACGTAAAAGCTGTATAAAATGTTTTGTCATTTCCACAGGCTTTCCTCTACATTTTTTTTGCTTCAAATGAAAATGCATTTTCAAGCATCTCTGTATCTGACACAAGCCTTTAGTGCTAGGTTTTTCATTTAATTTTATACCAGAAGTCAAGCGATTGTGAATTAATGGTATATTTCAGGTGCGTCTGTGATTCATATCATCGAGAAAATAACCACTTTTGTTCACAAAGATTTCACCTGAAAGTTACTTACAAATTAGTATAGACAATGTTTAATATTATAATATTAAATGTCCTCTCAGTTGGAAAGTGTACACAACAATTGTATATTTGCAAGAGATCGATACACTGTCCATTTTACATTTTGAAAACCTGGAGAATTACTTCTTTTGTAGGTACATTGATTTACATGTTCCCCTTGTAGACACTGTCATATGATCTGATAGACATTTATAAAGCTTCCTGGAATGTGTCTGTCATATTCCACTCTCGAGGTACTTGGTGACTAAATTAAACACAAAATGGAGTTGTAATAGTTTATGACTTGATTCAAGTGTGTTTTAGGATCTGCATTCTCCTTGACTAAAGAGCAAACATTTTATAGGGAAATTTAGGACAAAAAGTCCAAACTAAAGCTCACCATTTTGAAATAAAATATTTATGAAGCATGTTTTGTATTTTCCTTTTCTGGGCTAAGTCTAACATTCCATAATGCAGGTATTTCCCAGAATGGCCTCTGAGGCCCAGCGCACACCCAAGATCACTGCCATGTCACCTCCTCGGCGTTGGCTGATTCCCAGTCCTTCCTCCCAAGCCTGGGCTCTCTGTGTTCTCTCCTCTCTCAGCTACCAGGAACCTTCCCAGGGCCGGCATTTCACCCCACACTGTGGTGTTTCACATCTAAGCTGCTGGTTTGCTGAGACAGAAGCAGCGTTCACTTCTCCCTACATCAGAAAGGGTGCTTGAAATTCCCAGTAGCTGCTGAGGCTTAAATACGGAGTAGATACTTTTTTTTAAAGAAAGAATAATGCTGAATAGTTTTAGTTCCCCATTTCAAAATGGAAACACTGCATTGATTTAATTTAATGTATATTGCATACACCTTTGTTTTGTGTCATTCTGAGGCCCTAGCTAGGGAGGCAGAGAGAGCCTTCATCCGATCTCTGCACTCCTTGGCCTACAGGCCTCAGCAGGGATGGTTGGTGGGGAGTAGACCCTTCCGAAATGAGCAAACAAATGGGCTGTGACCTCAGGGGCATATCAAGTCATAAAGGACCATTTATCCTGTCTCAAATGTGCCATCAGTGTTCTTTCCTTGAACTGCTGGTGCTCTAGTGTCTGGCCTTCTCCACTTCCCTGCTCCAGGTGTTCCTTCCCTTTGGATCTGGATTCAGAGTTGAGCTAACTCACTCCTCAGCTCACTGGACACTTTCATCAGCAGTCCAGGCAAGGTCCCTCTCTGGTTTTATGAATTTATTTTCCTCTTAATCCCTAATGACCACTCTCAGGCGGCCTCCCCAAGGCACCTGAATGTATTGTATATGAATATCATAATGTGTGTGATTCTTTATAAAATTTGTGTGTTACTGTGCCATTGTTCTCATTATTTCTTACCTTTCCCCCTCAATACATTTAAGTATCTCTCCATGTGTGTGTAGCTAGTTCATTGCTCTACTGCTGCACTGTTGTCACGGCATAAACCCGTCATACGTGACTTACCGCTTCTCTCAGAGCTCCTCCCTGCCTCAGTGGCCTCCTTGCCCACTGCTTTCCCACACCTGCAGTCTAGCCATATTGTCTTCTTTATATTCCTCTAAAGTGGCAGAAGGTCTTTGCATCTCCTGTTTGGCTCCCATGACCACCACCTAAGTAACACCTATTATTATACTTCCTTTAGATTTCTCCTTAAACGTAATTTAATTCAAGAAGCCTTTTCTGATTTCCCTTCTATAACATATTTAACCCACTGTTCTGTGCTCACTGTACCCTGCACTTCCCTTGTTGGAACCAAGATCATGCATTATTATAATGCTCTACCAGCCAAGCTCCCAAGGTCCTGGCTCATATCTGCTTTGCTCACTGCTGAATGGTTGGTTGACTTCTCAGTAGTTACCCCGATGTCTCGAACATAGTAGACACTCAAGAAAAAAAATATGTTGTTGATGGAATCAAAAATGTGTGAATGAAATCAAAACATGATCATATTTATGCTCCCAATGACATAGCCAGTAAGCAATAGCATCACATCTTATTGAGGTGGAAACTGAAATGCAGAAAGATGTAATAAATTATTAAGGTCACACATAGATAAGTTATGGAGATGCGATTTGAACATGTTTATCTGACTCTGTATGGTGGTATTTTACAATCAGAAGCCTTTTGTCATATAAATGTATGACTTTTTATCATAGATCATTTATTAAAATTACCACTCTCCCAACACCCAATACCTACTGTTGCTCAGCTGCCTCTCCTGGAGCTGTAGGTTGAAGGGGAAGATAGCTGATTAATTCATTAAGGCATCTCCACTGAGCACCTGCCACATTCTGGGTACTGTCATAGGGGCTGAGGACACAGTGGTGGAGGTGACAGGCAAAATCTCTGTCCCAGTGGAGCTCACATTCTCAGGGGGACACAATGAATAAGTAAATGTATAGTTACAGGTGATGTTAGGGGGTCGAGAGTGATCATGTGATGCTAGTGGATAATTTAGATTGGTTGGTCAGGACATTTGAATAAAAATGTGAATGAGAAGGAGCCAGTCAGGGAAAAATTCAAGGCAAAAATGATCCAGGCAATAGGCTGGGGGTGAGAAAACAAGTTTGGTGGCTTGAGGAATATCCAAGAGGCTGCAGCTTGGTGAACAAGTGGGGGAGTGGAGAAGGTTAGGTGACACATCACACAGAGCCTTCTAGGACACAAGGAGGACTTTGGATATCTTTGTAAGTATGACAGGATGCATCAGAAGGTTTTAAGCCCAGGATTTATGTAATCTGATTTATGTTTTTAAAAAGATCACTTTGTATGGTTATTGGGACAAAAGAGTAGAAGAGTGACTAGTTAGGAGACTATTGCAACAGCCCAAGTTTGTAGCCATGGGAATGATGAGAAGGGTCAGATCTGGATATGTTTCAAAAGTAGAGCAAATAGAATTGCTAATTCATTGAATGTGAGAAAGGGGGAAGAATGGGGTTAGGGAGGAGAAGGAACTCAAGTGGATTGATTTTGGGCAATGACAGAGCTATTAACTGAGATAAGAAAGACTGAGGATTGAGCAGGTTTCAAGTGGAAAGCCAGTGGCTCTGTCTTGGCAGTGACTGGTTTGAGATATCTGCTAGAAGAGTGGGGAATCTTCAGCCTCAAGGCCACATGTGGCCCTCCAGATCCCCAAATGCAGCCCCTTGACTGAATCCAAACTTCATAGAACAAATCTCTTTATTAAAAGGATTGGTTCTGCTAAGTTTGGATTCAGTCAAAAGGCTGCACACTCAAGGATCCAGAAGGCCACATGCGGCCCCCAAGACCTCATGTTTCCCATCCCAGTTTGAAATATAAACATGAGAGGTGTCTATGTATAGATGGTACTAAAGCCTGGCCCCTGCAAGAAATTATCCAAGGAGTGAGGGGAGCTGGAGAAGGAAGGAAGAGAGTGAGAAAGGGCATAGCCTCAGAGTGCCTCTGCGCTTGGCAGTCAGGAGTGCAAGGAGCAACCAGCAAAAGGGATTGAGAAGGAATGGACAGTGAGGTAGGAAGAGGGGTGTGTGTGTGTGTGTGTGTGTGTGTGTGTGTGTGTCATACACACAGTGTGGGGGGGAGAGAGAGAGGGAGAGAGAGAGAGAGGAGAGCGAGTTCACTACTGCTAGAATCTGTTTTTTACCCACTGAACACTTCTGACACCAAATGTTTGGGGGTTTTCCTTACACCACCAACAAACTCTCCAACTCTCCAGACACTGACGAGGTGTCCTACAATTCAATTCAATTCTAGCATTATCTACCTGGAGTTAGTGTCAGATCCCACAATTTAAGAGCTCATCCCACAAGACTGCCCCCACTTTAGATAACAATCACAAGTTTGGGCTACTCATATTTCTGATTGACCAGCTATAAATTGGGGTTTCATGACCCCTTCCTTATGTTTGATAATTTACTAGGATGGCTCACAGAACTCAGGAGAATAGTTTACCTACTATTATCAGTTTATTACAAAGGATACAATTCAGGAACAGCCAAAGGAAAGACACGCATAGGGCATCTTTTGCAAAGGGGTTGAAAGGACACAGACCTTCCATGCCCTCTCTGGGTGCACTGCCTTCTCAGCACTTCAATGTGTTACTATCCTTTAAGGTTTTTATGAAGGTTCCATTAGGTAGGAATGATTACTTAAATCATTGGCGATTGTGATTAATTCAATATCCAGCGTTTCTCCCCAGGTGGGTTGGGCTGAAAGTTCTGATCCTCTAATCATGCCTTGGTCTTTCTGGCAACCAGCCCTCACCCTAAGGTATGGTTGAAAGGGGCTTACGACCAGCAAAATATTCTCCTCTCAGCCCTATCACTCAGGATTTACAAGGATTTTAGGAGCTGTGTGCCAGTAGCCAGAGCCTAAGACCAAATAAGTATTTCTTATTATATCACAATATCACAGTTTTCAAGAAGGAGAGTGGTCAGCTGTGCCATGTGTTGCTGAAAGTTTGCAAAAGAAAAGGACACTGGTCACTGGATTTGGCAAAACTAGGCTCATCAGTGACCTTCCCAAGACCCACTGCTCACAGTGTGCTGAAAAGCTAATGTGGATGCTTTTTTGTTTGTTGTTTGTATTTTTATGAATCAAATTTTGTTTTAGAGACACCAGAGAGACCTATTACTTAGAATGACTCTCCAGAAGGAGTTCCTTTTGTGAAATCAAATATTATGTTGTTTTACAAATGATCACTTATATTGTTTTCTAAAGAGTTTTGATTCATATATCAGGTTTTCTTTCATTCTTTACCTGACCTACCTATTATGGCCTGAATGCTTGTGTCCCTCCTCCCAAAAAATCATATGTTGAAATCCTACCCCCAAGGCCATGGTATTAGGAGGTAGGGCCTTTTGGGAGGTGATTAAGTCAGGAAGCCAGAGCCCTTATGAATAGGATTAGTGCCCTTACAAAAGAGATCCCAGAGAGCTAGCCAGCCCTTTCTGCCACTTTTGTGGACACAGCTGCAGCTTGGTTAACAAGTGGGGGAGCAGAGAAGGTGAGGTGAGACATCTGTGAACCAAGGAGTTGATCTCACCAGACATTGAATCTGCTGGCACCCTGATCTTGGACTTTCCAGCCTACAGAACTGTAAGAAATAAATTTATTTTGTTTGTAAGCTACCCAGCTTATGGTATTTTTTATAGTGGCCCAAACAAGTAAGACACTACCTGGCTGCTTAATGTGCTTAAAAAGCCTTTACATTTATTTTTTGACAATCTACTAGCTAAAGAAGCTTCTGTCCAGCTTGTTTCAGGTTTGTGTGACTGAGTCTGATAGTGATATTAATAATAATTTATTCAGCATTTACCATGTGCCAAACATTGTTCTCAGTGCTTTACATTTATTAACTTATTTAATTCTCACAACAACCTATGAGCTAAGTACTGTTGTTACTTCATTTTATGGATGAGGAGACTGAGGTATAGGGAGGGTGAGCAAATTACCAAAGATCGGGCCTCTAGTAAGTGGCGGCCTGGGCACCCAAAGCCTGAGCTTTCTAACCACCAAGATTATCTGCATTCATTCACTTATTCATTGGCTGCTCTGACAGTCGTGGGTGCTGGTGACAGATAAACACAATAATCAGCTTTTGCACCCTAAGAACTCACTGCCATACCCAGCTCCTACTCACAGGGCTTTCCCAGCATAGCTGTGGGAATCGAAACTATGGATGTTACCTCTGTGGTTTTCCAAAAAATTTTCTAGAAAATAACCAATGAAAAGAACTTTAATGCCAGGTTGGCGGAGAGGACATTAATCTCTAGTTTAAGTTAGTGAAAAGAGAATTTGCATAATGTAAGT
>NW_012143856.1:1025118-1027898 GCF_000956105.1 Propithecus coquereli | reverse complement strand
CTGGGCAGCCTTCCCACAGAAACAGTACACTGCATTTTCTGGGGTTCTCTGTCGTGTGAATAAATCTTTTGTATTTCACACTTATCAGTAACATAGGTTTAATTTCACGCAAGACTTCTTGTTTCTAAATGGTTTTAAATAGTTTCTTTGGGCTAAATTCTGAGCTCCTTTGCACCCGCAACCTAATGAAAGAGGAACTGGTAAGCTGGCAAGAGCCAGGGCCTCTGCTCTGGAGCCCTCTCTGCAGTGAGTAGAAGCCTAAGACTTCAAAGCTCCTCCTGGTTTCTAAACTGCCAGAAACAATATCCCTTTTCCTTACCCTTCCTGTTTCCCCCCTTCTTCCCCTCATCCTGATCTGCTCCTGAAGCTCAGATAAAACTGAAGCAATTTGGCAGTAAAATCAAGCAAAACTAAGTGGTCAGGTCTCTCAACCCCTGGCATCCTGGAGGAAGGGCTAGCATGTAATTCATGCTTTAAAACTGACAAACCCAATCTGGAAAAGTCAGTTCCACACAATGCTTCAAGATTTTCCACATTCCTAGCTCTTCCCTAGAAAGCACGTTATATGGATCACACCTGGCTGGAAAGTGCTTTTCAACCACCTTCGCTGGACAGTGTACTAGTTAGAGTAGGAAAGTGGCTTATTGATAGGCAACTCCCAAATCTTGGTGGTTTCATATGATGAAAGTTTATTTCTTGTCCAGTCTTCATTTGGGGTTTGTGAAGGGGTGGGGATCTGCTTCCTCTGTTTGTTCAGGGACAGAGGCTTCCTCTCTTGTTTGGCTGTGGCTCTGTCACTTTCTAGGTCTCATCCTCCCCAGTTAGCACTTGGATGGTGAAAAAATGAAAGCATGGAGGATTGCACGGGTGAGTTTAGACACAAGTACTGGAAATGGTATTCATAATTTCTGCCCAATTTCCATGGGCCAGAACTTGGTTTGGGGGACTCAACTAATTGCAGGGGAGACTGGGAGCCTAGCTAGCACCCAGGAAGGACACAAATTATAGTAAACACATAACATTTTCTGTGTCATAGATAATAAAATTTGGCATCTGTTTTATATTCATCCTATTAGGAGCAACTGGAAGCCATAGTGAAAACATTTCTATTGCCTCTTATCTGATCAACATAGCAAGTGTTTTGTCCTCTTGTTTAGTTCTTCCAGAATCAATTTTTCTGCAAATCATGTTTGTCTCATACAATCACCTTGTATTTAGGGATTTTACAAGAAATAATCTTTCAAAATTCACATTGATGTCTGGTATAGGGAAATATGGAAGCCTTTGTTCACTTTCTCCAACACCACCTCCTTTTTGAGATCTGTGGGAGAAATGGAAGCAATGTAAGCCTCTCCTCGACAGAGGCTGCATTTTCAGCTCTCAATGCTTATGTATCTCATAAGTTAGTTTTTTCCCCACTGCGGTGTTGCCATTTTGAAGTTCAGAGTCAACATTCCACCTCAGGCCACCTGTAGCATCTATTAATATGCTTTTCTATGGAAGAGCTATACTTCTTGTTCTATCTTAGCATCCTGCTCTTATATATATCCTTCACCCAGGTTTTCTCATCTGTTCATTTTTATTTTATCTTGAACATCTTGAACATTGTGAATGTATAAACATTTCTGTAAACCTTCACAGATCTTTTGTGGAATTGAAAGTGGATAAAAATACACAAAACCAAACCACACAAACACACCATTTGGAAAGAATCTGAGTCTTAGAAGTCTCTTCTTGAGCTGTTTGAATTGAGATAGTCCTGGGGAGGATCACTGTCTGCAAACAGCCTCTGAGAAGAATGAGCAGAAATAGGAAACCCAGGTTGGCTGGAGCTGTGGTGGAACAAAGAGCAGAAGTTTGGGTGTCCCCAAAATACTCTTGTTAACATTAAGGAATTGCTTCTTGTTAATTGATTAAAATATTCTTCTATTGCTCATTGGCAAAACATTTTGAAATAGTAGTGTCTACATGCTGCCTTGGACACTTTGCCTTCCCCTAATTCCTTAATTCTCAGCACACTCGCCAACTAAAGCCGCCATGAGTGTCACTAAGGACTCCTTAGTCACTGCATTTCATGATATTTTCCCTTCTTACTTACAGATTTTTTAAACTTTCTTCTTCTTTGCTCTATCCTGGTTCTCCTCCACTATCTCTGTTGCTAAACGTGTTTTAAGAGGAAGTTGGGCAACCACGGGTTGTGATCTTATGAAGAGAATTCATATGTCAGGAAAGAGTTGTGCTTCCTGCCCAGATCCTCTGAGATCCCTTCCAATTTCAGACTCTGGATTCTATGATTCTCTGCTTAATCCTTTTTTGGTTTTACTTTCAGAATAGTCCATTCACTTATTTATTCATTTAGTAAATAAAATTTTGAGTCCTTTGTGCAAAGTGTATACTAGAAACTCATTTAACTCAATGTTTAAAACTTTGTAAAAGCTTAATCAGTGAAGAGTCATGGAGCACAATGATTCCATGAAAAAAGAGCTCTTGACTTGGGTTCTGGTCCTGGATCTTCCAATAATGGATTGTGTGATATTGGGAAGTCACTTAGTTTATTCACTCAACAAATAGTTGTTGAGTGTCTGCTATGTGACAGGTACTCTGCTAGGCCTGGAGACACAGCACTGAATGAAAGAGACATCCTTCCTGCCTTCAGGGGGCTAGCAGTCTATCAGAGAAGACACCAAACATGGACAGTAATGCCAGCTAATTAAAAAACAAGACAAAAGAGTTTTTACAGTGTTCATAAATTACTCTGCAACAGATTTACTAGCCATTGT
>NW_012143856.1:1023291-1025068 GCF_000956105.1 Propithecus coquereli | reverse complement strand
GTTTTAATGTAATGCAACATGGTGTCTTGGGTTTTTCCCCCCTTA
Organism: Propithecus coquereli; assembly: GCF_000956105.1. Lineage (NCBI taxonomy): Eukaryota > Metazoa > Chordata > Mammalia > Primates > Indriidae > Propithecus > Propithecus coquereli. The sequence continues at coordinate 1,025,023 of NW_012143856.1, read as the reverse complement.
ATTCTTTGAAAGCAAGCCATACAATCAGTCCATTTTGAGAAATGGTGTAATGAGTCCCACTTATGAAGCTGATTTTTTTGGAAGAGTTTCTCAGTGACCTAAGAGCCCCTTGTACGTCCCCCTGTATGCCACAGACACACAATGAATGCTTGATGGTCTGAGGAGAGCCCTCAGCTCTTGCCCTCATTCTGCCACCAGCTCGTGGTGCAACTGTGAGCTTGTCCCTGGCTTATCTGACCAAGCTGGTGCTTGGTTTTAAGGATCTCTTTGGCTCCCTCCATCTCTAAAATTTGAGCCTACAAACCCCACAGCTTTCTGCCATTTGTTTACTTTTCTGCCTCATTGTGTCACCTGGCTTGACCCATAAAATTGGATTTTTTTCAACTTCTTAGACATCAGCAACAAAAATGCCATCTTTTAGTTCATTCGATCAGTTTTCTGGAAACATGAACTCACCTTTCCCGTTGGAAGTTGTAAAAGTTTTTTTTTTTTTCCTTGAAAGAGAAAGCACTTAACCCGGACCTTTGGACATATAGAGCTAATATATCCCTCTGACAAAGGCTGCTGGACAGAAGGCTGAAGAACAGACGTTAATGGTCCCCTCCCTGTCTCTCCTACCTGTCTCTGATCCTGAGGCCCTTAGTTCTCCTAACTGGTGTGAAATCTGCCCTGCAGTGTGGCAGACCTGGGAGCCGACCTGCAGCCTTGCTTGCCCTTGCTCTGTGGCTCGGGCAGTGGGAAGAACTCACCTGCGGGGAGCACGAGCCGTAGCACAGCACCCCAGGACAGTCCTCGTGCTTAATGAATGGCTGACATTGTTTGAGCAACCTTAATGTAGTCCAGGTTATTAGCCTTCTTAGTTTCTCTGGGTGGGACCTGCAGACCTGGAGGAAAAACAAATTGAGAGAGAAAGCACTTCCTCAATGGAATGGAGACTGCCAGCCTCTGAAATGGTCACCTAGCCGCAGCTAGAGGCCTAAATCGGCCTTAGATGTTCCCAAAGAAATGGCCCATTTAAGAAAATTCCTCTCTAATGTGTGATTAATTCAGGCTACAGTGTGCTGGGTGGCAGATTGGAAAAGGGGAATGTAATCTTATAATAACTTTTTGGTTGATGGGCTGTGGGTGAACTCAGGTTTGATTTGAAGCAAAAAACCATGTCATGAAGAAAAATGTTTATGGTTGCCGTTTGGTTTAACGAGCCCTGGGGCTCCCATCTTTATTATGAAATATAGTCTTAGAACAAAAATATTTAGCTGCGCTTCTGTAAATTAAAATCTAGTTTCTCCTTAGGCTTATGATTTGAAGTTAAGTTTCTGACTGAAGTGAGATAATTAAAAGGAAAACAGAAGCAAGAGGATGACAGATGGGACCTGCAGCCTTGGCATACGGAACAGCTCTGGCCGTTTCTCTTCTGCGCAGTGGCGACTGTAGATTCATCATCAGGACAGCAAACATATTCGAGGGGAGGAAAAGAAAGAGAAGTTACCTATAAGCCTTGTGACAGCCTCTGTCACAGAGAAGCAAATGATATTCTTATAGGGACATTCCATTTAAAGAATTGCTTTTTATTGTCCTTTGAGTTGGTTTATGTGCATTTAATAAGCAACACTGAGTTCAAAGATAGCTCTGCCCTTACGGCACTTCCAATGGGAAGTGATATTCTTGGCACCTCGGGTGCAAGGGGCTGAGATGGTAATTACATCATGGGTTCCTGTCAGAAGGGGGGGGC
>NW_012143856.1:1020576-1023241 GCF_000956105.1 Propithecus coquereli | reverse complement strand
CCTTTCTCCAAGTGTGGTAATTTGAATATGTAAATCCACCCTTTCAGTCGGGCTCACTTGAGGAGGGTGAGGAATTTATAAGGAAATGATCCCACAGCCCACAAGAGTTAACTCTTGGTTTACTAGGGAGGCTTAATTTAATGATATTCACATTCTCTGAACTTGGGAGACAACTACACCTCAACTTTCAAATAGTCACATTTAAAAAGCAGCAAATAAAATTTCTCAAAAGCTAAGAAAGCACATAAGGCTGCAGACTATTTTTAATTGTATGAATCAAAAAACATGTCAGTTATTGTCATTGTTTTGTTTTGCTTTGCCAATTAAATGCTTCACTCGCCCAGTAAGAAATAATCATATTCTCTATTATTTTACTGGTTTCTGGAGACAGCCTTGGTAATCTGTTGGGTGTGGCTGGGGTGTGTGTGTGTGTGTGTGTGTGTGTTTATATGCATGCTTTCATGGGCGAGTGCCTAAGTGTGTGTCATGATTCCTCAACATGGGATTGGGACACATGAACTGCAAAAGAATTTTGTCTGATTTGTGAATTTATTTATGAATGAACAGCTTATGAAGATGTTTATCATATTCATTTCATATCTGAAACAATAAGTAAACATCTCACCTTTTCCAACAAGGATGAAATCAGGGGTTGGTACTGAATAAGGGTCTCTAATACACATAAAAATTAACACACGGTTTGTGGATGAGCATCACTCCTGACCTTTGAGACATTTGAGAGGGTTTTACTGTATGTAATAGTCACACATATAAGTGTTAGTAGAAAGGTAGTATTCTAGCAATCGGCTGTGTTTCTTCTTTCTGCCTTTGACTTCATGCTGTAGCAGTATCAGACTATTTATAGCTTTCTCTAGCTTTGTGAACAGCAGAGTGGAGAAGTGGAAAATGTAGGCTTTGAAGACCTTGTTCCTGATTTGACCTGAACCTTGCTGCTTATTAGCTATAGGATCTTAGGTAGATTAGTCTCTCTAAAGTTCACATTTCTCCTCAGTAAAATTGGGATAAATCTGTTGTGAAGATTAAATGAAACAGTGCACCCAAAGTGCCTGGGACACGGAATCACTTAATGTAGGTTGGCTATTGTGATTATCATTGTCATCACCACATTATACCGTTTTATACTTACGTACCTTTGCATCTGTTTTCTCTGCATCTATCTTTTCCCACTTGATCATCTTCTTTCTTTCTTTATTCTTTTTTTTTTTTTCCAGTCAGGGTCTTGCTCTGTCACCCAGGCTGGAGTGTGATCATAGCTCACTGCAACCTCAAACTCCTGGGTTTAAGCAATCCTCCTGCTTCAGCCTTTTGAGTAGCTGGGAGTAAAGGTGCGTGCCACCATGCCTGGCTGAAAAAATTATTTTTTGTAGAGATGGAGTCTCACTATGTTGCCCAGGCTGGTCTCGTACTCCTGACTCCAAGTGATCCTCCCGCCTCGGCCTCCTAAAGTACTGGGATTACCCAGCCTGGCCCCTACTTGATCTTCTTTCTAGAAAACTCCTTTTTATTTTTTTAAAGAATGTCACTTCCTCCAGGAAGCCTATCCTCCTGTCCAATCCAGACACAATTACTTGTTTCTCGTTAGTGCTCCTTCCTCACCGTTTGATTCTTCTGCGGCATTACATTCCCTGACATGGTGGTTGTTTCTGGGGCTGGTCTCCTCATGCAGACTGTGGTTATGAGGAGCTGTCCTTTGCTATTCACCACTGTATACCCAGCGCCCAGCTCAGTACCTGGCGACAGAGGGTGCGCCATGGATGACTACTTAATTGAATCCTAGCAGACACAGACTGTGCTGCATCTGGCATAAAAGGGCCCAAGGATTGTGACTCTGAGAATTGGGGATGTTTAACAATAAACATGCCCTTCTCTCCACCTGCGGTATTAAGTTGAGATCCTTTGTTATACTTAAAAAACAAAACAAAATCCAATCTGAAATTGTGATTAAGGGAATTTTAGTGTGACATTGTAGACAATGGAGCTTAAAAGAAAATGACCTGCGTAAGAAAATGACTAGGTCCTTTATGATAACTGAACAGGCTCTCAGCGAACTTCATTGATGTGGCTTTGCAAGTCACAGTTTCAAATGTTTGCCCTGGGCCTCCCTGCGCCGGCTGCTGGCCTTCCTGCTGCTGATATGCCCACATTTTATGTAACTGTCACATAGTTTTGATTTACACTTATGATTTCAGTATTCCCAGAAAGCTCTAGAACAAAGCCTTTATGAATACAGAGGGTGTCCTCTAATCCCTTACCAGCAAATGGATGGAATAGATACATGATAGGGATGGAGTTCAAGTATTAAAATGATGCTCTAATTTGAAATGATATAAAACTGTCCAAAAAACCTCTTTTGTCTTAATCATATTATATTGAACATATTTATATTTGAGCTAGCTTTCTGTTCTTTGATTATATGATTTTGAATGAGAAAAAAATGAAAAAATAACTTTAAATAATTGACCAGTATCTCTCAAACTGGTCTGGGGCTATAGTCTTGGGACTACATGTATGTTCTGTGAGAATCTTAAAAGTTAGGGCTTTTGTTTTGATAATCGTCTGCAAATTAATCTAAGCACCTTCTGGACCATCCTGTAACTGCACACTGGGCTTGCATTCTGCTCATGTTGGTGCCAAATGATCCCAA
>NW_012143856.1:1004457-1009656 GCF_000956105.1 Propithecus coquereli | reverse complement strand
AATGTTCTCTGGTTCCAGATGTTCAACATTTCAAAGCCAAGGCCTTAGAACAATTGGTGTGGAGTAGAAGGCTGCTCAAAGTGGACATGATTTCTTGTAACTGGTAGAGGACATTTTGGCTGGGTGCTGGGGATCCTTTCTGTAGGGCATGCATTGCCCTCTTTAGTCCTGTAAAACCAATCACTTTTCCCCAGCCCCTGAACACTGTGAAGACTGCCAAAGCTTAAAACCAAAGATGGTAAGTCTTGGTTTAAATCATCCATAGATCATGAACGTGATATCATGTCCATGTCTTCTTTAGGATTAAAAATTATATAAATTTCCTACCTTTTCACACAAGATTTGATGGAGTTTACTACAGAAGACACATCCCATGAACTAGTAAAATTTTATGCAGAGAGAGATTTGGAAAATGAAAACCAACAAAAAAGAGACTAGAGATATGTCAAATGTAAGGATCTTTAGAATGTTGCCAACATTGCTTTGTTCCATAGATTCTATAGAGCGTGATTTTTTTTAAAAAAATAAGCAAATCCACTTTTTAATCGAAGTCTTATGCAAAATCTCAGTATTGAGCCTCTTCTCCTTTCCCATATAGCCCCAGTCCTTAGGGGATAGGGAAGAGAGGAATGGGGCTTCGGGCTTCCCCACCCTCATGCACCAGAAAAGCATTGCCCTCGCCTGTTTTCTGTATGGAAGTTCTCATTTGGAGAATGAGTTCTGTGGCTTAAAAATATTTATACATACAATGGTATCCATGATTTTTTAGCCCATTAGTAAAAAAATGTTTTTGTGCATATCTTTACATAAGTATATTTGTTTGTTATACACATGTAGCACTTTATTAATATATTACATGGTCAAAAATTATTTAAATTAATTAAGAATGTGGTTAGGTAGAAGTTCTAGTATTTTCTTCTGGACCCCAGTAGATCATCCTGTGTACCCCCTAGAGTGCTTGCCCTCCACTTTGGAGACCATTTCCAGAGTTAGATTCATAGTAGGCTGGCTACTATAATATTAATAGCAATTTCAAAATGGTGGTGGTTTAACATAATATTCATTTCTTCTTGTGTGTGTCCCTATCCAGTTCCAGCTCTGGGCTGGAACAGAGTACAGTACAGGGCTCTGTTCCATGGTTTAGGGACCTAGGCTTCTTCTTTTGTGTGACTATGTCCTTTTTCATGAGCTTATCCTCCTACACATTCACCTGGAGGATGGGGGAAAAACTAGTATTGTGAATCTGGGGGTAGGATTTTATGTACCAGACCTGCAAATAGCATACATCACTTTCTTCTTTATTTCATTGGCTAGAACCCAGCCACATGCCATATCTGGGAAAAGCTGTGAGCCCAGGAGTTGAGGAAAACAGGGCTTGGTGAACATATAGCATCGTTTCTGCCACAAGAATGAATGCTACACTGAAGGAGAGATTCTCTTCTGTCCAATATCCCTGGACCTGAAGTTTAACCTTAAGTTTGTTGAATGTGGCATTTAGAGAGGCAGGTATGTGACTGTTTTCAGTTAGGGATTATGTTCTAGTGATTATAACAAAAATTCGTCTGGAGTGGCTAACTGTAAAGGGCTTTATTTTTCTTATGTCATAGGAGTGTGGGGGTAGGCAGTCTAGAGCTGTCATTGCTGCTTGAGGAATCAAGCATCCAAGCTTATTCTAGCTCTGTTTTCATTGTTCTTACCTCTGGCTTTTATATTCATTGTCTCCAGATGGCTGTTCTTTCTCCAGACATCTTTTCTTTCAAACAAGATGAAGCATGAAGCACGAAGAGTAAAAACCAAAATTCAAATGTCAGTTGAGTCTGTTCCATTTAACAAGTAGCTCAGAAGCCCTTTCTGGTAGACCTTCACTCCAATCTCCTCGGCCATAACTGTGTCCCGAGACCAACATGCCCAGCCATTGCTGCAAGGGAGTCTCTGATTGTTTAGATCTGAGCATCTTGCCAATCTGAACAAATTAGGGGTTCTATTACTTAGAAAGAAGGGGAAAATTACTGTCTGTAGTCATTTGATAATTCAAAAATCTCAGTCTTTGCATAAGTCCTGCCTGCTGAAAGGAGGTTGGCATGCATGCTTTTTCAATTTTTTGTCTGGGCACAAGTTGGCTGTTGGAATCTCTTATAACTGGTATGATAAGTCATTTTTGGGGGGTTGGAATTAATTAAATGTGTATTTCCTCTTAGTTAACTATTGTAGAAGAACTCTGAAGCACACTTTCTAAGTAAACATCAGTGCTAGCATTTAAAGCTCAGTCTTGTATTGGTTACCAGACACTCCTGGAGTAACAGATGTTTGATAGAGAGCAGAAGGGATATACTGGCTCTCCATATTCTAGATTTCCTTATATTGAACACTGTAACAACCTGGTTCTTCAGGAAGAATGTACTTGGCATTAGCTTATTCTCTGCAAATACATGTTCTTGTTATACATTTAGATTGTATCCTAGTCAGCTCAAGCTGCTATAACCAAGTACCATAGACTGGGTGCTTATAAACAACAGAAATTTATTTCTCCCAGTTTTGGAGGCTAGAAGTCTGAGATCATGGTGCCAGCATGGCTGGGTTCTGGTGAGGCCCTTTTTCTGGATTGCAGACAGCTGCCTTTCAACTTCTTGTTGTATCTTCATGTTGTGGAAAGAGGGATAGAGAATGCTCTGGGGTACCTTTTACAAGGTCAAATCCCTTTCATGAGGGCTCCACCCTCATGACGTAATTACCTTCCAAAGGCCCCACCTCCTATTACCATCCCAATGGAGGTTAGTATTTCAATATATGAATTTGAGGGGGCTGGACAAAAACATTCAGTTTATAGCAAATTATATGCAGGGCTTATAATAAAATAAAGAAATTTGTGCAACAGTCAACATTGCTAGTTGGAGGCATTGTTTGATATAAGACTTTGGTGACAAGTGAAAGTGTGTCACTTTTAGAGAACTGAGAATGAACTCCTTAGAAGTCTATGAGAGATATATGACCCTCCTCTCATTTTTTTCTTTGCCTTGGCTGCTAGGAAACTCAGAGTCAATGTAGTGTTCACGTGAATGATATTTTATTTCAGAATCCTGCTAAAATTATTTCCTTCTTTTCTCTAAAAAGGTTTCTATCTTTTTCTTAACTTCACTTTTAACTGTCTTCTGTTTTACATGATTTCCATCATAAGCTGCTTTTTGAAATACAGATGTAGCAGAAATGATAAGTGAATAAAGTAAAAACAAAGGAGAAAAATCCAGATTATTTATTAATGTCTTATTCTACCAAAGCCATTTCCTTTGGGAGGGACTAATTTAGGCTGTCAGATTTGTCTTAAAGTCTTTGGGTGGCAGAATGACGCTTTCAATTTAGAAGTAAATAAATAAGCTACATTCTTCAATCTGTTCATTTTTCTGCATTTTAACTAGAGTTTAAATCTTGAGAGGGGTTGGCATGAATGGGTAATTACTACCGAGATGAATGGTGATGATGTTTATTATTATGATGGTTTTTCTTTTATTTGAACTTTCAGAGAGAAGCAGCATTTATCTCAGTCAGTCATTGAATTTGGAAAGGTAGGAGCACTAGATTTTCCTCTTCTTTCAAAATAGCGTATTTTAAATTTGACAGGCAGTAAATACGTTATGCTCAAGGTAACACAACGATGGTGTTAATGGGAATGTAATCAAAATAAAATAAGCACTAGGTTGAACATCTTTGTATTTCAGTAAAATTTTTCTTCTGCTCAATGGCTGCATATTTCACTTGACATCCAAAATACTGATGGCCCACATCTCTGTCCAAAATAGCCACCTAAAGTCAATTCTGCCCTTAGCCCTGGTTGGTGGGGTCTCTTCTCCATCCCCTATTCTAGAGATCCCCATCCTGATCCCACTCTAGTAATGGCCCTCCCCATAGGAGAAGAGTTCACACTGCCCACCTGAAATACATATCCCCTTATGGACATCAATAGACAGTGGCTTCTAGGATCTGTGTGGGGTGGCCAAGGCATAGCTGCTTTTCCTAAATTTGGTGATGGTGGATGGTTTGGAGCTTGATTAGATACACTGGGGTGTCCATAGACTTGCAGTTGAGGCCCATCATGGCAGAGGATGGGTCTGGAATGGGAACAGAAGGGACAGGAAAACCAAGGCTGGGGACCAGGAGCTAGAGGCAGGCTCTCCCCATACCTCCACATTCAAGTACCAAGCTCCAGCAAGTCTTAGAATTCTGCATCTCAACCATCTAGACTCAAGTTCTTAAAGAACCTAACAGGGTAACCCTGACAGAAGTGAGAAACTGGGGCCTCCCTGAAGGTAGGAGTTGCCTGTCTTTGACTTGGTAGGGTGACGAAAAGCTTCACAACATAGAGATTTAGGAACTTTATGTAGGTTCTTGCCCTGGGCCATGAGAACATTAGGGATAGGCCTGCTTGACTGTTATTTTCCTTCCTAGGTTCTACTATATAAAGTCCAGACCCTCTCACTGATTTTCAGGGTCTTTTACCACCTGGCCCAAATCTCTTTTTACCCTCTTGCACCATCCTTTTATGTACCCTGTGTCTCATACCTGTCTTGTTTCAGTGTCCCACTTTCCCTAAATATCACCCCCTGCCATCTAATTCCCCAAGACAGAAAAGCAGAGTCATCCTTCATAGCTCCAGCTCCCTCTCCTCTCATTTCCAGTCTGCTGCTAGGAGCCCTGGAGTCCTTCCATTTCGCATTTCTTCCTGGCCACCTGTCTGGTGCAGATTATTGTCAGCTCCACGTGGATTGCTGCAGCAGCTTTTGGTTTTCCACATCTACTCTGACCTCATCCAATGCACATTCACTTCGTGGCCAGAGTTATCTCTTTAAAACTGATATTTAATCAAGTCACTCATTGCTTGGCTACTATGAATAAAGACCAAAAATGTGGCCCACAGCCTCCCTCCCCATGGTCTGGCCCCTTCACCCCTTCCCAGCCTTCCATCATAGCACTCTCCTCCTCACCCTGCACCCTGTTGTGCTGCCTTTCTCACAGTTGTTTCCACAGCCATGTGTCCCCCAGGGCCCATCCTTCTGCCATCAGCTCAACTAGCATATCTTCAGGGAAGAAAGAAGCAGATTCCCCTGAAACATGCCCTCATAGCACCCTGGGACTTTTCATCATTGCTCTTCTCACTGTTTGGATGAATATGCTCATTTTGTGTGATTATTTCTTTTTTTTTTTTTT
>NW_012143856.1:1002239-1004407 GCF_000956105.1 Propithecus coquereli | reverse complement strand
CCTTTTGTTAGTTTTATAATAGCAACAATCATGAAATGGAATTTAAAAGTACCAAAATCAAATGACGTAAGTGTGGGTTTGAAAGAGGAAAACAGGCAAGTGATAAAGCTTGTTAGAGGGAGGAAAGAAGAATGCTTTCAAGGCTTTCTGCAGAAAAGTAGGAGGATATCCTGGGTGCAATGGAGAGTAGAATCAGCTGGTTGATGGCCTTAAAGAACTTTCCCGTGATCCAGAAGGAACCAGGAATCTAACAAAGGCTTTCTGATCTCTTCCAAAGCCTCTATCTCCACACGACTACTCAAATAATGACAGCCATAACCATGACCTCAAACAACATTTATGAATGCTTACTACCTTGCAGATACTGTTCTAAACACCTTACATGTATTAACTCACAGTGTCCAAAAACCAAAAGAGGTAAAAGTTATCATCTGTCCTATTTCATAGTTGGAGAAATAAGTGTCAGAGATGTGAAGTGACTTGCTCAAGATCACACAGCTAGTGAGTAGGCAGATCCAGGATTTGGATCCACCCAGTTTCCTCCCAAGCCTGGGTTTTTAATAGCTAACTGTGTTGCTCTTACCCTAACACTGGCTTTTGTGTTGGTCTATGAATATAAACCATACGCACACTGACCGGCATTTCCACTGTCCTGAACTTAGGTAACCCTGGCATCTTCATGGAAGTGACATCTCTGGCACCTTTTTCTTATATTGCAAACTTCTTGAAAACAGAATCTGTGCCTAATCTATAGCACCCACGGAGTTTTCAGAACTCTTGATAAAATTATCACGATCAGGAAAAAGCAACCAGACAGCAGCCTTTCTTCTTACTAACCACTCTAGGACATGTTCTTAGAACAGAGTTTAAACTTGAGGAGGAGTGATGATTTGCAGAAACTTCCCAGGATATCAGAGACTTGGTGGCTGTATTTATGTATGCTTTATATAAAAGCAGATCACAACTCCAAAAATTGAATCTTGGAGATCTCCATTTCAGATATATACAAGGGCTTTCCATGGGAGCCCAGTCCTGTTTGGGCCTGGCTAAGCTCTTGCTTACTGCTGTGGCAGAAGATTGGCCACCCTACTCGAATGTTCTCTGGTTCCAGATGTTCAACATTTCAAAGCCAAGGCCTTAGAACAATTGGTGTGGAGTAGAAGGCTGCTCAAAGTGGACATGATTTCTTGTAACTGGTAGAGGACATTTTGGCTGGGTGCTGGGGATCCTTTCTGTAGGGCATGCATTGCCCTCTTTAGTCCTGTAAAACCAATCACTTTTCCCCAGCCCCTGAACACTGTGAAGACTGCCAAAGCTTAAAACCAAAGATGGTAAGTCTTGGTTTAAATCATCCATAGATCATGAACGTGATATCATGTCCATGTCTTCTTTAGGATTAAAAATTATATAAATTTCCTACCTTTTCACACAAGATTTGATGGAGTTTACTACAGAAGACACATCCCATGAACTAGTAAAATTTTATGCAGAGAGAGATTTGGAAAATGAAAACCAACAAAAAAGAGACTAGAGATATGTCAAATGTAAGGATCTTTAGAATGTTGCCAACATTGCTTTGTTCCATAGATTCTATAGAGCGTGATTTTTTTTAAAAAAATAAGCAAATCCACTTTTTAATCGAAGTCTTATGCAAAATCTCAGTATTGAGCCTCTTCTCCTTTCCCATATAGCCCCAGTCCTTAGGGGATAGGGAAGAGAGGAATGGGGCTTCGGGCTTCCCCACCCTCATGCACCAGAAAAGCATTGCCCTCGCCTGTTTTCTGTATGGAAGTTCTCATTTGGAGAATGAGTTCTGTGGCTTAAAAATATTTATACATACAATGGTATCCATGATTTTTTAGCCCATTAGTAAAAAAATGTTTTTGTGCATATCTTTACATAAGTATATTTGTTTGTTATACACATGTAGCACTTTATTAATATATTACATGGTCAAAAATTATTTAAATTAATTAAGAATGTGGTTAGGTAGAAGTTCTAGTATTTTCTTCTGGACCCCAGTAGATCATCCTGTGTACCCCCTAGAGTGCTTGCCCTCCACTTTGGAGACCATTTCCAGAGTTAGATTCATAGTAGGCTGGCTACTATAATATTAATAGCAATTTCAAAATGGTGGTGGTTTAACATAATATTCATTTCTTCTTGTG
>NW_012143856.1:982113-990249 GCF_000956105.1 Propithecus coquereli | reverse complement strand
TTGGCCTCCCAGAGTGCTAGGATTACAGGCGTGAGCCACCGCACCCGGCCTGATTTCTTCTTTAGTATCTCCCAATCCTGCTAGACTGTGCTATGTTCTATAAGGTCAGGGGCTGTATTTATTTTTGCTCACCACTGCAACACCACTTAGCTCTGTGCCTGGCACAGAGCAGATGCTCAAAACATGTTTGTGAAATGGATGAATGAATAAATGTATAAATGACTATCTCAATGTGCTTTTCCACAAAGAAGATAGTATAAAAGGAAAATAACGATGAGTCATTATAATAACACTTACTGTTTATTCTGTGCCAGGCACTATGCTAAATGCTTTACGCTGATTAACTCAATAAGCACAACATACCCATAAAGTACCTTCTAGTCTTATCATCTTCGACTTTACAAATGAAGAAACCAAGGCACAAAAAGGGGTACCCACTCCTTTAGTGAGGGCTGCACGTAGTGACTTCTTTCCAAATATTATAGCATGGAGAGGGGGACAAAAAAGGAACTTTAAAGTGGAGAAGCCTGACAAACAGTACCTCAGCCAGGTGATCAAGGTCAACATCAACCGTGGTAAGTCGTGTGGACAGTGTGTACCCTTGGTATGATGTGACGAAAATGCCACTTTACCTCTGGGGTCTTCCTCCCCAAAACACTACTCTAATCATGAGAAAAACATCAAGAAATTCCAACTGAGAGACATTTTACAAAATACCTGGCCAGTACTTCTCAACACTGTAAAGGTCATCTAAAACAAGGTAAGTCTGAGAGACTATCACAGCCAAGAGGAGCCTGAGGAGACGTGATGATTTTCTGTAATGTGGCACCCTGGATGGGATCCTACAGCAGAAAAAGGGCATCAGGTAAAAACTAAGGAAATCTGAATAAAGTATGGACTTTTGTTAATAAGAATATATTAATATTGGTTTATTAATTGCAACAAATGAACTGACTAACGTAAGTTGCTATTAAGAGGGGAAACGATGTGGGGTATATGGGAATGTTCTGTACTATCTTTGCATTTTTTCCTATAGACCTAAAACTGTTCTAAAAATTAAAGTTAATTTTTTTAAAAAACACAAGATCACAGATTGGGCAATGGACATAGCCAAGAGTCAGTGCCCTGTCATCTGACCAGATTCCTTGCTCTTAACCTCTGAGGTTTTCCTTAATGCTGTCCTTGGAAGATATGATGACATTCCAAATTCCAAGATTCAAATTTGGCCCAGTCAACCCAAATCTGGACCCAATTCATAGCAGCCTCGACCCCTGCAGGGGACCAACCTGGGGCACCTCCGCTAGGAGCAGAGCCACAGGTGTGCTGTAGGAGCCGTATTCTAACTAGGTTGGAACAGGGTGTAGGCAGTGACTAACGGGGGTGGAGACTCTTCCACACTCAGATATGGGCTAGACTGAGGCTGCAAGTACAGCAACTTCCCCAATAATTTATGCAGAGAGCAGGGATGAGCTCACTGCTGGCATCTGGATGGCTTTTTTCTCAAACTCCTTCTGTTGAAATCCCATGTATGAGCTCTAATACCCCTATCATATATGAAGCCTTCTCTCATCCTCCCAGAAAAGGAGAATTCTGGCAGTGTGTAGCCAGCAGGGGAAGAACATGGGCTTTAGAATGTATGGGTGGTCCTCCTGCCTCTCTCAGTCCTGGGCATGTGACCCTGGCCAAGTATTCAACCTGTTATAGCCTCAGTTCGCTCATCACCTCTTAGGGTTGTGAGGAATGACAGAGAAAGGTGAATATTCAAGTACCCGGGGCATCACGCAATAAATGCTCAGAGTTAGTTCTGCTTATCTCCTTCCCAATTTCCTCTCTATGGAGTCAGCACATTTCTCATGCCATTATTAAGTACGAGCTTCAATATCGCCTATTAGTTGTAAACAAGACTGTATCACCACAAGACCACAAACTTCTTGAAGGAAAAGACTACATTTAATTCATCTTTATATTTCCAGTGCCTGAAACAGAACAGGGTAGGTTCTGAATAAATCATCAATTTAACTGAACTGAATTAAACTGAACTGAAAAAGCTGGGTGCTTTCCAAATGATGCTGCTTCTTAGGAAATTTAACAGAAGTGGATAAGAGCACATCTGATGACATCTGGGAGCATCCTAGGCTTTCTGTCAACCTAGGGAGAGGTGATCATTCTGGAAACACACTGACGTTTGTTTTCATTTGTTGATAAAGGACTTTGATCATCATCTGTTGATACAATAATTCCAAGTTAAATGAAGTCAACTCACCAGTATTGCAATGCACCTGTCTTCAGCCTGGGCTGATCCTACTTGAAGGGCAGAAAACTAGGCCAAGCCAAACACTGGTGACCAACATACGGAGGTCAGCCAGTGGTTGACGTCCCCTAGCTGGAAGCTGGAAGTGGTTGACTTGGCCACTAGCCACACTGGACGCTGGTGCTATTTGGGGCTCCTGTGTGGCACAGACTAGCGGGCACAGAGGTGAGATGAATGGGCATGAGGCTGACATGTTTCTATTAATTTAGCAGTAAGGAATTCCATATAGCTAACAAGCACATGTTGAATGTCTGTTGTTGGCAGAACATCGTCGTAGCCAAGTAGATGTAATATCATTCAAGCCAGGGTTCATCTTGAGCCCATCACTTCATTTATCCAGAAAGTGGACAAAGTTTCCACCAGGCAGAGGGAGTTCGTGGGTTATGGCAAGGGCGCAGGCTTTGGCATTCTGGCTCCACTGACAGGCTGTGGGAACTTGGGCCAGGTATCTAATTTCTCTGTCTCCCAATTTCTGCCTGTGTATACTGTGCTGATTCTTACTTGCAGTGAGCACTCCTGAAATGCTTTTAAAGGCTGCTAGCACGACGCCACGTACAAAACAAGAGTTCAGGAAAGTGTAGTTGTTTTTGATCTTGATAGTACTTTTTTTTTTCAGCTATAAAGCAATCTGTATTTCAAGATTGAACTTCCCAGTTGTATGTTATTCTCAAGGTGAACATCAATTTCACATGACAAATGTTTATTAAAGCTCTAAAAATGGAAAGACTGATTGTTCCCGGGCACAGAAGGCATAGCATATTTAGTCTTTAGTCCTGTTAGTAGAGAAGAGGGTGGCAATTAGGGAATTTTATCAAATCTATTATCAGTAATTACAAAATATAGCTTGAACTATTATAATCAAAACTCTAAAGGAAAGTCATGTTATTGATAGTATGCTTATTAACTCGGTGGGAGTGACACTTAATTAAAAACCAGTGGGGAGCTGCCTTTGGGTCTTTGTACAATGTGTACCAAGGATTTTGCTGCAATACAGAAGTGTAATAAATGCTTCTCATTTAATCTGGGAGTTCTGTAACTCCATAGTGCTTATTTATGTGATAAATGATTATCATTGATCTCTCATAAGTTATTACTGCTGACTATTTAAAAAGAGACCTTGGTCATTTTATTATAGAGTGTTTGAAAGGCTATGGGGAGATATATCTGAAGTCATCCCTCCCTGGTTACCATCTTCATAAAATTGTAGAGCAACTCAGAATTTTGTTTTCGTCTTAGTTTGGCTGAATAAACCAGTCTAGTGGGATGGTTCTGTTTTATTATCAGGCAAAGATACATGTTAAAGTTTTTAAAGTTCATGGGACAATGAGCTGGGATTACCAGATAATACATTCATAAGAGAAATTTGGGAGGCTGTGAATTTGAAGTACATTCTAGGAATAAAAATTAATAATAACTAAGATTAGAATTGGTTGTGGATATATATGAGCCAGAGGAATGGATAGAAATCCAGACATTAAGAATTCATTTCTGACTGGCTATGTCATTTCACCTAGTGCAGACAAGAATATTCTCATCCATTTGATAATGGAATAAAAGTTAGAGACGTGTTTTTTTTCCTCTCTCATTATCTGAGAACACACAAGCAAAGTTCACAAATATTTTTCTAGTAACATATGTTGGAATCCTCTTCTCAAGTCTCCTCTGTGAATCCCACACTTCTGTAGTGTTGTTGCACACATGCTCATTCCCAGACCGACCTCCCCTCCAAGTCCTGTCGTTCCTGAACTGCAGCAGGAGAGGCCTGCCACTGCCAGCCACCCTCGTCTTCCAGTTCACGAACGTTCTGATCCCTCTTGCTCATGTGGCCAGATCCCCAGATATCTGCTCCAAACACATCACTCCCCTTCCCTCTCCCAAAACATAGAACTCCTTTTCTTCCCATGATGCTTTAAGAGCAAACTTCTTCCCCTGCACAATGCAGTCTGAATCATCTTTTTCTACCTATCTCTCCCACTATTCTTACATACTCCCCCATGCTTTATCCAAACGGGTGGTCCCTTGTTTTCTGAACACACCAGCCCTTTGCTTTCCTGCCTCTATACCTTTGCTCATCCTGTTTCTTGAGCCTAGAACACTGCCTCTTTCTTATCCTCATCTCTGTCTGCTGAAATCCTATCCATTGCTAAAAACAACCACACCGACTCAACACATGTCCAATAACAACAACACATTTTTTAACTTTAATGAAAAAATATTATAAGAACATTACTAACAATTTGGAAGACAGAGGAGAAAAAAATCATAACATGTCTCTGATGTAATTACTAACATTTCAATTTTGTAGATGAGGAAACAGAGGCCCTAAGAGATCAAATAACTTTCCTGGGGTCACACATCTTGTAACTACAGAAAGTTTGGATTATAACTAGTTTGTACCAAAATTGCTCATTTGTGAGATAAGACACAATTCTTGATTCTGTGTCTTGCCTTCACTTAAGAGTTTGGGAAGCCCAGGGCTAGTCTTGTAGAGCCAGCCATTTCTCCTTAAGTATCATTAGCAAATCCAATTGCACCTGAAAAGATGTTTTGTTATTTGTAACCTCACTGCCTTCTGAGGACGGTGGCATAGTTGACTAGAGGTAGGGTTCTTTGTTTGCTCAGCACCGTCATAAGCTGGGTAAGCATCTTTGGTGGTAGGAGCTGGAAAAGGCCAACTTTCTCTGCACAATAGAGGGGAAAGGCATATAAAGCTCCCAGAAGAAAATCCCAGGGGAGGAGAGGGAGGTAATGCAGTGTATGGAGGGGTGGGGTCTAAAAGAAAAACCTCATAATAAAGAACAGTTTTAGCATATAGAAACATTTTTAAAATTGTTTAATCTTGAGACGATTACAGATTCATACGCAATTGTAAGAAATAATACAGAGAGATCCCATACACACTTCACCCAGTTTCCCCCAGTGGTAACGTCTTTGGTAAATTTAGTTCAATATCACAGCCAGGAAATTGACATTGATATAATCCATTGACTCACATTTTACTAGTTTTACATGCAATCATGTGTGTGCATGTGTGTGCTCATGCCCATGTGTATTTAGCTCTATGCAATTTTATCACAAGTGTAGCTTGGCATGACCACCATCACAGGATCTCCAGTGTTGCACTTCTGTAGCCAAACCCAACCCTTTCTTCCCCCTCCCTAACCTCTGGGGCCTCTAATCTGTCTTCCAGCTCTATAATTGTATCATTTCAAGAATGTTATGTAAATGGGATTGTACCATAAACAGAAACTTTTAATAAGAATTTTTCAGTTATTGCTGGCAAGTTTGGTGATGTAAGCACCCCATCAGTCTTTCTAATGTCATCCTCAAAACAGTCTCTGCTGTTTGCTGTGTTGCTTTTATAACTTAGGCCACGCAGAGACAATGTGTGATAGAATGCAAGTTCCTGGGAATTGGCAGAAGTTTTAGGGAGAGGTTTAACTTTCAAAGACCACAGATTTGGTGGAACTGTGAACCCACAATACCTAGATCTCCAAGGGGCAAAAGAGGCACAGGTGACATTGCAATAGACAATATTTGACACAGAATAACTGGAGACATGAATGCATCCTGGCCACCCCACTTGCTATCTGTGTAAATTTAGTTTCCTCATCTGTAAAGTGGGGGTGTTAATGATATCAACAACCTCACGGGGTTGAAGCAAGGATGAAATAATTATGCACCTGTCTGTCACATAGATTTGTAAACATTGTAGCTTCTCAGGTATAGATTTATTTCACTAATATGTATAGAACATCTACCATATGCCAAGAAGTGTGAGAGTCAGATAAAAAGGTGAACAAGGGCAGATCAATCTCTAAGAAATATCTACTTTTAGTTAAGGGGGGTATGTTTGCAGATAACATATAAAAGCAAGAAGAGAGCATAGTCTAACCTGATTTACTTTTCTACAGAAATAGAGATTTTCCATTAGAGTCATGCTTCTGGTTAAGATCTTTTTTATAAATTAAAATTATTTCTCCTTTGTTACAATACAGCAATCCCTTCCATTTTGTTAAATAATAAAGACTGTAAGCCCACGCTCCTAAGCAGCTAGAGAAAAGGAAATGGTTTTGTATCACACCTTTAAGATCAAGTCTATAGCTTTACTGGGGGATATTTTTTAGAAGGTACCCTTTAAATTGCAACATTTAATGAGCTAGTTAATTCTAGTCTTTGTTCATAAATTCTTAGGGAAAAATAAAATTTAGACTAATGATGAAAGACATATGCTAACTTAATACAGATTATCATAATAAATACCTGTTAGTGCGTTTCTCGTTTTTAAATTTTGAATATCATCAAATCCGTGCTTGTGCTTAATGTTTCCTATTTTGCTAACTTATGTGCTAGGCAGGCTCCACCCCATATTGCCAGTTTCCTTCTGCCATTTAATCAAAGCCATTAATTATCACCTACCTCTTAGAAGAAAAGTGTTCATTGTGTCTTTGATCCTTAGTGCCTTCACTGTAAAATAGAAGTAAAATCAAACTTTCTTACCTTCAGGGTTATTCTATGGAGCAGATAGGGTAAAATATGTGAAAGAATTGGGAAATAACAAAGGGCTTGTGAATGTGAGGTATCATGGAAGTAGCATAGAGGAATGAGTACATACTTGGAGATAGAAGTCCTGGGTTCAAATCCTAGCTCAGCCACGTTGTGCTGGTTGTTTGACCTGGAACAAGTAGTTTCACTACTTGGAGACTCAGCTTCCTGATATGACAAACAGGAATGACATTACACATAGTCTCTCTCTTAAGGTTGTGTTCTGGTTTCTCTCCATCACCCCTCCCTCCCTGCACCAATCCCTTGCCTGCATCCTCCGTCCTCTGGGTGCCTGGTCCCTATGAATGCACCATGCATGCTCCCTGGCCAGTTGGCTGTCAGTGAGCTTGGCTGGCGGGAAGCACTGGCAGATCAGAAGGCAATGGGAAAGGGAAGCAGGGGACTTATTTGCTCTCTCCCCACTTCAGTGCCTAGCCTTGAATTCAGCTTCCAGGATAGCCCCTCCTCAGCAAATGCAATTCTCACTGGGCTCCATTACCACTACATTTTTCTGCGGCTTGGTAACAGCTATCTACTATTGCTCACCTCTGGGTATCTCATCATCCCTTCCTAGTTCCCTTAACCCTCTCTGCACTATTGCATTCCTTTCATTAAGATCTGTTCCTTAGAGCCAGCTGTGTTAATTGTTATTCCCACTGAGATCCCAACTGGCACAGGTGTGAAGGGATAAAATTTAAATATACATGAACATTGTTTAGCCTTGGATCTGGCACATAATAATAAACAGGGATTCTCAGGCTCTCATTTGTCTACCTGATTTTGCTTAATTTTTTTGCAGAGAATAACTTCTTTCTATTCTTTATGGCTTATATCAAATCCACTCATTTACAATAAGAACAATAAAATAGAGTGCACCTGATCCCCCACGCAGAGATTACGCTGCCAGGGATTCTCTTCTGCTAGCCCTTCCACCCGACCCATAGACCCTCACCCTCTCTGTTTGTAAACTACATATATTACTAAATACTGAAGATCATGTGCTAGTTAGCAGAGCTTCTTCTGGAATTTTTACAGCCTGTTTTTCAGTTGAGGTAGTCTTTTTGTTGTTTTTAAGATTTAGGCTTAGAATTGGCAGTTACCTTGGGGTCATCTCCTTCAGCTTCTCTTTTATACACAATCCAGCCCTGTCAAGCTCTAGGTAACTAAGAAATGTGATTTGGAGGAAATTTTTTCAAAAACTCATATCCTTTCCCCATGATATTTAGGCTTGGATTAAGATGCTGCCATTTGAAGACCTTTTCTATTTAGATTTTTTTTTT
>NW_012143856.1:980772-981703 GCF_000956105.1 Propithecus coquereli | reverse complement strand
GCTCACACTTACGTATATCCCACTATCAACAACAGACATTTATTGTCTCACAGTTATGGAGGCTGGAAGTCTGAAACCAAGGTATCAACAGGGCTATGCTCCCTCTAAAATCTGTAGGGGAGAATCTTTCCTTGCCTCTTCCTAGCCTCTGGCAGGTTGCTGGCAACCCTTGGTGGTCCTTGGCTTGCCACTGTAGAACTTCAATCTCTGCTCTGTCAAGTCATGACATTCTCTCCTCGTGTGTCTAAGGGGAATGTGGGAGAGAAGATCATACACAGACGTGACAGCATGATTCTTCTCCTCTTCTCATAAAAACACAAGTCATATTGGATTAGGGTCCACCATAATTCAGTATGACCTCGTTTTAACTTGATTCATCTTCAAAGACCCTATTTCCAAATAATTTTATGGGGGGGCACAATTTAACCCATAGCACTACCTCATAGATTTGATGAGAAGAAATAGTATGTGTGAAATTCATCCCCATAGCAAACACTTGATAAGTATTTGCCATTACCATCATCAAAACCATCCATTCAATCAACAAATATATAGTGAGTGCCCACAAAGTGCCAGATACTGTACCAGTTTTTAAAGATAAAATGATAGGACAGAGAGAGTCCCTGATCTCATTTTAGATTCTATTATACTTAAGAATGTAGACATCAATCAAATAACCATTCCACTACATGTGAAGATGTGATGCCTGGTGCACAGGAAAGAATAATGGGGGACTGTCAAGGAATAACCACAACCTCACAGAGGATGGCAAGGACTAACCCTACTATTACCCCACAGGTGCCAAAGTAGACTATGAGACTTAGTGGATCAGAGCAAGATGGCTTATTACTCATGGCACTTTAAATGACATGAGCACCAGTGGAGTTGTGCTTCCCTTGAGTCCCAGAGGGAGATGTGGTGGGCCCACCCA
>NW_012143856.1:976691-980722 GCF_000956105.1 Propithecus coquereli | reverse complement strand
ATCTCCTAAAAACAACATTATGTCAGCTTCATTAATTGTTGAATTTAGTATTTATAAAAATTTCATTGTCTTGGAAAACATTTGAAGGTGAGATGTTCTTTCACAAATTCCCAAGTATGCATGATAATTGCCAAGAAATCATTGGCATTCTAAATTAAATGAGTTTTTGAGCCAACTAATTTTCAAGGCAAAATGGTAAATAAAAAATTTTCATTTTAATTTCCCTACAGAGAAAATTATATTTAATGCGTGATGTGGGTGCATATGATATTATTTATGTGATGTGGTCTGAGGCCTTCAAGAGAAAAATACATGGGGCCTTTTGGGGGCTTAAACCTGTCCAGAGGATGACAGGGAAAAGTAGGGAAAGCATTTTGCAGTTTGCTAGAATGGGGTTCTGTACCAGTGCCCCAATACTGTTACACAAGTAACATTACAAGAGTAACATTAGTAGAGTGTAAGACAAGGATGACCATTTTTTCTGTTAATAGAGCGTATTAGTTATCTATTGCTCTGTAACAAATTACCACACACTTAGCAGCTTAAAACAACACATTTATTAACTCACACTTTTCTTGAGTCAATAATCAAGGCACTGCTTAAACGGATGCTCTGCTTAGGGTATCTCAGGCTGCAATCAAGGTGTCCACCCTGCTGTGTTCTCATCTGAAAGCTTGGCTGGAGAAAAATTCACTTCTGAACTTATCTGAGTTGTGGGCAGAATTCCTTTTCTTTTAGAGAGGATTGAGGGCCCAGCCTTTGCTAGTCCACAGCTAGAGGCTGTTCTTGGTTCTCAGAGGCTGCCTGCTGTTATTAGAGGCTGCCAGCAGCTCTGATTGGCTGCCTGTGGTTTTCAGAGGCTGCGCTTGGTTCTCAGAGGCTGCCTGCCATTCCCAAAGGCTGCCTTTGGTTTCTAGAGGCTGCCCTTGGTTCCTACATGCTGTCTTCGGTTGCTAGAGGCTGTGCTTGGTTCCTAGAGGCTGCACGTGGTTCTCAGAAGCTGCCTGCTATTACTAGAGGCTGCCCGCAGCTCTGACTGGCTGCCTGCTGTTCTCAAAGGCTGCCCTTGATTCCTAAGGTCTATGCTTGGTTCCTAGACACTTTGTTCTTGGTTTCTAGAGCCTGTGGTTGGTTCCTAGATGCCGCCCTTGTTTCTCTTGCCCTTGGTTCCTAGAGGCTGCCTGCAGTTCCATGTAATGCTGTCTTTCCCCATGTGGCTGCTTACATCATCAAGTAAGAAAGAAGAGTCTCTAGAGTAAGTCTGATACCAAATTGGAGTCTTATATCCCAAAGCATAATTATGGGAATAATATCCCATCACCTTTACTGCATTATTTAAGTTAGAAGCAACTCATAAGTTTCTTCCACTCTCAAAGGGAGATGATTACACAAAGATGTGAACACCAGGAGGAGGGATCACAAGGGAGATACCTAAGTCTGTGCAACATTCAGAGAATCTAAGCGTCTATTCATTTGCATGAATTGATTCAGCTTTTTTGATTAAGCATTTAGAACAGTTCTGCTTGTGGAGAGAGGGTCATGGAACAAACCCAAGAGTGATCAGAAACACACTTATACAAACAAGCTGATACATCTTCCTTTCAGTGGCCTTCTCTGTCCTTCTGGAACTCTCAGCAGATGGCTTGCTAGCACCTAGATGACTAGCATTTCTCCAAAAAGTGACATACCCAAACTTGCCTTTCTCAGTAGCCATCCATACAAAAGACCAGCACCCCTTCCACCAGCAAAAATTATCCATGTTGTGTTCCATTCCCTTGGATCCATATAAGCAACACAAATTTAGGAATTCAAGGTTGATAATGATCTTATTTGTTATCCAACATGAATTGCATTTCCATGTTAGTAGAGTGCAACACTATGTCAGCTCAGAGTTGTAAGAATTACAGGGATTTTAGTCACTGAGGCAAGTCCATTTGGGAAGATGTTTGGGCACATTATACTAAAAAGGCCAGACCTAGAAAATTACATATAGAACAGTTTGTGCTGGTGGGAGTAGGAACTCATGCTTTCTCCTAAATTTTTGTGCTTACCCTTTGGATCTGATATTTTTTGCAAGGCACACTTGGCAACTGCCTCTGCCTACCCATAACTCTGCTTTTCTTTCTGGATAAGGCTTTCCTGTGTCATCCATGCTCTTCTGGCATCTAATTTCAGCTCAAACCCGTTTTGACCCAGCCATCCCCTGTAGGCATTGAATGTTATAGTGACTTTACCTCAGACCAAGTATGAACCTCATGCAAGAAATATTGGACTGTGTGGTTCAAACAGTATTGCTAGTTGCCGTAACAAAATCTCAGGAGCTTAATACAATAAAGTTTATTTCTTGACAACATGACAAGATAATGCAGATGTTCCTAGGCAGCTGTCCCATAGATGCAGTGATGCTGGGACTCTAGCTCCTCCCATCGTGTGGTTCTTCCATCTTTAACACATGGCTTCCTCCCACACTGTGTTTATCTGTATTAAGCCATGGACAGTGAAAGACTATGGAAGATTGTTCATGGAAAGTTTTATGGGTTGAGCTTGGAATATAACACCCATCACTTCTCACTTTCACTGGCCATACCAAATGCAAGGGAGTCTGGGAAATGTAGTCTAACCATGTGGCCAGGAAGAAGGGGAAACTTAGAAAGTAGTTTCTGCGACGTGGAAACCTTTGGTAGCCATGAAGCTGTACTCACATGCATGTTGGGCAAACACAGTGGGAGGCACCTTTGAAGAAAAGGACAATAACTAATTATGTACTGGCTAAACATTTATGTAAAACTTAATATGCTCCAGATACTGCTCTAAGTGCTTTTTAAAAAACAACTCATTTAATTCTTATACAACCCAATAAAGCAGGTACTGTCATTATCCTCATTTACAAATGGAAAAACTAAGGCACAAAGTGGTTAAGTATTCATAGATTGCTCAAGATAACAGTTCCAATAAGTGCAGCAGTGAGAATTTGAGCCCAGGCATCCTGACTTCAGAGTCTGCGTGTTCACTACTATGCTACACTGACTCTTCATTAGTACTGTGACTCTTTCATCAGGTAAAATCTTTTTATTGGTAAGGAAATAATGTATCTTAGTACAGCACCTTGAGGAAAGACAGTACAATATGTATTTTAGAGATTATGCAGTGCAATCCACAGAAGTTGATGGACCTCCCCAAATCATACAACCAGAAGCAGTAATTTGCCATGCTCCTCCAGGAAGAATTCCAGTTTGAATTAAATTCAACAATCCTTGGATCACATCTGGTTTTTGCTGATGGAGTTTTGAGTGTGCTCCTCTCACAGACTATTTTGCTGCTACTTTTATAGGAAAAAAATGTGAATATTTTATCTGAGGCAGAAGATTCATGTCTTACTAAGATTGGGCTACTATAACGAAACACCCTAAACTGGTGGCTTACAAACAACAGAAATTTGTTTCTCAGAGTGCTGGGGCCTGGGAAGTCCAAGATCAAGGAACTTGCAGATCTGGTGTCTGATGAGCAGTGTCTTCCCAGACAGCTGCCCCCTTGCAGGATCCTCCCTTGGTGGAAGGGGTGAGAGATCTCTCTGGGGTCTCATTCGTAAGGGTACTAATCTCCTTCCAGACGGCTTTGCCCTCATGACCTAATCACATCCTAAAGGCCCTACCTCCTTATACCATCACCTTGGAAGTTAGAATTTCAACATGTGAATTTTGTGGTGACACAAACATTCAGACTAAAGCAACTCATTTAATCCAAGAATGATAGGGCAGGACTATGAATTAAGTTCAGATGTTACCTTACCTTCAAGCTGTCACAAGATCTTAAGCATGGTATGAATTGACATCACAAATAGGAAGAATGTTTCTGTGTCAGGAGATGCCAGCAACCACTGGTATTAGGAAATATAGTAAGCTTTAGAAGATTTCTCACATGATTCAAATTTACTTATTGTTGAAAAATAATACATAGAGCTATGATGTGACCTTCATACTTGTTTGTGAGTGAAGGTTACAAACAGCATTACAGAATATTTCACAGCCACT
>NW_012143856.1:974849-976336 GCF_000956105.1 Propithecus coquereli | reverse complement strand
AGTTGTCCAATTAATTTCTTTCTATTTTTAGTAGAGACAGGGTCTCGCTCTTGCTCAGGCTGGTTTCGAACTCCTGAGCTCAAACAATCCACCCGTCTCGGCCTCCCAGAGAGCTAGGATTACAGGCGTGAGCCACGGCACCCGGCCGAAAACCCAAAGTTTTTGATAAAGATTTTTTTAAAAACTTTAAAAGCAAAACAAATAGGCATAGGATTTTTATCATCTCAACATAACCCTTTATATTTCTGTATATCTCCCTTTCATCTTTATATATAACAAAAATTATGTTTACAGAGTTCTTTGAAATTAGAGATTAATTTCATTAATGTCATTTCATTTAACATATCCACCACAGTTCTGGGAAGTAAATGTATTATAATTATTATCCTCAATTTACAAGTAAAGGAACAGAGGCCCCGAGATGCTCAGTGACTTGTTCAAGTCCCACAGCCCACACAGGGCAGCTCAAGGCCCAGTGTTTTCACAGAAACTCAGGATCCAGGCTTTCTTGACTTTTTCTGTTGACCAAAGCTTAATATGAATATTTCCACTGCAACACCGTCAGTCGGAGTCAGTAAATGAGGGAAGAGCCTCACACAGATTCCCAGAAATCTGCTGGACACTTGACCTTCTTCACAAAAACGTCAGCCCCTTTGTTACTACTATCCATGTTACTATCCTTGTTTTGGTAGGTGAAAAAATATAAAATTTTGAAAGATTATAAGACTTATCCAGGTGTTCATGATTAACACCATAAAATTGGAATTCAAACCTCTATTCCTTTGGATCAAAATTGTGTGTTTTTACTATGTTTCTTTCAAAATAAAACTTTTCTTTCTAAATATTCTGTATGTGCTTAGACATACCTGTATTAAGTTGAACTGGGAACCTTAGATGAGTGGACGCTGGCCCTGGCTTGACCAATACTTGAGTGAGGAGAATTGGCCATCACCATGGGCCTGGTGCTGTGGTGCACGTGTGTGTTCTTGATTCAGTGGATGTGTTATGTTCATGTTATCTTCCTTCACTCCTGGTGTCTGAGCTTTCCTGGTAGGTATGTTCTAGTGCTTTCCAACAAGACTATTCCCTTTTGTAACTGGAATTTTTACTCTTAACCTGATATTTCATACTTAACCTTGTATAAGTATTTATTTGTAGTGCTCTTTGATGAGAGGCAAGTTGAGGATTTTGTCATAAGTTAGTGGTTGATTTTTATATGAAAAACAGTTATTTATCTCCAACGATGAGATCCTGAAGACTAGATTTAGGATCTTTTTTCACTTGGCCTGGAAAGGAACAATTATCTTTTCTCTGATGCTTTGAAACAAATGCCTTTATTTCCTTAAAAAGCCAAGCTAACATTTAAGTAAATCTATACATTCATATTCGTATCTTTATAAAATTGATTTTCCTGAATGAGGAAAGGACATGGAATCAAAGAACACTTTTCTTCCTCAGTTTCTGTGTAGTAAGGATGCTAGATTTTT
>NW_012143856.1:973655-974159 GCF_000956105.1 Propithecus coquereli | reverse complement strand
TTGTTGAAAAATAATACATAGAGCTATGATGTGACCTTCATACTTGTTTGTGAGTGAAGGTTACAAACAGCATTACAGAATATTTCACAGCCACTGATTTGACCTTTATACTTCATGTATCAGCCTATGAAAAATACCTAAAGATCTGTCTTTTAAACTTTTTCCCTGAATTTTCAAATTTTTATCAGATTCACCATAGGACAATGATGATTTTAAAAACAGAAAACAAAAAATTTGAGATGGTATCTCTGTTTTAGCATTTTAGTTAAATTTATCAAATAATTCTATAATTTTAGCTGTTCTTTATTTTTGATTTATTGCCTTTCTTATTTAAGTTTTGTGACCACACACCTTATCTCTTTGGATTAAGTCATGAGCTTATTAGTGCCTATTTTATGAATGGCATGATTCTAGCATCCATAAAAAACGGCTGCTTCAAGTAATCTATTTTTCATCTCCAATGATTTCAGTATAAAAAGTATAATGAATCTCTAAAAAACCCAA
>NW_012143856.1:971207-972270 GCF_000956105.1 Propithecus coquereli | reverse complement strand
TTCACTGTGATGCTGTGCGACTTGGATGCATCCCAGCTACTCGTGCCTGGTCACGGACGGTTTCTTCTTCCTTGGTATTATTTATACATATCCTTACTGTCATGTTGCCAATTGGTCTTTTTAAGGAGGCCTAGCTCACTGCACTTTCCCCTGGGCTACAGTCTGCCAGAGTCCTGCGTGGCTGGGTTGCCCCTGCTTGGCAGCCGGGGATGGTAACAGCTTGCCAACCGTTGGGCTACTGCTGCTAGGGCCAGCGGGAGAAATGCCCACAGGCTTGCTAGGGAACCTGGGAACCCGGAAGTAATGGGCAGGACACCTGCCAGGGGTGCTGCTCAACAGAAAGATCCTCCTCTCCCACTTGCCCCCACTTGGAGCAACTGGCAAGGAGATGGGCCTCAAGCAAACATTGATTGAGAACTTACAGTCTCCACTAGTCCCTGCACCAGCGCTTTCCTACAACTGTGTCACAGGTTGAGTGAGGATTAGTTATAAAACATGATATTATGCCCATCCCATTTTATAATATTAATGAAGACATGTGGCTTAAAGTTCTACATCCAGTAAGGAACAGGGCCAGGATCCAAATCCAGGTTTTATGACTGAGTACTCTAAAGTCATTTTTTTTAAAAAAAATGATAGAATATAAGTTTTTTAAAAAATTAATACACTATTTTTTAGAGAAATTTTAGGCTCACAGCAAAATTGAGCAGTTTTAGGTTCACAGCAAAATTGGCACCCAGTGGGTTTGTGCCACAGCTGAGAAATTCAGGGCACAGGGCCCAGTGTGTTTTACAGTGGGCAGCAGAAAAGCTTGATTCTTGTCCAAAAGGAAAGACTATCTCACCTCTCGAGATTGCCAGCTGTATAAACAATCCTGAGAACTAGCCTGGGTGAAAGAGTGAAAAGTTGGTCAGGACCCTGCAATCCTGACCCAGTATAGAGAAAGAATAGAGTTCCTGTATAGCCCTGCTCACACTTACGTATATCCCACTATCAACAACAGACATTTATTGTCTCACAGTTATGGAGGCTGGAAGTCTGAAACCAAGGTATCAACAGGGCT
>NW_012143856.1:941410-967007 GCF_000956105.1 Propithecus coquereli | reverse complement strand
TCAAGTCTCTCTCAGTGTCACATGGCTAATATGAGATGTGAAGAAGTCATTCACAGCACTCTTGGTA
Organism: Propithecus coquereli; assembly: GCF_000956105.1. Classification (NCBI taxonomy): domain Eukaryota; kingdom Metazoa; phylum Chordata; class Mammalia; order Primates; family Indriidae; genus Propithecus; species Propithecus coquereli. Next base: position 966,940 of record NW_012143856.1, on the reverse strand, counting down.
TGCAATGCCTGTAAAGTTGTGACTCATGTGGTCCAGAGAAGGGTCACTTTTAAAGATTCAGGGCCTAAATAATATCTTCATTTGATTTCTCCCATTTAAGGAGGTCCAAGCACTGATCCACACAAATTCTTAGCATTTTTTCTATTCTAGAATAGACTGAACCTCTCTATAGCTTCTTACTCTACTACCATAGAAGAATCTTTTTTTCTCATCTTTTTTGACCTTTGTCTTTATCAGTCAGTTCCTCCTCTCTTCATTGCCCTTTCCTGCATGACACCTCATATCATGTTACATTCTCTCTTCACTACTAATGTTCCATGGTTGCTCTAAACCCAGAGCATTTGTCATTGTTCTTCTCAGAGAAGCAGACCAGCATTAGGGAGGGGAAGCTAACCCTGAGTGGTCTTTACAGGTTAGAAGAAAGAGAGAAGGCCGTGAAACTCCACGTGTAAGTACTTATCTACAAAATAAGTAGGAAAAAGTGCTTACTTCAAAATTCTAACCTGTCAATTCTTGCTGTGCTCTACAGGAATATTGGAGCCAGGAGATATGTCTCAGCTCATTTGTGCTGCTATAACAAAACACTTGAGATTGGGTAAATTATAAATTTATTTCTCATGGTTCTGGAGGCTGGAAGTCCAAGATGAAGGTGCTGGCAGGTTGGGTGTGTGGTGAGGGCCTGGGTTTCTGTTTCCAAGATGATGCCATTAATGTTGCATCTTTCAGAGGGGACCAGCACTGTGTCCTCACATGGCAGAAGGGACAGAAAGGCAAAAGGCTCACACTCTTTGTACTCAAGCTATTTTATAAGCATACTAATCCATTTATGAGGAAAGAGCTCTCATGACTTAATCACTTTGCAAAAGTCCCCAACTGTTAATACTGTAGCACTGGGGATTAAGTTTCAACATAAATTTTGGAGAGGACACAAACATTCAAACCACAGAAAAGTATAATGGAAATCAGGGAGGAAATTGATGTTCCGACAGGTGAAGTGATTCATGCAAGCTTGCACATTCACTCACTTGCAGGTTTAGGACTGAATCCAAGCCTTTTGATCTCTTGCTTCTATCCTTATGCAATGTAGGTGTCTAAGAAGTCTTTGGCTATGCGCAAGTACACTAGACTTGAAGGCTTTGTATGTGCAAGCACAATACTTCATTTATTAAGAAATGATTAAGATACAGGAAAACTCCTCTAACTTACCTGGAATTTGTAACCATTGATACAAGGACTTGAATGCTGTTTACTATGTATTATCTGATGAAAGGATTTGTTAACGAAAGTCATAATCAAGGGGGATAAAAAGAATAGCTAGCAACACTTTGGCATGATTTAGGAATCATCAGGATCTCTGATATTGACCACAGGTGGAACAAAATTATAATTGACAAATCTTTTCTCGTGGGTCCTCATAATAACCCTGTAAGGTAAACAGACAGATATTATTGGCTTATTTTACTGATGAAAAATTGGGGATCAGGGATGTTAAGTGACCTGCTCCTGATCACATTGCTGGGTAAAGAATTGAGCCACAAGTAATTTCACTATCTCCTGATTTCTGGTCTGTTTTTCAGCCTTACTGCTATATTCTATCTACAGACACAAACACAGGAGTGTTCACATACAATTGCTGTTGCATTTAAAATTGTTGCACAAAATGGGTAGGAAGTTGGTAATTTCTTTGGGTAGAAAAGACAAACTCAGTATCTACAGGAGAAAATATATTGGTAATTCATCATTAAAGGAAATTTTTTTATCCTTAAAGAATCAAATATGAAGAAATGGTCTCATTTCAGATAAAGAAAATGTTCATCCACTTTTAATTTGCTTAAGTTGTTTCATCTTTTCTTCCAGTACTGTTCACAGATGGTTAAAAATCTTCTCAGAAGGAAAGCATCTGAGTGATCATATTCTTCTTTTTTTTTGCCGCTGTCTCACTGAGCTTGAAGCGATGAGATCACCTTCTGCTTCTTTTCATTGGTGTTATTCAGGTTAGCAGAAAATTCTGCCCCCTTCATCTGTCAGGAGCTTCAGTCTTTTGCTTTCTTTGAAATCTGACCTCTGAACAAGGCTGTAACATCTAGAAAATAGTAGCTGAATTGATTTATTTCAGATTGTTGCTATGGTGATTCCCTACCAATATAGATGGAAAATGAAGAGGGGAAAAGAGCGCTTTGAAGAGAATGGTGGAGAAGAGGTCAGGCCGGGAAAAAGGCATGGGCTGTGGAAGGCATTTATGGCCCATGCACCCGTGGATAGCGTCACATGTCTTCTTCTCAGTGTACTCCCATTAATCTATCCATAGTGACCACGAACAATCCATTTGCATTTTCAGAAGCAGTGAAATGTTTTTATCACATGGGTATAAAAAGGTATCATAAGAAGCCTTAAAATTTCCAAAGATTTTTTTCCACAGGAATAATGAGTGTGAATTATACAAGAAGTTTTTGTGACCAGAACATTTTGATTCTTGAAATAGTTTTTCTTGATTATCCTTTCTTTACTAAATATGTTTTTTGATATCACAGGAAAAAGACTTATCTGGAGAAAAAGTGGAAGGATTCATCAATTTTTATGCATTTAATCATTTATTCATTAATTTCTCCAACTTTCTATCCGTTCTTCCATTCAAAAAATATTTATTGATCTTACATACCAGGCTCGAGATATACATTGACAAATTCAATAAGCATTAATAAATTTAACAAATATTTATTGGGGAATTAACTATATGCAAGACAACATATAGGTCAATGTGGGATGCAGATCTGAGTAGAGTCTCTGTTCTCAAAGTGATTATAACCTGGTAGAGGATGGAGGGTTTAGACCCACATCCACCATAATGTAGAACAATTATTATTGTGCCATCTTCTTCAGAGCCATTGAGCAGTTGTTTCTGCTTTAAAGAAGGCTACATGAAGGAGATTTTGGGGGGAAACTAAAGGACAAATAGGATTTTGATAGGTACATTGAGATAGGATGGAGAGGAAGAGAACCTGTGAGAAATGTATACAATTGTGATTGGAATGGGACGATTACATTGGCCTCTTTTACACCCTGGGATTTTTATCATAGAACCTCTTCACTGTTTACTCACATCATGGGCCTTAGGGAGGCTGGAGCTCAACTTGGGATATGGCATCAGCTCTAGCTTGAAGGTGTGGCAAAATGATGCCATTGGTTTAGATGGAGGTGAGGTTGAGAAAGCTGTGGAAATAAACATTTGAAGTTGCCCAAATTCAAAGTGTGAAAAAAGGAGTAGGCAGTCTAAATACAATACAGTAGAATGCCAAGCGGGATACAGACACAGACACTATTTGCTGGGCCTTCCTCACCACCTGTGGCCACTGAAGCTAACTTTAGATTTCAGCCACATAAAAGAATTAGGAGAAGGGTGTTCCATTCCTTCACTTTATAATGCAGCCTTTCCCTAAACCTACCCTGGCACAGGGTTGGTACCATAGAGAGCAGGGGGTGAGAATCATGGGTGTGCTCAATCTCAAGCCTGGCCTCAACACTCACTCTGTGTTTAACCTCAAACAAGTCATTTACCTTCTGGGGACTTAGATTTCTCATCTATCAGGACAAAACGATCTCTAAGCTGAAACATTCCATAAGAGCATGATATTAGAATTGGAAAAGACTACAGTGGTTTAATATATATCTTCAAGTATGTAAATAAAAGCCTCAGAGTTAAAGGAAATATGCTAATTCTCACTTTATTAATTCATCAGCTGTATCATCTCACTGATGAGAGCTTTGTGATTCCATCACATTTTTTAGCCAAGATTAAATAGGCAGAGACTGTCAGGTGGGCTCAGCTTCCTAAGACTTCATTACTACTAAAAATGCATTTTGAAGAATTATCATAAATAATTAAAATCAATGTCAGCTATTATAATAAAATAAATGAACAAAGGCTATGTCCCTGTTTTTCACACAGAGTTTTTCAGCATCTATAAATTAAGTCATACTCATTCTGTGCCAGGATTTAGCCTTGAGAATATTCTGTCCATTTTTTACATTTGTGTAATTTCCCTTTAATATGTCAATGTAGAATTTATGCTAATTTTACTAGAGTCAAGCATTCATATCGAAATGAGTTTCCATTTGAGCTACTTTAATTTAAGGATGGGTGAATAGATAGAAGCACTTGTTTAGTGCAAAGGGAAATGATTTATTTATTTGCTCCTGGAATTCGGACTGAGTTTAAAATATTCGTTCAAGCATAAAAGACTATCATTTTCAGCAGATTGTAGGGAATGGGACCAGATGGCACTGAGCCCTTTACTTTTCAATCACAGCCTTTGCTTCTCCTCTTCCTCATGGTATCTCTCTAGAGACAGAATAATAGGTTATGTCTTTACATTAAGGCAGAAAATACAAGACCTCTGAAAAACAAGTACCAATTTCTCTGAAGATATCTTTCCTCTTTCTCAGAACTTCATACTCCTAATAGGGAGCTGGGTTTAACCTAAATCCTGAAACATCCTGCAAACTGTGACCTTAGACAAAGCTCAGTGAAACTAACAACTTTTCTTTCTTTTTGGTGAGGGTTAGGTTGGCGGAGAGGGATTAAGGAGAGGGAAGTAGCAAAATGATTAATGTTACAACATAATTACTGTTAGTAAACATTTTATCAGTTGTCTTGGTTTATTTCAAAATAGCCAGTATATGGATTCTGCATGGTCGTTTTGTCTACATAATTTTTACATCCGAATCTCTCTCTGAAACTTACTAAAAAGAGCACGACATGAACTTTCTAAGAATGCTAACTGTAGTGAGAGGACTGTAGAATTGTAAATTTGTTTACAAGTCTTTCTGCTAAGAAATCCATTTATACCAGTGGTTCTCAAAGTGTGGTCCTTGAACCAGCAGCATCAACAGCAACTGGGAACTTGTGCTAAATGCAAATTCTTGGACCCCACCCCTGCTCCCCTGCACCCAGATCTCTGGAGGTAGGACTCAATACTCTATGTTTCTCTAAGCATTCAGTAAATTCAGAAAAAATAAATGCAAGCCACAGCTTGAGAACCACTAATTTACAGTGTTGTATACATTCTAGTGTGTTCATCTATTAAACTAAAATTGGATAGCACCTGACTTTAGGAAGGTAGATTACCTGGCTATATTGTTAGATTTACTTTATTCCTCACTTTCTCTTTCTGTTTCCTGTGGATCCTGTAAGTCTTATAACTAATCATGTTTTCCCCTTTATTTATGGCTCCTAGGAATCTCACAGCCAAATTTGAAGCCTTGTACATGATCTTATGGCCTCCTTCCTGTGTCTCTTTTTATTTTCTGCCCTTATTTTCCCTGTGCCCCACTTCCCCACACAATTATCTTATCACATGGAATATTTTTAAAGATGGTGCATCAAGCAAACAAACTTGTTCATCGGCGTGAGTAATAAATGGATGCCCCTGCTACTCTTTCTTGGTGTCAGTTCTCAATTTGTTTATTTTATGCACAAAGTGAAACTTCATTTGGGATATTCTCTAAAGAATCTATAAGACATATGCTTAAATATCCAGGCCATTTTATCTGATAGCTCTTACATACTGACATCTTTCTAGTACAAAGTGATCCATTAACTTAAATACATTGAAACCGAGAAGTCCTATTTACCTCTTGCGGATACCGTCTTTTCCTAATGGCAGTGAAATTTTTCATCAAGGATTCCATTGCCATCAAAGTCATTCCTTCTGACATTGCAAAATCACCTCTATCTAATGGTTTTATTAACACATTGAGAGCCAAATGTGATTGTAAAAGAGGGATTTTTCTTACAAATGCTTTCATTTAAGATGCGTAATGTCAAAAGTTATATGAATTTTCAGCTTTCAAGAAAATTCAACACCTAGCATCTACTCCTTCAGGTGCCTCTGACACATTCTGGCAGCAAAGCCATAATTAACAAAGTCAGGATAGAGCATAATGTCAACTGCATGATTTGGGCCACCAAAGCTCTTATTGACTTACGGATGACACTGCTACCATTTCTTAATTGTGGCAGATCTGTGCAGCAAGCAGAAATATTTAGGGGAAGAGTCATCCCCTTGTATGTTTTCTAATGAAGCTTGTGAGCCTACTAAATAATTAAGTTAAACAAATGAAGACTAATTTGCTTACTTTTAATTTTTACCCAATCCACATTAGTTAATAATTTACAAGGTAAAAATGAATAGAAGATAAAAATGACTTTTCTTCTGGCTCTCACATGGGTGCTATCTTGGGCAGATTCTGCCTTATTGACTGCTCATTTGTAGTAGAAATAACCCCAGAGAAAACAGTGTTCAATGTGAGCCAAGCTTTAATAAAAGAAGCGTCAGGTTCTGGAGGTTTTTTTCTATTTCCATATAATCCCAGGATCATTTGTCTGGAGCTGTTTTTGAATTATTCATACCAACGGTACCTCTTTCAGATATTGGATGTGAACAGCTTCTATCATACAGTTTCACAGGCAGCTTTTTTTTTGGCTGGCATTTTAAAAATAGAACTTTTTTTTTTCTGTTCCAGATTGCTCTTGGGTAGTTTGGGGTGGGGTTGTATTACCAAAACATTAAACATTAAGAGGCTGTTTGGGGGCTAATGCTAAGACTTTTCCAGGGAAAGGGGAAGAGAATGGAGAACTATAATGGGAATATAATATTCCTGGGAAAGCATTCATTTTGCCTCAGTTTTTGAAAATCTCAGCACAATCTCCTGGTAAGCATTGTTTAGGAGACTGGAGTTAATATTTATTCTCATTCATTGCAATCTTACCAAAAGTAAATTGGATTTAAGGGATTTACTTTACTCATCCTTTGTTCTTATGCCCCATTCGACACCAAACATTGAGGCTGTTTTCAGCCTCCAGGAGAAAAATGAGGCTCTTTGGGAAGGCCTCCAGGGCAGGGAGATGTGGCCCTGTGTACCTCTTCCTACTCGCTTTTCCCGCCCCCTTCACTCACTTTACACCCCAGCACTCTAAAGTCCTTTAAGTTCTCCCACCCAACAGGAAGATTGTTTCTCTGTTTTTCTTGTACTGTTCCATTTACCTAAAATGCCCAATGTGTCCCACCTACCAACACTACACTCTCCCTGCATTTACCAACTTCATCCTTTAAATTTGCATTAGTGCTCATCTCCCTCTCCCCAAAAATGGTTGTTAATTGCCTGCATTGGAGAGTTTCCCCAGAAACTAACCCTGAGCCAGGGATTTGAATGAAAGTAGTTTCTTGGGAAGTGATTCCAGAAAGTACTGGTAGGGTAGTGGATGAGTAGGAGAGGAAAGGGAAGGAAACCAAAGGAAGGTATATTATTAAGTATATTATAAGCAGTTACCACTGCAGGCAACTGAGGCACAGCCTGCTGGGGAGCTCTGGGAGTCAGCGTACAGTTAGGCCAACTGGGGAGACGCAAGCTGAAGTATATCCTCCAGTCCCCATCTGTCACTGCTGGAGGGCTGAGGGCCACTCCCGGAGGCACTGGATGAATCCCTGTCAGTCTGGCCTGTGCTGCACTGTGAGAAGGAGACTGGTGGAGAATTGCGGGTGGGCTCCATAGGACCACAGGCATGGACTGGAGCAGTGAGTGCCACAGGGCGTGTATTGGACACCAACAGCAACTGTCGCATTGCCTGTACCATACACACCACACACACCCACACACACTGGGTCCTGTGCTTCCGTGGGTTGAGGGTTAGGAAACTGCTTCTTGCCCATCTGCGTACCCTCTGTATCCTAATGCAGTACCAGCACACGGTAACTATTCAGTGAACACGTGTTGAAGGGGTGAAAGCAGGATGATTGAGTGCCTCTATTAGGCAGACCTACCTGAGTTTTGATTTCCGATGCCTCCTCATAGGCACGTGCCCTCTGCCAATCATTAAGGGGCCTCCCTCCTCCTTCCTTCCTACCGACTCTCATGATTCAGAGGGAGTCACATCTACGCTTCCAAACAAGCACCCTGGTGCTTTTGTATTTCCACTGATAGAGGATTATTGCAGCCTGTTCCATCCCCTGTCCCGGAGCGCCCACTTTGTCGGGCCTTTTCGCATCGAGGCAGTCAGAGGTGAGGGCTGTGTGGGCAGGTGGGAAGGCTGTGGGGGTGAAATTGGTGTCAGGGTTTTAGCTTCTGTGTCACCTTTCGCCTTCCACCTTCCTCCTCCCACACACCAAGACTGGCTGGCAGATGCCCCTGGAGCCCTGCTCTTTGGAAGGAGGAGGACATCTCTCACTAGGAAGTTTGCTCAAGTCCAAGACTATAGGCAGAGGGCCCTTTCCTGGAAACAGCAATCTTAGGCTGGTGGTGTGGGGAGCTGCTGTGCTGACTTAGCCCATACCTCATCCTCTGTGTGTGCCCTCCCTGAATGCCAGCCAGCCCTGTGCTTTGGGGGCTAGGGCCTCCTGCCAGGGCTTCTTAGAACAGCCTACCTGGCCTGTGCCTCTAGTTTGGCCTGACTGGCTCTGCTCTGTCCTCAGAATTGTTGTTCTCTCCGATTGAGTTCTCCCACATGGCGACCAACGTGTCTTCGTGGCTGACCTTCCACCTGCCGCCCTGGCCCACTCTCCCATGGCCTCCTCTCTCCCCAGCCAGCCCTGGGGAGCTGATCCTCCTGTGGCCATGGCCCTGGGAGAGGTCATCAAGTCACTTACCTGCTGTGTCTTGGTTTCCTTACCAAGCCAAACCAAACCAAATCTAGGGAGAGTCAGGCTGGATGATTTTCAAGACACTTTCCAAATCTCAGTTTCAAATTCTGTGACCTGAGGTTGTTCCCACCATCCCTCCCAGCCACAGATACCTAATTTCTAAGTTTGTGATTCATGCTCCATTTAGTGAACTCTGGATGGTATAAAGCCCTCCTCTGGGTAGAGAGGTGGGCAAGGTGGGCATAGCAATAATCCCTGCCTCCAGCATCCTCCATTTAGTTGGGGAAATGGTCACCAAGCAGGTCCTGATGCCAGACTTGGGTGAAGAGCTATCCCCAAAGGCTATTTGGCAATGATGTCTATGAAATCAAGTCAATTTGCCTTAGCGGGGGGTTTCTTTGTGCTGGGAAGTAAATGCTGAGCTGAAAAAGGCTGTTAATCCTGGCTACTTGAGGCCAGCCATGCTCTGAGATCCCAACCTCCACTATCACGTTCTCTGGGGGTCCTGCCATGGCACGAGGGAGCTTGTACATGGCTCCTCAGGACCCTCTAATGTAGATTATCACGTGTCTGCACTAGGAGACACCATGAGTTATTAAAGTCAGACTGAAGACCTAGGATAAATACTATCTCAGCCATCCACTATATGTGTGACTTTCATCTCTGGAGAGCCTCAATTTTTTCACCTAGAATCAGGGGTTAATACTTGCTTCACAGCATTGTTTGAGAATTAACCCTGCAAACAATTATTGAATTCTTACTATGGCCCAGGTTAATGGGCTCTGCCTGGGGGGGCAGAGGCACAAAGGAAACTTGGATATAATCTGTGCCCCTTTCCCCAATTCACATTCTAGCAAGGGACACAGAAACAAATAACTATAACATAGTCTGATAAATGTAGCAATAGATTAAGTGAATTAATAATTTTCTTGGAAACAGCACATGCAAGTTTCAAAATGTATTTTCTTCCTCCTACTGAAGTAGGAAAGAATCTACTGCAAAAATATGAGGTAAGGCGGTGCCCCACACAGAAAGATGAGACTCCAATCAGTGGATCCATCACAAAGAGAGGCACTGACGCATCATCAAGAGATGAGAGGATGAACGCACATTGATATGTTTTTATTTACAGTAAAATATTTAAATTATTTATGAATTATACTTTTTTATGATTCTCAACTTTAATCACTTTGATTAGCCAACTTCGTATCAGCCCTGCCTTTAGTCGGGTGAAGGGACTTCTATGCTCCGTGAGGCATCTGAGCCTGGCAGGCGCCTCCAGGAGGGCACCTCCTCCTCTTGTCCACCACTGGCCTCTCCAGGCCTCCCCTACCTCAGGCAGTTCTAGAGGTTCCGTCCACCCATTTCTTCAAGCAAGGCCTTTTTAAACTCAAGATGCCCTTTCAGGTCTGCTGTTTCTGGTAGCTCCAAGCAATGCCTCTTTGCTTGGAAATCCCTCTCTGACGGTCCTGTGAATTCAGGCCGTCTCTAGTGACACTGCGGCTTAGACTTGCAGTCGCAGTGTCTAGTGTTGTATTATACCTGTAGCCAATGACCATGCCCAACGCTTACTGTCGTCTAATAGGTGCATCGATTTCTTTTCTAATTTCCCCACAGTTCTTCCTTCTGTTCTTCCCCCTCCTCCCTCTCCCTTCTCTCGTTCTCCTTTGTTCCCTCTCTTCCGTTTTACTCTTTCTCTTTCCTATTTGTATTCCTCATCCCTTTTTCAGCCTCTCCATCCTTTCCCCTCCCCATTTCCAACCTTCTGGCATCCAGGCCCACTGAGGCTGAGAGCCTGGTAAGAAATGGAGCAGGAGTTGCCTACATTGGATACAGTGTCCAGTGTCTTCAGTGATCTACAGGTCATTTGCTCTTGCCGAATACCTAGTTAGCATGGTTCCCACTTGTACAACCTTAAGAACTTTACAGAAGACTATACATACTGATTCTAAAATATTAACAATGTCATCATCTAGTTTTTTAGGGTATTAGACAAGAAAAAATTTGATTACGGAAAAATTTTAAACAAGATAATTTTTACCTCGGCTTTGACATGACAAAACAAATACTGATGGTGAATTTCCAGTTACTCAGAATAATTTCTTTATTTTAGCATATTCTGGATATACCAATTTTAATTTGCTTTCTTTTTAGGATTATCATAGAAACTGAATGCCATAAGGCTTAAAAATGTACAAATCACTTGAAATTCTAGAACATAGCTCATATTTTAGGTAAAATAAAATAATTCTGGACTTGTAGATTTTAAAAATATTAATAATATGTATTGTATACTCACGTAACCAAACTGTGATAGCACAGACACCAGATGAGCACTCAGTGAAGATTTATTAAGGGATTATAGATCATTTCTGAGATAGTAAAATTTGGCTTTTCTGGCTAGCGTTAAAATTAACCAACCAATATGAAATTTGAATTGTAGTTATAACATATATACCTGAAAGGAAAGTTGGAGACACTAAATGCATGCCATCTCATTTCTAAATATATACATAGCCTCTTGATTTTATCTAATTCCCTATGTGTTTTCATCAAATATTTCTTAAGCCCTGCTATGTGTTACATCTTGGAGTTGAAAAAAATTTCAGATAAAACTGGATTTTGTTCAGGAGGAATTTCTAATTTTATTGGGAAGATTGAATGTATTTATAAAGAGAGGAATAAAATGCAGTGCAAAGAAGGAAGAAATAACTAGGAAGATTCCCTGAAGGAGTTGGGCTTTGATGGATGCCCTGGGCTGCGTTTAGAAGGACATGCAGGACTCCGGAGTGGAGGGGAGGCATGTGGGCTTTCTCAGTGGGGAATGAACAGAACAGAAAGAGGAGGCTGCGTGGTATGTTTCAGGAACAATGAATGGACAAGTTTTGGAGAGTTCATGTGAAACAGAATGGGTCAGAAGGTTGGTGACAGAAGAAGATGAAAGCCTGATTCTATAGAGCCTTGAATGCCAGACTAGGCAGATTGAACTTGATCAGTGTTTTCCAAAAAGCTTCTTACAATACTAGGGCTTTTCTGGAAGTAGCTTTGGCTGTTTGGTGGGGAGGAGGTGCAGGTGGAAGGGATGCAGGCAGTCAGAGCTCTTGATGTCCTACTTTTGCTTTACCTGTTCTTAAGTTCATGCATAAAATTTCCTTTAGAAGAAGGGTTCTAGTGCTAAAATAAAAGTCCACAATCAATAAAGTGATGTTTAAGATTTTTGAGCCCATCCAGGGATTAGTAACAAACAAAGACCCATCTCCTAACTGGGATACCAGAAGGAGGCCAGCCAGGGGCCTTACTAGACCATTTTCCATTTTCTTAAGTCTTCAGAAACTACAGCCGGCTATTTTTACCAATAGACTCAAAGTTTCACAGAAACGAATAATCCAAAAGTTGGTTATATTTGGCTTTGTGCTCTGCTGCCTGATTTTTCTACTGATGGATTTACCTTCCTAATTTGCTTAGTCTAATGTTGACATTAATTTGCATTCCCTGAGCGTACAACGCCTGGACAGTTGGAGGGAGTGGGGAGGAGACTGAGGAGAAGAAATGAAGGGAGAAGGGTTGCTGTCTAGGGAAGCTGGCTCAGGCTTTGGAATTTGTCACACATCATTTGCTCTGTGGATGATCTCCTCACAGGTAATTACAATCAAGTGCAGTATGGTCAACTGACCAGAGCTGCTTTACAAGTTGTGGTAACTCTGCTCAAAATAAATGTATTTATAAGGGACTCCCTTTAAAATTTATGAGTGTAATGTTCATATTTCTTGCCTCTGTCCTGCAGGTATCTATTTCTGATGATTGCCCTTATCTTCTTCACTAAAAACAAACATTTAATAATGTTTCTGGTCAGAGGAAGGCTTAGGAAATATTGTTGGGTATGCAAACATTTATACAACTCAAGTGATGAACTCATTCTAGCCTATTAGTAGGTCTGAGGTAAAACCATTTTAATAAAAATGTTTTGAATAGGTGTTACATTCACATGGCCTCAGGTTAAATGTCTATAGGTATGTAGATATAGGTATGTGTAAAGGTAAAAGTGAACAAATTCCCTCCTGGCCTTGCCTAACATCTGCATGATTTCCATGTCCCATGTACAAATAACCACTGTTATTAATTTCTTGTCTGTCCTACTTTCTCTATGCACGTACGAATATATATTCTCATTTCTTATTATTTGCACATGAGGTGGCATACTATACTTACATTATGGTGCATGTTGTTTTTTCATATAACATATCTTAAAAGACATAGGGAGCCTCTTTATTCCTTTTAAAAATCCAAATGGTCTTCCCCTATGGGTGGACCACAGTTTAAATCCATCCCCTACTGATGGACATATGGGCTGTTTTCAGTACTTTTCTGCCACAAACAATGCAACAATGGATTTGTGTGTGTGTGTACCTGTTCAAGCAGGTATGCTTATAAATTTCCAGAAGTAGAATTGCTAAGTCAGAGTATATTTATTTTCAATTTTAATACAAATTTTGCAATTTTCTTTTAAACCAGTTTTCTTCTACGAAATGTTTAAAAGGTACTGTGGCAAAAACAAATCTTTTCGAGATTAATTTTGAGATGCTCTCTTGCAAGCAACAGTATCGTACAGAGCCTTTGTGTTAGAGGCAGAGACAGCTGCAGTGATGATGCTGGAAGCCCTGTAGGAGGTGGAACAATGGTCTCTTTAAGAAAGTGGAAAGTGTCTCTCTTCCAATTTGGAACAATTACTCAGAAGTCTCGTGTGTTTGGGTGGTGAAGCTTCTTAGTAATGTCATTACCCTCCCTTCCCTAGTAGTTGACTGGAAGGAAGTTTCAGGAATACTCAGAACCCAAATCTGACCCGAGTCTTGGAGAGCCGCCAGCCTCGTGATCAGTACAAAGTCAGTTTCACCTGTTTACAGGAGCTTTCAGCCTGGCATCCACGGACTGCTGCAGCCAGGGGTCAGTGAACTTGGATGGACAAAGATACATGTTTATTTTTACTAACCTCTCTCTGAAATAGAACAGTTTCTTCAGTAATGAATATAGGTATAATAAAACCATAGTAGGATTGGAAGTACCTGTGACTTTGTCACTCAAAGAAATGGAGGATATAGCCATGCCACATTACAGTCATTGCAAATATTCCAAAACATCATTTATACCCACCATTATGTCAAAATGATAAAGTTATTGGACCCACTGCTAGTGTTATAAAATTTGTACTTAGAATTTGTTTTAATCGGGTATGGTGAGATAAACAGACACAGAAATGATTGTCTTGAAGGAAGAGGTTTTATACTTACAGATCTCTAAAACCAGGAAGCATAACAGGCCATGCAGGACCACACAGGGTAGCACTGGGGTTGGCCAGGAGGCAGGAGAGGAACAGGGGAGAGCCTGGCGCACAGCCTTTACTGGGGTTTTCATGGGAAGGAAGGGCTGAGGCAAGGTAAGTATGCTGAGTAAGCTTAGAATGAATAATTTTGGTGGGTTCTGGGCGATAGAGGTGGTCCCTAGTTGCCTGGTACCTCACCTGGGGTGATTTAGGACAGGGAGAATATTGGCTTGGTGAGAGTTTGATAAAGGAGATGCTTTGCAGTGGAGTGGGGGCGGGGCGTGGCTCTGGAATGGTTGGCTTGTATGTCAAAGGTGTGTTGTTATGGGTGTCATTTGCTCTCTCTGGGAGTTAGCTAGCTCTGGGAGGGAGGAGCCTCTTCAGGATCAAGGCTCCAAACTATGGAGCATCAAGAACACAGAAAGTAAAAAAATATAGTTAATATAGCTAGATATTTATTATTTAATGTGTTGATAAATAAGCACGGGTACTACAGAATCACAATTGTACATTTAAAATATTTTAATAATGAAATTCCAATCTAATTAGCTTCCTTTGTAACCCTGTGTACTTTATTTTCTCTATTTAAAGACATTGTCCTGAGAAAGATACCACGGTGTTCACCAAATGGTCCATGGCTCAAATGATGTTAAACTATGAAGTGAGACTCAGTTTCTTGCTTGACTAACTATCCTGTATTTTCTATTTTTCTTTCTTGTGGACTGAAGTTCAGCAAAATTTAGGACAGAAGCAAGATATTGTAAGAAATGCTGCCCTTGTCCCACCATCAATGCTCAGACATTCACCTGCTCTTAACTCTTTGCACCTGAGCTGTGCTGGGTGGAGGAGACACTCATGGCTGTGATTTATTGAGCACTTACCACCTACGTGACACAATTCTACACACTTTTATGTATTATCTTACTTGATCCTTGTAACAATTCCATAAAGTATATGTGATTACCACTTCCATGTCACAGGTGAAGAGACTGGGGCACAGAGTATTTATAACTTATCCAAGATTATACCCTGGTGGCAGAACCATATTGGAGTTAGGCAGTCTGGCTTCAGAGCCCACCCCTGAATACTGTATACGCTACACGTGAGATACGAGCAGATCAGGCCCCATTCTCTATGTACATGAACCTAAAGAGCATGCCTAAAGGGCATTTTCTTTAACCATGGTTACATGGTGATTAACTGCCTGAACAATGAAGCTCGGAAGCCAATACGAGTACAAATCTGGGAGTCTTCAATCCTTGGGTCCAGAAGGTTGTAGATTAAATATTTAAGATGATTTAGAAAAAGAAATTCTGGAAATGAATTCAAGGTGTAATTAAGCTATGTTTGTCAATAAATTGCTTAGCAAGTTATATCCACCCAGGTGGTAACCTCTTTACACTTACTTTATATAACTTCTAAGGGACCATAAAACCCCAAAGTAACTGAGTCATGTCAAAAGCTTACCCCTGGGTGCTCTGCCAGGACTATGATCACTACCAGCTTTTTTTGCTGCAATAAGAAGGTCTCAGGTCAAACTTCTTGCTTCCCTACTGACCTGCCTTTTACAGGTATGTGAAATTGGGTATGTGAAAATCAGAATTCATAAAGAAGGGAGTGGCTGTATGTTCTTTGCTACTGAGTTTTAGGTAAATTGCTTTGTAATATAGCTTTTAAAAGTATAAGGAAAATATACCTAGTAACTTCTCAGTCAAACTTTGTCTTATTGCATTAGCTTACTATAATGAGAATTAGGTTTGCTACATATAACAGAAAACCCAAAATAATATTGCGTTAAATACCATAGAGGCTTATTTTTCTCTATAGCTGTTTTAGAAGGTACACTATGATTAGTCATTTTCCAGATTTTGGTTCTACTATCCTTACATTTGGCCCTTGATCTCACAGTCTAATGTAACTGCTAGAGCTCCAGCAATTACATCTTTATTCCAAGTAGCTGGATGGAGAAAGAAAAAGAAGAGAACCAAGGGTGTAGGCCAGCAGTGCTTTTAAAGACATCTTATTGCTACACAATACTTGTACTTACATTTTATTGGCCAAAATTAGACACATGGTTACATCTATGCAAGGCAGACTGAGAAATGTAAAAATTCGGGGGTTTATTGCTGTGGAAGAAGGATAAAATGGACATAGGCATGCAGTTAGTAGCCTTTGGCACACAAACTACTTGGACACTTTAATTACGATTGAAGCATCACTAGGGCAGTATATCCTAAGCTCAATGGCCTCATGAAGCAAATAAATGTCTTGAACATTATATCTGCAAGCCCAGGTATATATAGTGTGATGACAGCACATACCACAGAGTGTTAAGGTGTTGGCCCTCCCAGATGACGTAATATTAACAGGGTCTTCTGAATGCAAATGCTGAACTTAGAGACTGCCTCCAAGCGTGCTAACTTCAGGTGCCATGTGCCAGTGAGAAGTCTGGGGGACGGCAGAACTTTGGTCTATCCCTCAGATTATGCCACACCGGCAACTGTACATTCTGTTTGAATAAGCTGTGCCTGTATTTTCAGTTACGACAGAAATTATACTGAAATAAACCTCATTTTGTGATGCCTAGGCTATTGTTAAATTTTGTTTAAGTACATTTTGTAAAATATTAACATTTGTTTTTTGTTTTAAAGTAAATGCATATGTGTCTTTGGACTCTTGCAAGTATACCATGCATTCAGTTGAGTCACTGGCTCATTTTCCTACTTTTCTGATTTTCAAAGAGAGAATTTTATTGATGTTTTTCTCCAGCAGGTGGAATCATGCAATGCAGGACGGAGTTGCTAAGCAACCATTTTCACTGTTAAAAAAAAATCCAAACAAACCTTCCTTTTAAATATCAGCAGCATGTGAAAAATTAGATAACTCTCCACCCAACTTTAAATAAATTTATTCAGTTTACATAAATTACGTCCTTTCTGTTTCCTACTTTTTTGTAACTTTCATCAATAATGGCACAATCTTCAAAGATGCAGTTTTAGACTTGGGTCAAGCTAATTGTGGAACGTAGCGGATACAGTTAGAATTTCAACTCTACTCTTAATTGTGGCTTTACCCATCTGACATCCATTGACACGAGGATTTCTGTAATCTGTTTTTGATGTCCTTGGAGTTAAAATTATGTTGGCACAAGTTTTGGGTGCTTCAAAAAGTGGATTCTTTGTGAGCCCTGGATTGTAATTAAACTTTAACATTAACTCACTCCCCAAATAAGTCAAGTGATTCCATATTAGAAAATTAGTTCAAGAATTTGGAAATGCTACCCTTCCCAACACTAAGTGCAACAATGTGTAACTGGGAGCATTTAAATATATTTATCAGATTCGCTGCTGTGTGAAGGCTGGAGGACGGCTTCCTAGGATTATGAGCGTACTTTATGCAAAGGAAAAGTTGAATGTTTCCCTTTAATCAGACTATAGCTGATTTCAAGATCCACAGAGAATCAGAATTTTCCTAGTGGAAAGATTGAAGAATATTTTGGTATTCAAGGTGTGCTCCAGGGAATGGCTTCCCAGAAGTCATTGGTAGGGACCCCTCACAAGCTGGGGCAGATCCTGTTGCTACAAGTCATGTGTCTAATGCATCTGCAAATCCTAGGGATGCTGGAAACTTAACTGTGCCTCTACCATAAGATTGAATTCTATAGGCAGCAACTCTGGTATTTCCTAGTCTGGCTGATGGTCTTGCACATCCAAGGTTGCCTTTGATCAAACTAAGAATTGACAGAGTTTGCCTTTGACCCCTATTTATTTCTCTTCTGTGTCCCCTTCTCAAGTGTCCTCACCTGACATTCTGGTTGCCCAGAAATCCCAAAACAGGTATCTTTAGCCATCTGAACACACACATCTACTGGATTCAGCTAGTGTGTAATTCTTGTACTTCTATAGCTCTTTATAACACAAGTTTTCACATTCCTTATCTCATTTGCTTCTCACAGCAACCCTATCAGTAAAACAAAGCAGAATAATTTATTTACACTTTTGGATAAGGAAAAAACGTCATCTACTTGGTGGAGCTGAAAGTAGAACCCATAGCTTCCAACTTTCAGCTCAGAGCTTTTGTCAACAGTTGCAATTCATAATTTCTCTGGTTTCTTTCTCCTTTTCAGTGGACTTTGTTAAGTGACTGGTTAATTAATAAACTAAAATAAATTGAGTTAAGTTCTCATTGGGTAATCTTAGCTTAAAATGTTGTCCTTTACAGATAACATTTGAATCTCAATCCTGGAATATAATGCCATATTTAAAAGAAGCCAATAGGTGGGAATATCAGGCATCACGAATTGTTTTGGGGATGGAGAAAGGTATTTTCAGACAGAATTCTTGAATTAATTAATAAGTCAATTTAATTGAGTTTCTACCATGTGACCAGCACTGGTTTTACAATAGGAAAAAAAACAGACATGATCCCTACCCTCATGGATCTTAACACCCCAAGCAGCTCATTTGTATCCACAAGCTAGATATATTTTTGTCTATATCTAAGGCTACCTCTGCTGTGAAGACAAGATTACAGGATCCTGGCCATAATAGAAGAAGAAGAGGAGAAAAGACAAGAGATAAACCTTAATTCCACAGGGTTCCAAACTATTCTTGAGTTACTATTATTTTCTGAAGTTTTGCACCACCTGTATGTGCTGGGGGAGGCAGGAAAACTAAGGAAGACTAGTGGATGCCAGCAGTAGAATTCTTGAGCAAGGAAGAATGACCTTTTCTTTTTCTTTTTCTTTTTTTTTTTCACTCTGGGATTGTCCATGACATCAATGCTAGGAGGCTCTGATGGCATTGAGGGATTGGCTGTAAGACCAGCCAGTCCTGCTTTGAGGTCCATCTGTAAAAGTGACCTACCATTTGGGATCCTGCCTTTACCAATCTCCTTTCACTGTGACCTATGAGCTTGAAGGCCAGTGGGGAGACTCCAGACAGAGGGACTAGGCTGGGGATGATCTCGAGACTCCTAGTGGCTGAAGAAGCTTCTTGAAAAAAATCCCTTAAAACCAGAACCCTTGCAAAGCAGGGGCTATCTTCCTACAGCATAAATACTATACAGGTCTTGCGACTTACAAAACTACTAGTGATCAACGGTTTTTAAACCTTTTGTTAGTTGTACTTATAATGTAAATTTTTATATTGAATATTCAGTGAAATATAATTGTGCCTCCCCCACCATCACAACCATCACAATCAAGTGATCTTAGAAATGGTATCATTGGTCATAGCTGAAAAGACATTGGTTTTACAAAATCACCTATCCTATTTGAGCTGGCATGTAAGTGACTGGTTTTTCACTGATTCCAAAGTGTGTTTGTTATTTCTTCCATGAGATTAGAAGTAGAGGACTCTGCATGTCTAACCTCCAGTGTCATGTGAAATAGTTTATTTCTAACATGATGATTGGGACTGATTTGTCTTCATGGAATATTCCATAACATTTATTCCCACTGGTTACTACTCTTTAAACAAAATACTTTGAAGCCATATGGTTTAAAAAAAATTAGTTTAACATAGAGTCAACAGACCCAAATAGCTGCAGTTACTCTTCCATGGAAATTATTCTCTCTGCCAGGCCAGCCAAGCTCTCATGATGATGATGATGGTGACGATGATTATGGTAATCTGCCACTTATTTTGGCACATACCTATCTGAAGGATATTGTATTGATCTCTTTTCATATATTATCTCATTTAATCCTCATTTTGACTCTATAAGGGAAATACTACTGGTATTTTTTTCTTATAGTTGAGGAAACCATAAAAAACTATAAGGCTCAAATGGTTAAATAACTTGCCATAACTTCCTGAAGAACATATAATTTGAACATATAAGGTGAACCTAAATGACCCCGAAGCCCATGTTCTTAATCACACCATAGCTCTAGCAAGTTGCCAGAATGAAAATGAAGAATAAAGAGAGACATTTGAGAGCTTTAACTTGTTGCTCCAAGTGCCTTCAGGGTTCCTGTCTCCAGCTTAGATTAGTTGGACCCAATTGTACTCCTTGAACTTGAGGGTTATTTTGGGGGTCAGATTCTGGGGGTGTGTGGAGGCAGCATAGCAAGAGGGAGGGAAGAGCCACGAGGAGTTTACCCATCTCTGAATGCACTTCCTGGGTGGTTTAGGGAGGGGGAAGTGTCAAAACAAGACCTGATTTGTGCCCATCCAACCTCAGATGTCCACATTTTAGCACCTTATCTCCCTGGTCTAGGACTTACAAGCAGATCGTCTTTCACCCATTTCTAGAACTGACCTTCTGTATGTACTCTAGCAACTCAGTCCTGGAAGGAAGTTTACTTTCCCTTGGTGAGTGGCCTTTGATCATCTGATAGTAGCTGTGATCTCACTCCAAAACAGATGCACAACACACCTGCATACAACTTATTTATAATTTTAAATGGTTCAGAGACCTCCTAAAGCCTATCCATGTCTCCACTGAGGGGTCAAGGATCTCAAGTTATGAAGAAACCTTCAGGTATTTCAGTGTTACAGATGAACATTTTTTCAAGATCATACAGTGTATTTAAAGAGACAGAGAGAGAAGTGGCCAGGTACAGTGGCTCATACCTATAATCACAGCACTTTGGGAGGCTGAAAAGGGAGGATCGCTTGAGGTCAGGAGTTCAAGACCAGCCTGGGCAACACAGTGAGACCACATCTCTCCAAAAATAATAATAATAATGATAATAATTAGTGAGGCGTGGTGGTGCATGCTGTGCCTATAGTCCTAGCTACTCAGGAGGCTGAGCCTAATAGTTCAAGGCTGCAAGGCTGCAGTGAGTTAGTGAGCTATGCTTGTGCCACTTCACTCCAGCCTGGGTAACAGAGTAAGACCTTGGTTCTACAAACAAACAAACAAACAAATAAATAAATAAATCAGAGAAGGAGCAGAGGACATGAGGAATCAAACAATAGCCTTCTCCCTTTTCCAGCTAAAATAATCACTTATGTAAATAATTTTCAGGATTTGTCTCATTGGGACAGTTCTAAAACTAGGAGGGATACTAACATTCAATTTTGGCCAGTTTGCTGTTTTGAAATGAGACTGCATCCAATGAGCCCTTAATGAACATTTCTTTTAGACTTTTTAAAGGAATAAACTAAAATTTATTAATAGCAAGTAACAAGAAGATCTTCAGAAGATGAAAAGCCACACATCCCTCCTGACTGTCAACCTAAAGTTCTTTCCACCATCCCAGCTCCTCGTTTTCGCTTGGCTTTGTGATGGTCAGAGTCACAGGTCACCTTAGCTGTGGTAACGGGCTGTGGCCAGTGCTTGCCACCACGGGTAAGGGAGCAGAAGGCTCAGCTCTTCAGATACCTGCTGTGCGTGGTGACAGCTGGCCCTACAGCCTCAGCTGTGGATTCCTTTCTCATAGCCCAAGTTAAAAAAATAAAAAGAGCAGTGAACTCATCTAACATTTTAGTGTCATCTAATATTAGCTTTCTATTCCTAGCTAATTAAGGTGCAATGTTTTCTTTAGCTGTTCTCCTAGCGATGATTGTATTTAAATAACTTTTCCTATCTCTTCATATGCTGTGGAAAGTTTTGTCTTTTTTTAAATTTATAAACTGGTAATTTAGTAATCAGCCAATTCCTTGAAAATAATTCCATAGATCAAAACATTCAAACTTTATCTTTCAAGTCATTATTCTTAAAAGTCAGTAAGTGAACAAAAGTGCATACAATGTTTAGAAGTACCAGTTATTAAAGAAATATAATAAAACCCAGCTCAGCATGATGATGCACACCTGTAATCTCAGCTACTCAGGAGGCTGACGTGGGAGGATTGAGCCCACGAGATTGAGATTAGCCTGGACAACATAGCAAAAGCCCCATCTCTTAAAAAAGAAAGAAAAATTTATTGTTTTTGGACTTTTTGATAAAGGCCAGTCTCACTGGAGATAAGTGATATCTCATTGTGATTTTGACTTGCATTTCCCTGATGATGAGAGATGTTGAGCATTTTTTCATATATGTTGGACATTATTCTGTCTTCTTTTGAAAAGTTTCTGTTCATGTCCTTTTCCCACTTTTTGATAGGGTTATTTGATTTTTTTCTTGCTGATTTTCCTGAGTTCTAAATAGCTTCTATTTATCAGTGCAAAAATTTTCTCCCATTCTGTAGGTTGTCTGTTTGCTCTCATGACAGATTCAAAATAATAAATGTTGGCGTGGATGCGGAGAGATAGGAACACTCATACACTGCTGGTGGGACTGCAAACTAGTGCAACCTCTGTGGAAAGCAATATGGAGATACCTTAAAGAGATACAAGTAGAAGTACCATTTGATCCAGCAATCCCATTACTGGGCATCTACCCAAAAGAAAAAAAGACACTTTATAAAAAAGACACCTTCACTCAAATGTTTATAGCAGCACAATTCACAATTGCAAAGATGTGGAAACAACCCAAGTGTCCATCAATACATGAGTGGATTAATAAAATGTGGTATATGTATACCATGGAGTACTATTCAGCTTTAAGAAACAATGGTGATATAGCACCTCTTGTATTCTCCTGGATAGAGCTGGAACCCATTCTACTAAGTGAAGTATCCCAAGAATAGAAAAATAAACACCACATGTAATCAACACCTAAGTGCACATATAAGAATAACATTTATTGGGTGTTGGGCAGGTGGGAGGGGGGAGAAGGGGACGGGTATATGCATACATAACGAGTGTGATGCTCACCATCTGGGGGGTGGACATGCTTGAAGCTCTGACTTGGGGGGGGGCAAGGGCAACACATATAACCTAAACACCTGTACCCCCATAATATGCTAAAATATAAAAAAGAAATGTAATAAAACCAGCAATAAGATATAGTTAAACACCACTCCCTATGAAATTAGCCAACAGCTCTCTATCTAAATCTGTATTTATTTATCCATGTCAGTGTATCTATATAACTTTCCATTTGTTTACATGAATGTAAGAGTATATATGCCTACATTCATATATGTATAGGCATTTACGCAATCAGCCCATCGGATGTGTGTTTTCAAATTTTAGTGTTCGTCAGGTTGTTAACACGGATTCCTGGATCCCACCCCAAAGACCCTGGGGCAGGGCCTGAGGGTTTGTACTTCTCACAAACTCCCAGGTAATGCTGCTGCTGCAGATTCAAGAATCATGTGTCAACCAGCACTGCTTGAGGCTGGTGGTTCTCAGCTCTGCCACACATTAGATTCACCCGAGGGAAACTTTTTAAAAAAATACCTGCTGCTTTTGTCCCACTCTAGACAGTTAAATCAGGACTTCTGGGACTGTGTCTCAGGCCTCAGCAGGTATTAGAAGCTCCACATGTGATTCTGAACCACAGCTAAAGTTGAAAGCCATTGCTTTTAGACCAGTGGTTCTCAGACTTGGGTGTGTATCAGAATCTCCTGCAGGGCTTGCTCAACACAGGTTTCTGGGCCCCAACCCCAAAGGGTCTGATTCAGTAGGGCTGGGGCTGACCAGAGACCTGACACTTCTAATGAGTTCCCAGGTGATGCTGATGCTTCTGGTCCAGGGACAACACTTTGAGAGATGCTTCTTTAAAGTTTAGACTCTCACAATGTGTGATGGCAGACTGAAACATTAACACATCCACAGTGTTACTGCAAATTGTCACATTTTGGGGAAATATTGTAGCAATACATATTAAGAATCATAAGCACCTTCATGGCTGTTGATTTAGTAATTGCACTTTGGGGACTCTATCTGAAAAAAAATAAACTAGATATGGAAAACAGCTATAAGCTTGATGTTCATGGAACTGATTTTATAGTGGTCAAAATATCATATAGCTAAAAATGTCGATGAGTAGGTGACTGGTTTAATAAATCACGGTATATCCCCCTAATGGAATAATCATTAAAAATTATAGCTGTGAAAGTTAGAAACATGGAAAAGTGTTTGTGATTTAAATCCAAATAAAAAATGTATAAATGGTATATACTCACAATCATGAGAAAGTATACATAGAAAAAAAAAATACCAGAAGGAAATAAACCCAAACAATATATATTACTTTAAGATGATGGAATTATGTTTTTTTCTTTTTTATTTCCAAATTTTCTGTGACTGTGTTTATCAATTTTATAGCTATAATTACAACTATATACCTATCATATAAAAATATATAACATATATTTGGCATAAAATTACTCATTACCATTTCTCTTTGTGATAATGTGGCTTTATCTCAGTGTGAAGTAAAATTTCTAAGAATTCTGCATTTGCCCACAAATCCTAATTGCAACTTTTCCCGAGTGAGAGTACATGCTCTCCCTACTACTGCTCCTGCTCAGGTATTTTCTGAGTGATGCTAATTACCCCAGATGTAACATAAAAGGGTCTTACAGGTTCCTATTAGGTGAGGAGCAGACAAAGGAAGGAGGGGAGCATGTTGACGTTTCCTTTTTATGATGAATGATAGGGGATACAAATGAAACTCATCTCTATTCACTATGCCTGCAATATCTAAAGGATTTATATGAAATTCCAATTATACTCTGATTCTGTGCTGTGTTGAGAGTTATTTTTCTAAGTCACTGTTTAAGACAGTATGTAACAGATGAAATCTCATGACTGGAAATATTATTTCAGGAGATTTCTCACCGTAATTAAAGTAGATCTAAAACTCAGATGGCCTGGGGCAATCTTGCTTTGCAGACCTTGTTAAGACTAAGTTACCTGCCATAAACACCCTCTTCAGCTTTGACATGCCATCCTTAGGCCTAGACTATGGGAAGCCCTTGAATACCACACAGAACTTAAATTGGCAAAAATGTGCATATTAACATATTTGGTCTTTAAGCATTCCTAATACCAGGTTCTTTTTTAAAAATTGTACCAGTCGTTTTTATAGTTTATTTTCTAAGCTAGTGTCATTAATACACTGTTCAGAAATGAGTTGTCTTTGGAACATAGAATGGTTTCTATATCTTTAAGCAAAGTGTTCTCTGTATTTTTGGAGGGTATACTTTCTATTGTTATTTATAACAGAAATATATTTAGATTTATAAACAAGTTTTACCAGTTTTTTTGCTGTTGTTTCATTTATTCCATTCTTACTATCCAGAATAATTTCTCTTCTTGCTGAAATCCCTTCGTGGTAGTTCTTTCAGAGGTCTGTGGGTAATAATTCTCACTTATGCACCTGGATATGTTATTAATACTATTTCCACTCTTTCTAATTAGTTAGGGTAGAGAATTCTAAATTTTCCCTTGATACTTTCCATTGTCTTTTACATCTCTTATTGCTGATGATAATTTTGCTGCTACTTGATTGTCATTTCTTGTGGGTAATCTTTATTTTCCTTTTGTAGCTCTTTTACTTGATATTCTGCAATTTTATAGCAATGTGTATGGAAGCATATTAAGTTGTATCTATTCTGCTTGTATTATTTGTCTTTTTCCATCTGAGGACTTATGTTTTTCTCGAATTCTGGAAAATCCTTAACCATTACACCTTTTGAAAATTCTATTAGACAGATCTTGAAACTTCTCGATAAATTCTATGTGTATCTTAATTCTTTCATAATTTTTATCCCTTTATATTTCTCTGCTGTAT